>NW_016809126.1:40571-71673 GCF_001698545.2 Rhinopithecus bieti | reverse complement strand
AGATTTAGGAATTAGTTGGCTAGTAACTAAGGTATCCATAAAAATAAGTTAACTAGAACGTGCTACTTCTGAGCATTCTGGAAAGTTTTTACCTTTACTTTTACGTTACTACACATTTCTTAATCACTTTGGCTCCTCAGAGCCTTTGTGTTTGTGTCCTTCCTTTCTTTTTCTTTTCTTTTCCTTTTTCTTTTCTGACAGAATCTTGCTCTGTCACCCAGGCTGGAGTGCAGTGGTACGACCTTGGCTCACTGCAACCTCTGCCTCCCAGGTTTAAGCGATTCTTGATCCTCAGCCTCCTGAGTAACGGGGATTAGAGGCATGCACTACCACACCCGGCTAATTTTTATTTATTTTTTATTTTTTATTTTTAGTAGAGACAGGGTTTCACCATGTTGGCCAGTCTGGTCTCGAACTCTTAACCTCAGGTGATCTGCTCACCTGGGCCTCCCAAAGTGCTGGGATTACAGGCATAAGCTACTATGCCCAGTTTGGTTTGTGTTTATTTTCTCATGTAAATCTTACAGGTGTATATGAACCATTTATGTTTCTGGTGTTTAGAAATCTCCTAATAAACCTTTTAAAATTTTTTCTGAAATGCAGATTAGATTGAAACCTCACTCAGCTGTGAAGTAGTTGTGTTAAAAAGATGTGAGCCATCTCTTGCTAAATGAACCACTAATTCTAAATTTGTATCAGTTGTTATTTAATCTTTCTTTTAATTAGGAATGTATAGAGTTATTGATCTTTTTTCTATAGTATTATTTAGCGACCTGGGTTTTTTTTTTTTTTAATATCCTTGACATTTTCAAAACATAATTCTAGGTGAATTCATGTATTTTAGGATTATGTTTACACCAAATCCCTACTGTTATACCTTGAAATGATACTTTAGTGTGGGCAGTAGTAGTTCAGATTATATAAGAAGTGAAGGGGTGCCAGTCACAGTGGCTCATGCCTATAATCCCTGCACATTGGGAGGCTGAGGTGGGTGGATCATTTAAGGTCAGGAGTTTGAGACCAGCTTGGCCAACATGGTGAAAGTCCATCTCTACCAAAAATACAAAAACTAGCCAGACATAGTGGCAGGTACCTGTAGTCCCAGCTACTTAGGAGGCTGAAGTAGGAGAATCACTTGAACCTGGGAGGCAGAGGTTGCATGGAGCCGAGATGGTGTCACTGCACTCCAGCCTAGGCAACAGAGCGAGACTCCATCAGAAAGAAAAGAGAGGGAAGGAAGGGAAGGAAGGAAGGGAGGAAGGAATTGGGGCCCAGTTCAGTATCCATCATTGAGAAAGGATAAGAACAGAGGGAACTTCCTGATGGCAGAGCCTGATTTTTGAAGAGCTGCCTCCTGAGCTAGATGGAATGGAAGCTTCCAGACAGGCATATAGCACACAGCATCAATGAACCTATTAATAGCTAATGTGGAGTTACAGGAATGGATGACCATCAGCCATAAGCCAATATATTATGGAGCCCTTAGTTGCCTGAGCGGGGCTGTGAATACATCAAACTGGCCTTTGATATTGGGCTGAGGTTCAGGGTAGGATTAAGTCCCAGAAAGGAATGGAATCCTAACCAGAAAGCAAGTTAGAATAAAGGAATGGTGAGAAAGATAGAAGTCCCTGTATATAAACTGAAATACCATTAAAAAAAAAAAATGGCCAAAGCTTAAGCAAAGCCCCAGTTAAATTTAGGAGTGACACCAAGATCCCAATATGGTCAGGCTCTCTCTGCTGTGACTCCCTGAACCTGACACTTGAGTTTCACTTGGCACTTCAGACCTATAACTCTGATATGGTTTGCATATTTGTCCCTGCCCGAACCTCATGTTGAATTGTCATCTCCAATGCTAGAGGTGGGGCCTGGCAGGAGGTGTTTGGGTCATGGTGGCAGATCCCTCATGGCTTGGCGCCATCTTTGTGACGGTGAGTTCTAGTGAGATTTGGTCATTTAAAAGTGTGTGGCACCACCGCCCGCACCCTTCTCCCCACAACCAAACTCTCTCTCTCATTCCCATTCTTGCCATGTGATGTGCCTGTTCCCGCTTTGCCTTCCACCATGATTGGAAGCCTCATGAGGCCTCCCCAGAAGTAGATGCCACTATGCTTCCTCTACAGCCTGCAGAACTGTGAACTAATTAAACTTCTTTTCTTTATAAGTTGCCCAGTCTCAGGTATGTCTTTATAGCAATGCAAGAACAGCCTAATACAAACTGTTACTCCTATCTTTTTCATTCCTGATCACCTCCCAAAGACTGAACCTTATTCATTGTTCATTTTCTATATTCTCAAGCCCATTTTTCTAAGTGCTTCCTCTACCCTGAAATTCTTGGTTTGTGGCTCACCATGGCACTGTTGAATGTCTAGCCATGCAGCTCAGCCAGCACTGAGGTTTTGTGATGCTTTTTTTCTGAGGAGCTCAGAGTGGCTGCTGGCTTGGTAATGAATCCTTGGGGAAGCTGGGAGGAAGAAGGATCTGAGGCTGCCACATGGTCTCAAGAACCTTTGTTCTTGGAAATCTGATGTGCCGTCCCATACACTGCCTCACCCTCTTAACTGCCACCCCCAAGTCACAGGGAGGGGAACAGCTTCTCCCTTTCTCCCACACTCCTCTGTCATGCTACTGGGTGCTCTTGGCTAATTCTTTGTCCTCCTCAAAGCATCCTTCTTAGCAGCTGAATTTCACCAGCAAAACAATGTTGGCTGAGGGCTGCAGCCACACTTTTCATTAGCCCTCTTCTTTTTTCAGGAGTTGCTTAAATTCACTACATTGTCCTCTCCCAGTTACTTCCACCACTTGGACAGTCCTGATGAACAGGCCATGTATCTTTCAGTTGTTCTCATGCCATGCTATGAGTGACCCTCATGCATACTGACCCTAGGCTAGGACTCAAAATGCTGGCAAATCATTTTTATTCCTGGATGCTTTTAGGAAAAGAACAAGATCTATCTCAAACTCAGGTTAGCTTCAATAATTTATAAAACAAAGTAAGAATTCTTCAAAGGTGGAGTGAAGCAGACTGTAGGACACCAGATACACATTTTGTCTGGTTTCCAATTTTCTAAATAGCTGAAGCAAATTCCACCTTGACGGTGTGATTAAAGCCATAGCTTCAATGAGAAGATTTAGGTTTTGTGGATTCTTGCACTTATATAATTTTACAGACCTTTGCTAGAGTCTTTCCCAAGACTTGGAAAGAGACCTGTACCACTGAGATACTCTGAAGACTGAGTAACTTCATTTCAGGATATATGTGCCCTTGGGTTCAACTGTATGATGTTGCTTGATCTAAACCCTGGACTTGCTTTTGCTTTAGCACCATGGATGATCTCATTTTGGTCCTTGTCCATCTAACTGTGTGTCTGCCTCAGGACACTTCTTGCCATGCCCAGGAACTGCAGAGCCGACACTTTCCCAAATCTCCTGAACCTGCAATTTCTGTTATGACTAAAACAGGCAGATAGGAGAGGGAGAGAATGCTTAGGGCAGTTCTGCAATAACCCGGGAATGGGCTTTTGAACCTCAGTGGAGCAGAAAGAATGGGGGGAACAGACAATGAACTCAACTGGTTATAGAAGATGCAAATAAAATGTAATATATAATGTCAATACTAACTGGAAGTGGGAACAATGGATGTGGAAAAGCTGCTGATTTGGGCCTTGTATATATAGATTGGGTGAAAATATGGTAGGTAGTAAAATAGTATTAAATACAAAAAGTCTCAAATTATGCCTGCTTCATTCATCCTATTCATAAGATTTGGGAAGAGTAATTAGCAAATAATCTTCTTTCAGTAAAATCAGATATTCCCAGAATCAAGATTGTGAGTCAAATTCTTTTTTAGAATAAATGCTATGCATGCTGTTCATACACACTAACACAATCTTTCATATCTAGAAAAAGTAATACTGACTGCCTACCAAGGTAAAAGGCAATGCATTTGAAAGGTTTAGGATGCAGACTTTGGGTCCAGACTTTCTGGAGTCAAGTCTCTGTTCCACCAGTAAGCAGCTGTGCTACCAAGACCAAGTTATTTATACTCTTGTTCTTCAGTCTTCCCACCTGTAAAGTGGTGGTACTAATATTATGTACCTCATAGAGTTCTTATAGGGATTGAGTTTTTTCCCAGATTTATTAGGGTATAATTGACAGATAAAAATTATATGTGTTCAAGGTATACAACATGATGATTTGATATATGTATGCACTGGGTAATGATGACTATAGTCAAAGTAACCAACTCATCCATCACCACACATTGTAACTGGTGTGTGTGTATGTGTGTGTGTATGTGTTAAGCACACATTAGGTTACTCTCTTAGCAAAGTTCAAGTCAACAATACAGTATTATTTACTATAGTCACCATGCTGTACATTAGATTCCAAAACTGAAAGTTTGTATCCTTTGACCAACACCTCCCCATAGCCCCCAACCCCAGGCCCTGGCAATGCTATGTGTTTGACTTTCTAAGATTCTACATTATAAGTGAGATAATACATATGTCGTTCTGTTTGGTTCTTTTTTATGGTTTCTATTTATTTATTAAATATCTTATTTTGTTGATGCATTGGTTTTGTGCTTGGTAGGGTCCCAGGGCTGATGGGATTGCCTCCAGATTACAATTTGTGGTTGGCAGGCCTGTTACCAGGGGCTCGAGCTGGCGTGAATATTATCTGGTCCCTGGGTAGACTGGACTTCCAGGATCTTGGTCAGTAGGGCTGGTATTGATACAAGGATCCACTTCAGGGTCTGCAGATAATGGGCCTGTTACCAGGTCTGTAGACAGGCGTGGCTTCTTCTGGGTCCTTGGGTGGGTAAGACTGACCCCAGGCTGCAGATAAGAGGAGCTAGAACTGAGTGAGTTCCAGCTGCTTCAGGGTCTACAGCCCAGCCTCATGTCTCAGACCTGCCTCTGGAGGCACAGATGGACGTGTCTCCTGCCAGGTTCCTGGACAGGCAGAACTGACCATGGATCACAACTGAAGGGCACTGGAGATAAATTTCTGGGCTGTCTTAGGATCTGCTATGGGATGGAGTTCCGCAAGCCTGCTTCCCAGGGTACATACAGGTATGACTCCTGGCAGGTTCCTGGGTAGGCAGGACTACTTTCAGACTACAGTTTATAGGGGCTACAGCCAAGTTAGAGCTTTTTCAGGGTCTGCTATGGGACTGAGGGTAGCAAGCCTGCTTTCCACTGCACAGATGGGTGTGTCTCCCAGCAGGTCTCTGGGCAGGCATGATTGTTCTCAGACTGTAGATGAGGGGCTGGAGCTGAGTTACAGGGGCACTTTAGCATCTGCTGCCAGGCCTGTGGTTGGTGGACCTCTCACCTCAGGCATGAATGAGCATGACTCCTTCTTGGAGGATGGTTCTGGTGGCAGGACCAAGGCTAAACAGGATTGTAGCTGGGTCCACAGGGGATGGGTTCATTTTTGATCAATGGCTTATACCATAGTCAGCAAAATGGCCACCCAAGTGTGGGCCTGCCCTATTAAAATGAGCCCACTTGGTTTTGGCCTGTACCAGAGTTTTAAAATCTCCCTGGATCCCAAAGCTCCCACTGAGGCACTTTTATCAGTGGATGGCTGCCAAATCCTTCTTGCTGTGTGGGTATGTGAGTAGGGGGCCTCCTATTCCATTATCCTGCCAACTGTGATTAACTTATTATTTATAAAATCATGTTTAAAATTGTACCTGGCATGTACATAGGAAGCAGTATCTATAGCTCATAAATAAGTGCGTGTTTTTTAAGGTCCCTCCTAATTCTGAGATTATCAGATTCTGTAGGACGATCTATTCTAGCCAGGCTTTAGCATTGGTTTACTTTGCATTCAGATGATTCTGCATTAAAACAAACAATTTTGAAGTACTACGTATGTCTGAAGTCCTAGTTAAAGGGCAAGAGATGACTCAGTGCATGCTCATGCTTTTATCCAGGCAATTTAATTCCTTTGATGAAGCAGCAGCATCTACTGTTTCCCTTAGGGGAGTGTTCCAAAGGCAGGAGCTTTCATTGCCAAGATGCTGCCCTGATATTTAGCGTAGACCTCTCATTTAGTCTATGTCTCACCATCCCTCCTAATCGACTGTATATGCATTATCCTACTCCCATCCTCAGGAGCAGGTATTGGGCAGTGAACTCCCTTCATCCTTTCTGATCTTTCTAGGTTTTTAGTGAAGTTTGAAGTTCGATCTGTGAACCCATGTGTTACAACATGAAGTCTTGTGGATCCAGAAGTCTTTATTTAAAGTATGTGGAATTCCTTAGAAAACGTACTTATTATTTCTTACTTTCAACTAATGTTCAGTACATGAGTTGTTCAAAGGAGAAAAATAGTGCCTATCCACTGTTCATGTCTCCTGCTTGCTAATGCAGCTGTGTGCTCATTAGTTGGAATTTTCCAGAATATATGGCTTGGGAAGAATCATTAATATTTTCATGATTCCAGATGCCAATTGGCCTGTAGTATTTTTTACAAATTATTTATTCATACACATTCTTAGGTCAACTCAGCCTTCCAGAAAACATTTAAGTATCTTTCAGTCTGTTGACATTCCGTTTGGCCCAATGAATTTTTATTGATGCAATTAATTCTTACCTCATACTGCTAAGCATGTTTATGTTTTTCAGATATGCACAGGCTAAGAAAGTACCATATGGCAAAGGTGATGGTCCTGCATCTGCACAGATTTCTGTAAGAGAAAGCAGACACACATAATGGTATAAACAATAACACAATAGTAATAAACTCATTTATTGAGTGCATATTATGTGCAACTCTTTATAACATGTTGCCTCATGTAATATAGATGCCAACAACCCTCTAAAGTAATATCGGTTTAAAGAGAATTTTAAGTATTTCATAATAGATCGTATAAAAAAAGATCATATTGCATATATTAAGCTTTATGCAGTGACAGTGCCTATGAGGTTTGCAATGTGTAGGCAATGAGGTTTATCCAAGGCACAATATTGCTGATTGAAAACTCTTCCCATATTGCATATACCACCTTATGATCTACTTCATTTTTCCGGGTCCCATGTGGTAGACAATTTTCCATGTCAGTATCTTAAGTTTTAATGATTAGATAATGCTCCACTAATCTGACTTTTACCTTTCCCATTACACATTTTTTAAGATAATAAAGAATATGTAAATTTAACATAGATTTATTTATTCATATTGATAGAAATATGTTTATAGATATGGATATACAGATAGACATAGACATAGACATATATATATATGGGTGTTTTTTTTGAGACGGAGTCTCTGTCGCCCAGGTTGGAGTGCAATGGCATGATCTTGGCTTGTTGCAACCTCCGCCTCCCGGGGTTCAAGCGATTCTCCTGCCTCAGCCTCCTGAGTAGCTGGGATTACAGGTGCCGCCACTATGCCCAGCTAATTTTTTTAATTTTTAGCAGAGACAGGGTTTCACCATGTTGGCCAGGCTGGTCTCGAACTCCTGACCTCATGATTTGCCCGCCTTGGCCTCCCAAAGTGCTGGGATTACAGGCGTGAGCCACCGTGCCTGGCCGACAAAAATATTTTACACTCCATCACATTCCAGAAAATGTTTGTACTATCATGAATTTTATCAGAACTATAGAAAAAACCTTAATCAATTATTTAGTTGCTTTATTTTAAAATGTCTTTCTGCAAATAACTTTATAAAGTCAATTAGCAAAATTCAAATTTTATACCATTGTTTTTATAAAGGCTTCAAAATGCCCATAAAAAGAATTAAAAAATGTGCATGTATGCACACCATCCACCCACCACACACACTTCACAAATGCATATAATCTCCTGTTAACCTAGGATACAGTACTGGAATTCTGTCATCAAAAATGTAAATTTTGAAATACATATTTCCTTGAATGTTGCATAAAAACACGTACTAGCCCAGTCAAATCATTATGGGCATGAAATGATCAAGCAAAAGACTTGCTTCATAAAATTATTAAGTGTCCTAGAGGTTTCTATTATGATTATAGTGCTTTCAAGTATTGTTTTTCAAACTTCAGGGTAATTAGTGAAAACATAAACATTTTTAACCAAGACTTGGAGGCAGTAATTCAACAGAGCCTTGTCAAACCAAGAAACCCTATTTGGTATTTAAGAGGAAGTATACCTTTCAGAGGCAAATAATATATTGCAGTAAATGATTTAAAACAAATTTTCTTCCTGAATAGTCATCAATCATTACAATTGTTCATGTTTCCAGCATGTTTTTCTTCTCCAGTGTTAGTAGTGTGCTTTGTAAAATACTACACAGCCTTGTAGCTATACAATATTTTTTGAAATTGTAGCCTTGTTCATTCATTTAACATTTATGTAAACAGTGAATAGTATTGCTCACCAGAAACATGACCAAATCAGATATACTTTAAAAATACATTTTCTATTGTCCAGGAACTAAGATTATTTATTTATTTATTTATTTTTTTGAGATGGAGTCTCCTTCTGTTGCCCAGGCTGGAGTGCAGTGGCGCCATCTCAGCTCACTGAAAACTCTGCCTCCTGGGTTGACACTATTCTCCTGCCTCAGCCTCCCGAGTAGCTGAGATTACAGGCGCCTGCCACCATGCCCAGCTAATTTTTTGTTCATTTTTAGTAGAGACAGGGTTTCACTATGTTGGCCAGACTGGTCTCGAACTCCTGACTTCATGATCCGCCTGCCTCTGCCTCCCAAAGTGCTGGGATTACAGGTGTGAGCCACTACGCCTGGCCAAGACTATTTAATTAAATCATCTTCTAATCAGAAAATTTTGGAAAGAATTTATGTACACAAATAAAGAGACAGTTTAGGAATAACACATCTGAAAAGATTAACTCACTAAGAAAACAACTATACTTATTGATCTTGACTTTAAAAGAAGGAAGAGAAACTAAACTATGCCCAAGTTTATTTTTTTAAGTTCAAAGCAAGTATCTTATATAAAAGTTTCTGAGGTCAGAAAATGTGCCATATTTAACTTAATGTTCAGCATGTAATACCATTTTGCGTGGATATTAGCACTGAGAGTTTCCACAAGAATAACAGTGATCTTCTCTCTATTGGAGGAAACAGTTCCATTAATTAGAGGGGTCTGCATCATGCACATGAGTGGTCATTGTTAAAAAGAGAAGAACAAAGAGAGAGAGAGATTCATATTTACACCCTTTCATTAATGTACATATATAGAATTCTTCAGGTGCCAGAAATTGCATGAAGGACTGGAAACAAGACACATCTCTTGTCTTGTTGGAATCTGTTCTACCATGTAATTAAAATATACTGTGATAAGCACTCTGCAATGAGGGCCATGAGTACAAAGGACTATGGATCACAGAAGAAAAGGAGCTGCCCTGCCCATCCTATGGAATCAGGGAAGGCTGTCCTGATGTGTTCTCTTAGTTCCTGCTGGTGATACCTCCTTTAGGCCACCACTGTGGCTTGTAGCCATAGTCTCTTGCCTGGTCATTCTGCTTCCTGACCCTTCTCCTCTCAACTTCAAATATGATTTAGAAGTTTTCAGTGTCTCCACATTATGCTCAGGATAAAATACAAACATTGCATCATAACTCAAAAGTTTCTTCATGACTGGCTTCCCTTTCCCTCCATCTTAATCTCTAGCTACCCTGTTGTACTTGACTGTCAAAGTATATCAAAATACTTTTGAGTTCCAAAAATGTGTCATGTTCTCTCTTCTGCCTTTTGTTCATGCGCTCCCAAGTTCTAGAATAGTGTCTTTCCTCTTACTGAACATTTACCTGGCTAATTCATACTCATCCTGTAGGTCTCAGTTTGTATCTGTTCATCCAAGCCAGAACTATGAGTGTTGTCCTAGTCTCTTCCCTTTACTTCCTCCTTTCCATTCAATTCATCACCATGTCTTGGAAATTCTAAGGCTAAGCATGTTTGCTATGGGTTACTTTTTGAATTTCCCCTACTTATTAAAATAAAACCGCACAGTTGGTTTTCTTGTTCCTCTTTCAAAGGTGGTGAAACTGAAGCTAAGAGATAATAAGTTAGTCACTCAAGATCACACTCTTAATAACTCAAGCTAGGATTCGAGCCAAAGTCCATTTGACTCCAAAGCCAAAATGCTCTACTACCTTGCGTTTCCATTGCAAGGGATATGCTAATGACCATTACGTGTTTGTTCCAAAACAATAGTACTTTGATACTTTTCATTTTGTTTATTTGTTTCTTCTGTGGTTATGCAAAAATCAGTGGCTAATGTAACTTGCGCCAGACTTTTAAACATACTCATCTCTTCAACAATTCCTTTAAGATTTCTACTTAAAGCAAAGGCTATTTCAAGTGAGGCAATGAGACTTGATTGATTGTTGCTTAGGTATTTCTAAGGCGTAGAAATGGAGAAATAGTTGGAAAGTGAATTGAAGCAGCGTTTCATTTTGTATCAAGGGAGTAAGTACTATTTAAAAAGTATTGCAGGCACACCGTGGGAAATTCATAAAATAATGACAAGAAACAAGTGAAAGATAAAATCACCTGTACTTATTCCTTCTATGGATAACACTGCATCAAATTTTGCTGTCTACTTTTCTTAAATTAAGTCTATGTATCACATTGTATACATACCACCTACTACCTGCTACTCACTATTTTGATAAATGGAGAATATTGACATGGAAAAACAAAAAACAAAGTGCTGAAATCAAAGCTCTTGCAAGCATGGTAGAATTATATTTAACGGTAGAATTACATTTATGATTTAAATACATTTAAACTTAAGGGATAAAAATGGCCTGAGGCAGAATCCCCTACCTCTCCATTTGTTGGTAAATTCACTTAAGGGACCTTGATCAACCTATAATCCCAAATTTGAAAATGGAAGGCTGTTTTAAAGTGAAATGAATGAGAGGCTACTTTTAGATTGGAGGATAAACAATGGGATGTAGGCAGCTGAGTATCTATGGGTAATGCTATGTTGACTTTGACAAAGACAATGGCTGTTCCTTTCAGAGGAATGCCTTCTAAATTAACAGCCATTATAATTTTAAAACCACAGAAGAATCAGGGTGAGAGGAATAGCAGGGGACAATATATTTTACTAAAATGTAGGCAGGGAAAAGAGCAGAAAATGTCACATGAATCACCATCTCCATTCTGAATCATTTTATGCAATAATAGAAAAATTTTAAAACAACCTTGTTTCCTACTTGTATGCACATGTCTTAAATGATCACTGTAAGGGGAGCAAAGTGTTTGAGTAGAGATTAGATATATTTCATCTCAAATGTAGAACCACTGAAATGGTTTAGTCTTTTTCAATTTGCTCTATTCAGTTTCAGCTAACAATAAGTACCTGTGAAATGAACTCCTGTCTAAACTAAGAGAAAATGTGGAATTTTTGCTTTTTTACTCTGCAGTGAAGTTTGAAATTGGTTTCTTCAAAGATTTAGTCTACAAAGTTTAGTGTAATCTATATTTTATTTCTGCTATTATTGATTTAAAATGTTTTATAAGAAAGATAAGAGAAAATTACAGATAGTTGAAGACAATGGCAACTTTTCAGTTCCATTTTCTAATATATCTTAGAAATGATATAGACTAAGAAAGGAGAAATAAAACTTCACAGATGTCATGCCCATGGCATAACTTGAAGACAGAGAATCACCAATTTCAAAATAACTCTGACCAGTGAAAGAAAAAACTCTGCTAAATCCTAATGCAGGTCTCTCATCCTCCTGCTTCCTGCTTTCACTCTGACCTGTTTTGGGACAAGCAAAGACAGCTAGTGAACAGCCACAGGTTGATCTAAAACTGCTGCCAGAAAGACTCACTTGACCTTAAGTCTGAAGAATACTAAAAAAGTGCCTTGGTAGATCAGAGCATGAAGAGTAAGTGTTCTTTCTTTTGATGATGCCCAATTTGTCAATATTTACATTCATGGAATCATGCTTTTGGTGTCATATCTAAAAGTCTTTCGCCAATTCAAGCTGTCAAATGTATAGGCATAAATTAGTCCACAATATACTATAATCCTTCTGACATCTGCAGACTCTAAGGATATCATCTCTCATTCTTGGTATTGGCTATTTGTGTTTTCTATCATTTTTGTTTCTAATTAGTCTGATAGAGCTTTACAAATTTTATGGATTTTCTCAAATAATTCTATTATAATGCTGGCACTGAGGCTATGCCTAACATTTCCTTGCAGACATAGATACCTAGGTTATTTCTATGCATGCTTTCATCCGTTCAACAAATATGTGCTGAGTACCTAACAGGTGCAGGCCCTGTTTTATGCACTGGGAATACTTTGGGGGAAAATAAATGCTTTCATAGAACCTACATTCTTTTGAAAGAGACAAACAATAAACAAGATAAATAAGTAAAATGTACAGATGTTAGTGACAGGATGAAAAAAAGAAGAGAATATAGACCTTGAATGTTAGGGGTTGAGATTTTACTTTAAAATAATAACCAGGGAAGGCCTTAGTGAAAAGGTGACTGTATTAGTCTGTTCTCACATTGCTATAAAGAACTACCTAAGACTGGGTAATTTATAAAGAAAAGAGGTTTAATTGACTCACAATTCTGCAGGCTGTACAGGAGGCATGACTGGGGAGGCCTCAGGAAACTTACAATCATGGTGGAAGGCAAAGGGGAAGCAGGCACATCTTACATGACCAGAGAAGGAGATCTTGTGAGAACTCACTCACTATCATGAGAATAGTAAGGGAAATATCCACCCCCATGATTTGATCACTTCCTACCAGCCCCTTTCTTCAACACTGGGCATTGCAATTCATCATGAGATTTGAGTGAAGACACAAATCCAAACCATATTATTCTGCCCCTAGCCCCTTCTAAATCTCATATCCTTCTCACATTGCAAAATACAATCATCGCTTCTTAATAGTCCCCCAAGTCTTAACTAATTTTAGCATTAACTCAAAAGTCCACAGTTCAAAGTCTCATCTGAGATAAGGCAAGTCCCGTCAGCCTATAAGCCTATAAAGTAAACAACAAGTTACTTACTTCCAAGATGTGATGGGTACAGTCATTGGGTAAATACATTTGTTCCAAAGGGGAGAAATCAGCCAAAGGTAGGAGCTATAGGCCCTGTACAAGTCTGAAACCCAACAGGGCAGTCATTAAATCTTAAAACTCCAAAATAATCTCATTTAACTCCATGTCTCATATCTAGGCCATACTGATGCATGGGGTGAGCTCCCAAGGCCTTGGGCAGCTTTGCCCCTGTGGCTCAGCAAGGTTCAGCTCCAATGGCTGCTCTCAAGGGCTGGTGTTAAGTACCTGTGGCTTTTCCAGGTGCACAGTACAAACTGTCAATGGATCTACTGTTCTGGGGTCTGGAGGACAGTGACTGTCTTCTCACAGCTCCACTAGGCAGTGCTCCAGTGGGGACTTAGTGTGGGGGCTCCAACCTCACATTTCCCCTTACCACTGCCCTAGTAAAAGTTCCTCATGAGGGCTCTTCCCCTACAGTAGACTTCTGCCTGGACATCGAAGAGTTTCCATACATCCTCTGAAATCTAGACAGAGGCTTCCAAGCCTCAACTCTTGCCTCTGTGCACCTGCAACCTTACCATGACATGGAAGCCACCAAGGCTTATGGCTTGCACCCTCTGGAGCAGCATCCTAAGACATATCTGGGATCCTTTTAGCCACTGCTGGAGCTGGAGTGGCTGGGAAAGAGGGATCAGTGTTCTGAGGTTGCACAGGGAAGCTGGGCCCTGGGCCTGGCCTATGAAACCATTCTTCCCTCCTAGTCCTCCAGGCCTGTGACAGGAGGGGCTGTCACAAAGGTCTCTGAAATGCCTTTGAGGCATTTTCCCCATTGTCTTGGCTATTAACATTTGGTTCCTCTTTACTTATGCAAATTTCTGCAGCCAGCTTTACTTCCTTTCCTGAAAAATGTTTTTCTTTTCTACTACAGGGTCAGGCTGCAAATTTTCCAAACTTTTATGCTCTGCCTCCCTTTTAAATATAAGTTCCAGCTTCAGATCATTCCTTTGCTCATGTATATGAGCAAATGCTGTTAGAAGCTGCCAGGCTACATCTTGAATGCTTTGCTGCTTAGAAATTTCTTCCATTAGATACCCTAAATCCATCAGTCTGAAGGTCAAAGTTCTATAGTCCCCTAAGGGATGGGCACAGTGACTCCAACCTCTTTGCAACGGCATAGCAAAAGTGACCTTTACTCCAGTTCTCAGTAAGTTCCTCATCTCCATCTGAGACCACTTTATCCTGGACTTCGTTGTCCATATTGCTATCAGCATTTTGGTCACAACAATTTAACAAGTCTCTAGGAGGTTCCAAACCTTTCCTCATCTTCCTATCTTCTTTTGAGCCCTCCAAAACAATTTAACAAGTCTCTAGGAAGTTCTAAACCTTTCCTCATCTTCCTGACTTCTTCTGAGCCCTCCAAACTGTTCCAACCTCTGTCTTTTACCTGGTTCCAAAGTTGCTTTTACATTTTTAGGTATCTTTATAGCAATGCTCTACTTCTCTGGTACCAATTTCTATATTAGTTCGTTCTCACATTGCTCTAAAGAACTACTGAAACTCAGTAATTTATAAAGAAAATAGGTTCTGCAGGCTGTACAGGGAACATGGCTGAGGAGGCCTCAGGAAACTTACAATCATGGTGGAAGGCAAAGGGGAAGCAGGCACTTCTTACATAGCCAGAGAAGGAGGAAGAGGGTGAAAGGGGAGGTGAGACACACTTTTAAACAACCAGATCTCATGTGAACTCATTCACTATCATGAGAATGGAAAGGGGAAAATCCACCCCCATGATCTAATCACCTCCCAGTAGGCCCCTTCTTCAACACTGGGGATTACAATTCATCATGAGATTTGGGCAGGGACACAAATCCAAACTATATCAGTGACTTCTAAGTAAAGAAATACCCTAATGAATTGAGAGTGTGTGCTCAGGTATCAGGATAAAAGCTTCCAGGCAGAGGGTAGAGAAAGTGCAAAAGCACAAGCATGCTTGGTACATTGAGGAAGAGCAAGAAGATCAGTGTGGCTGGAGGAGAGAGACTGAGTGAAGGGGTCAGAGAGTTAAGAGAATTAGTACAGGTGAGATTGTACTGATTCTTTTAACTCTCTGACACCCTCACTCAGTAAAGATCAGATTGTGCCAGGCCTTCAGGTCATTGAATCTAGATCTAGTATCTAGATGCTTGGACTGTGGTGGTAGCAAGAGGTGTTCAGATTCTGGATACATTTTGAGATACAGCTCAGAATTTTGAAAAATAAGCAGGATTTCCTGATTAAATGGTTTTGGAGTATGAAAGAAAGAAGCCCAGGACACCACCATGATTTTTTTTTTTTTTTTTCTGAGTAACTAGAAAATTGGGGTGCCACTAACTTACATAAGGAACAAGATGGGTGAAGCAGATATTGGAGAGAACATCGTTTTGCAGCAAGTTTTCACCAAGTTCTCACCTGACTAGGTTATTTAGCTTAGTCTTTGTCCTCAAAGCTGTTGAAAACGAAAGTAAATGTTCCACTTAGTTAAAACAGAGAAATAGAAATGTTGATAACTGGTAAGTGGTCTCTTGATGGCTGCTTTCTTTTTTTTTTTTTTTTTTTTTTATCATTTCTTATTTTAGTTTTTTAAAATTATTTTTAAAAATTTTGTGGGTACATAGTAGGTATATTTATGGGGTACAAGAGATGTTTTGATAGACATGCAGTGTGAAATAAGCAAATCATGGAGAATGGGGTATCCATCCCCTCAAGCATTTATCCTTTGAGTTACAAACAATCCAATTACATTCTTCACATTATTTTTAAATACACAATTAAGTCATTATTGACTATAGTTAACCTATTGTGCTATCAAATAGTAGGTCTTACTCGTTCTTTCATCCTTTTTGTACCCTTAACCATCCCCAACTTCTCCCAAACCTCCACTACCCTTCCCAGCTTGTGGTAACAATTCTTCTACTCTCTATGTCCAGGAATTCAATTGTTTTAATTTTTAGCTCCCACAGATGAGTGAGAACATGGACAGCTTGTCTTTCCTTGCCTGGCTTATTTCACTTAACATAATATCTCCATTTCCATCCATGTTGTTGCAAATGACTGGATCTCATTCTTTTTTATGGCTAACTAGTCCTCTACTGTGTATAAGTACCACATTTTCTTTATCCATTCATTTGTTGATGGACACTTAGGTTATTTCCAAATCTTAGCTATTGTAAACAGTGCTGCAACAAACATGGGAGTGCAGATATCTCTTTGACATACTGATTTCCTTTCTTTTGGGTACATACCCAGCAGTGGGATTGCTGGATCATATGGCAGCTCAATTTTTAGTTTTTTGAGGGGAACCTCCAAATTATTCTTCATAGTACTAATTTACATTCCCACCAACACTGTACAAGGGTTTCCTTTTCTTCACATCCTCACCAACATTTGTTATTAACTGTCTTTTGGATGTAATCCATTTTAACTTGGGTGAGATGACATCTCATTGTAATATTGATTGGCATTTCTCTGATGATCAGTGATGTTAAGTATCTTTTCATATTCCTATTTGCAATTTGTATGTCTTCTTTTGAGAAATGTCTATTCAAATATTTTGCCTATTTTTTGATTAGATGATGAATTTTTTTCCTATATGATTGTTTGAGCACTTTATATATTCTGGCTATTAATCCCTTGTCAGAGGGGCAGTTTGCAAATATTTTCTTCGATTCTGTGGATTGTCTCTTGATTTTATTGATTGTATCCTTTGCTGTGCAGAAGAGAGATTACTTTAGAAGCAAGGAAACAGAAGACCAAAGAGGGCAAATGATGCTTTTCTTTCAACTGAAGTGGTGGCAAAAATCTGGCTGATTCTATTGATTAAGTTCCAGAATAACATCTCATGAGCAGATATACTGGTATATCACAACTCTGGGCTCCAGCTAAGATCTGAAGAATATTGACTCAAACAACTTTTTAATCTAGGCCAATTCTTCTGCTTTTATTTGGCCACAGCATAAATGGGAACAAATTTAACACCAGCTATGGGAATATATAGGGAAGAATATGTTGTTTATTGAATTGGATCTTCATCATAAGAAAATTCTCCTTAACAGGACCAGAAACTAATTTCGTTTCAATAACATTTGTTTTTAGGTAACAGCATTTTGGAATAAAAATGAATTAACAGCTCAGGGTTCTAAGCAGCTGTTTAACGTTGGGCAAGTTAGTTTGTATATTGGTTTCCTCAGGTAGAAATTAACTACATAATTAATAATTTTTATATACTCCCTCCTCTAGGAAAACTTAAAGCAGGTACTTGAAAAGTGACAAGGTTGAACCAATTTTAAGTACCCTTCTGGTATTTATATCATTATTACTTTGGTGGGTAAAGTGGAAGTAATGTAGAAATGTATTCCATGCATGCAAACACTTAAATAACTAGCATTCAGTCAGTGACTAATGGTAGTAATAAAGAATCACCGAGTAGGATGCATAGAGGAAATATAACCCTTCAGCAGAGTTCTCAAATTTAAATTTACTAGCATAGGAATAAAATACATTTAGTAAAATGGTTTGAGTTATATCTGTAAAGACTGAAAACGAGAGTTCTTACCATAAGAGAGTTCTTATCTTACCAAAAGGGTAAGATAAGAATCACTTGTCCATGGAAAATAGAACTTTTTTTTCATGTTGTACCAAAACACCAAGGCTTTAGTCAACTAGATTTGCTTTATGGTATACCAAAGCAATGGCTTCACTAGTTTCACTGAATTTGTTTTCCTTTTCACCTTCCTTTAGGGAAGTCATATAACTTTTATAGCTTGAACACACTATTATAAGTAGAGGCACATTGATCACATCCCTGAAAGTTGAATACAGCTGCAAATGGATATAGACAAATTCCATTATTGGCTCAACATAATGGGTAGCTTTCCAGCTACTGGCTGCTCATATTATGTAGCTTTCAGTGTAGTTCAGTGTTTTGCTTTTGTAAAATTGATTTTTTAAAAATGTGGGCAAAAGGGGAAACATGGCAAAAAACCTTGATTGACAACCTTACTCCTAAAGGCAATGTGGAAGAGTTCAATGAGGGTGAGCCCTCTCTCGCCTCTGAGGTAATGTGTTCTGACCTGCTCTTTTGTAGCGGAGTAGGGAGTAGAGAGCAGCAGATGCATGGCCAGATGCCCTGCTGGTTACCCTGCCAGCTGCTGCAGCTCTGAGGAGCCCTGTGTTCCAGGATGAAATTCATGGTCAGCCTCTGACCAACCTACAAGGGCTCTTGCAAACTCTCAAGGAAGCTGGAGTCAGATAATGAACCACAGACTCTGCTCTGCTTATCTTATTTTAGGAGCCTTCCTCTAAGAGTGTAGCAGTGCAGTATTTCCCTTCCTTATTCTACCAAGCTTGTGCTAAGTAATTACTTTTTCTGAGCTAATTTGTGTTGTTTAGGGCATGCAAAGGTGGAAAAGCTATAAAATAAAAGAATGCTTAACATAAAAACCAGATAATGGTTGGTTGTTGGGGTTCAGGGGAAGATAATAATTTAAACAGGCACACAGAGGTCTTAAAAGTGATCAGTGATCACGTTCTTAAGTGGAGATGGGTAGGAAAATGGTGTTAATTTTGTTATTAATCTTAAAACTAGTTCTTTTCAGCATGTGTGCTTCACAATAATAAAAAATAAGATTTAAAAAATGAAATAGGACATCTGCAAACCTAGGTTTACAGTCTTGCCTTACCACTCATTGCCAGCATGAACTTAAGAGGGAAGTTTCTAGATATCAACCGGTTTATAACCAATTCTAGTATTGTTGAAATCCACAGATGTTCACAGTTTTGGGGGAGGGGATATTGAAACCCTGCTTTTATTTTTTCTTTCAGCTGCATTATGAAAGAAATTCAGAAAACAAAAAAAAGTCCCCAAACGTTTTTCCTTATATTGCCATGCCTGTTGAGGAGTGATCTCCAAATATTTCTTCATGCAGTGAAATAACAAACCCAGCCTCGCCAAATGCCGTGAAAATTAAATAACACCTATAAAGTTATTTGGTCATAGTAAAAACTTTTAATAAATATCAGTTTCCATCCTCCTAGCCTTAGTCAAATTAACTTAATATATGTGTACTTACAAGTTTATATAATATTTTTATTGATAAAGCTAGAGGGTAAATATATAGTAAACTTATAATTTACTTGACACAATTAGTATGCTCAAAATCAAACTCCATCAAATTGCTGTATTTCATTTTACTTAGGGTGGATAAGTACATTTCTTTATGACAAGTAAAAATTAGTTTAAAATACCGTGAAAAAATACAATTATGACTACTGAGAACTTACTTGGTAAATACAGGATACACTTCCTTGCAAAATTTAACTCTGACGGTAGAGGTAGTTTGTGTAGTAGTATGTTGTTATGCATTTGATTATTGATTGATACGCGAAATTCTATCTAATTTTTAAAAAGGTTCTTGATAGGGAGTAAAATAGTTTGAGAAACTCCTAAAACTGTGACAAACTAGGGTGCTCTCCACTCATTTTTCTTTTCATATCTTCTTTCTATTGCTTTTTAATTCATTTGTAGATGCATAAAACATTTTGTGCCTGGCTCTGTGATTGGCACTGGAATTCAAAGATAAGTTCAGGTTTAAGGAATACAGGTAAGAAGGGAAAGGGAAATATATAGTCAGAGATGAAGGTGTAAGAATAGAACACACTTTAAGAACAGTGGTAGCAAAACAAAGCACAGAGTATTCTGAAGAGTAAAAACATAATGTCCTTTTGGCCATGTTGACATCATAGCAAGGGAAAATACAAAAACAAAAAAGGGGGGTCAAACTGTGTTCTTTGGATACATGGTGCAGATTTAACAGCTGGCATTAAAGGAAGAGAAGCCATTTAATGATTTCTTAGTTTCTATCTCATTTAATAAGCAGAGCATCTTCAAACTGGGAAGTCTTGAATAATTATGATTAAGAAGGATTTGAGGTCCATGACAGATGAGGCATTGAATTACCTTAAGCAGAATTCCACAAATCACCAATTTCATAGTAACCCTAACAGGTAACTGCTATCCTTGATGCTGTTCCCTTTCCAGTTTTACAGTTAAGGAATCCGAAGCTGAGAGGGATGACCCAGGTAGTACCTGACAGAGTAAGGATTCCCAACTCAGCCTATCTTTCTTTAAAGCTTTGTTCTTCCAAATATTTTGCAAGGTTCCCCAAAGTTTTCTCAAGTTTAGGTCCCCAAGGACTCAGTTCTCAGTTTCCCTCAATTTGTCCACAATTATTCTCAACTTGAGATCTTGAATTATAAAAGCTCCAAACCCCTCAGAACAAAACCTTTTGGGGTGGCAATCCAGTCTCCGAGTTTTGAAGCTTGAATCTCCTAAATCGGAATCTTGAGCTGTTAAGGAATTACCTAAATGTTTACCTTTCTGCCCTATGGTGGAAGTGCTAAGTGCTAAACTGTGAATATCAATGGATGTTTCGCTTCTAAACCTGAGTGCTAGACCTTTAGTTAAACTGAGCCAGGAACCAGAAATCGTGTTGGGGATGGGAACTCTCATGTATTCCAGCCATAATAAACATTTTTCAGAGTTTTTTCTGGGCTGCTGACTTATACAACTGTGATTTTCTCTGCCTGCAGGCTGAGTCTCCTCTTCCCTCCTCTCAACTAACTCTCCTTCATTCTTAGGCTAAGTGACATGTCCTCAGAAGGCTTTCCCTGACCTTCCTATTGGGTTGAAAACTGTTTGCTAATCATTTATATGCCACACTACTTCCTTTTTGGTGACATTCATCACCCTGTAATCTTTTGCTTATTCTCTTTTTTTCTGCCATACCCTATTTTTTTCTGGCTGTACCCCCATGTGCCTAACACAGTACCTAGAACATGTTGAAGCTGAGGTTCAGTAACTATTTGAATTGACGAATGAATGAATGAATGAATGAATGAACTGTCACGATCCCAGTGGTGGTGGGTGTGAGGGTTGATAAAGATGTCTGAAATCATACCATATCAGCAAAGAAAAGCATTTCACAATTTTGGTTTTAATAAATGAAAGCTATGTGCTGCATGGTCCTGCCAATTTCTCTCTCCATGTACTCTATTACACATAGCAGCCTCATACAGACTGAAACCTGTACTGTGAGCATTTGGAGCTGTCCCCCATTGTGGAGAGTTAGAGCATGTTCCAGACCTATTATCAAAGTCTTTCTTCAGCACCATTATCTCTGGTAATCAGCAGCTTCAGCTTGTGCTCTTCACATTTTGAATGTTTCTATGACATCAGATTATCCTTCTTCTCACCCTCCACATCAGAGTTGTTCATCCCAAGCCTCATATGAACATCAACTTAGAATTTCTTTGGATGAATCTTAGTTACAGGTTCATTTTTTAAGATAATAGACTGCATAAACTTGAATGTGGGTATCTTTCCTGACAGCTTAAAGAAGGGAAAAATAAGCTCAGAAAGGTGTGAACCAATGATGCCATAATTACTCATCATCAAAAATATACTTACCATTTTTTTGGTGCATATGTTTTCATCAGTAATTTCTTCCCCCCCCACCCCCTCTCTCTCTCTCGTAGTTTAAAATCTTTTAAAAAATTATTTAAATAGGTTTTTTGGGGAACAGGTTGTGTTTTACATAGATAAGTTCTTTAGTGATGATTTCCGAGATTTTAGTGCACTCATCACCGGAGCAGGGAGTTAATTATGGCAAAGTCAAATTATCGTATATAGAGCACATGCTGGGTGTTGTTGACTTGGTCCTCTTGGCCTACTCTCCATGCTGTTCTCTGACTGTGGCAATAGCACCAATGCAGACCTGTGTGTACTGCATCAATGGGCTTCTTTGTCCCCCAGCACTGGGCTGAGTTCAGCCCATCAGAGGCACTTGTGGGATATCAGAGGGCAGGAGAGTGAGGTCAGAGTATCAGTTCCCTTGGCTCTCTCCTTGATGGTGGGCTGTCAGCCTTCATAGAAGGTCAGGGGCCACTGTCAAGTATCCCTTGTCTTATAGTTATCCTGTCTGGTAACTGTTCCCTCCTTATGCCCCTTCAGACTTAAGCCTACATTGTCCTAGATGTGAGCACTGCTGGGTGCCATGTTGGATTTCCCTAACTTCGGAACACATACTCCTACAGTTCCTTCATTAACTTTTTTAGATTGTCTTATAATTGAAGTATGTTTTTTCCTCCCCAGAATCTATCTTATGCCCAGGATATTTGTGGAATTGGAAAATGCTTGTATAATACACATGATTAAGCAAAGAATTTAAACCTCTTCTTTGATGAGATAATTTGGATATAGTTTACTAGTATTACACAGAAACTTTTTAATATTCCCAAGAGTACTCTATTTTGTTCTTAAAGCTTTGTTCTTCCAAATATTTTTCAAGGTTCCCCAAAGTTTTCTCAAGTTCAGATCCCCAAGGACTCAGTTCTCAGTTTCCCTCAACTTGTCTTTAATTATTCTCACCATAAATGTCTGGCCCCAGAACTCTTCCAAAGAGCATTTCAAAGTAGGTAGACATGACACATGAAATAAATTAAACCACCAAGGAGAAGCTAAAAGGGAACAATGACATTTCAGACATTGTTTTATAAAAAGGCAAGTTCCCATAACTTCCGTTATTTACTCACAATTTCATTCTCTCACAGTTTGAGTTCTAATTTATACAAAAAAGATGTCAATTGATGATACACACAAACCAAAAATTTGTTACATGCACCTGACATTTTTCAGTCATGCTTTAGCTGGCTCCTGACTGAAAGTGACAAGCAGCTCAGGCTCTTATCATTTCATTCATAGAATACTAAGGCAGGGTGTGATGTAGTGTGACTGATCAAACAGAAAGTTCGTATTTGAAGAAATGAGAAGAGTTCATGGGAAAAATTGAAACAAAACGAAGAATTGCTATCTAGAAGACTATTTGGAAGTTCAAGGGATTTGGTAGTGCATTGTGAAGATGGGTGCTCACACTCTATGTACAGTGTAAACAAGAGGGAGAGAGAACAGGGTAAGAAAATATTAGTTCTGCCTTTATTTTTATTTTTTTGTTTTGTTTTGTTTTTTGAGACTGAGTCTTGCTCTATCACCCAGGCTGGAGTGCAGTGGTGTGATCTCGGCTCACTGCAACCTCTGCCTCCTGGATTCAGGTGATTCTCTCACCTCAGCCTCCCAAGTAGCTGGGATTACAGGCGCCCATCACCATGCCTGGCTAATTTTTGTATTTTTTAGTAGAGACAGGGTTTCACCATGTTGGCCAGGCCGATCTCAAACTCCTGACCTCAGGTGATTCACCCACCTAGGCCTCCCAGAGTGCTGGGATTACAGGCGTGACCCACCGTGCCTGGCCCTCGTTCTGCCTTTAAAGTCAAGAAAATCTCTGCTTCTGGATCATAAACAAGTCACAAGGATGCCATTAAAAACATGGCTTTCAACTTCCTTTGTCCCCTGTTGAGCTCACTACTTATTTGAAATGAATATAAAATATTATATATACACTAGAACACACTGTGGCTCGACCTTTATATTTTGTTCCTTTTTTCTGTGTAGGATTGTACATTGTAGTCATTTGCAGTCAGGTTAATAGGGAACAAACAGGCTTTAAACTTTACTCCTTTGACAGGAGGAATTAATGTATTCCGCAGTTATGTTCTGAGAGTTTACAATGTGTCCCTCTGCAAAGAGGGGTGAATTCAGTGTGAATAAGGCAAAATCATCATTGCTTTCATAGGACTAAGGAAAACCACTTTCATTGTTTATTGCTTCCTCAACCCCAGAGGAAGGGCCTAGGGTATGTGCCCAGAGATTAAGTAGTCAGGGCAAAAACAGTGTCAGTGTTGTAAAACGAGAACAAATGACTTATTTCATTCCTCTCCCTAAAGTGGTTTGCAAACTTGCTAGTTGTGTATAATGTTAATCTCTAAATATCTGAGTCTAATTATTCCCATTGATAATTGTGCATGTAATAAAATGCAAATTCTGGAATTTCTTTTATTTTTACTTTCCTAGGATGAATCTACATTACTCTTGTGGCTGACCACACTGCATGGAATAGTTACATTCCATTTACAATTTTAAAACTTCTGCTGTAATAGAATTGTGCTTTAAAATATTTGTAAGGATTTTTAAAACGCAAAATTAAGCTGAGTACTTAATATGGAGCTTAGTTTGTATAAAAGCAGTTCCATGTGATAAAAGTGTATCATAGTTGAACAGGAAGTAGAGAAAATTACTACACATGCTCTGGACTCAAGCATGCAGTCCACTCTACTCAGAAGCTAATTTGCATTGCTGGCATTTTCAATAGAGATGGATTATTCCATCTCTCACTATGTGGGGCAACAAGCACTAAAGGAATCAGGAAAATGAGGTATATAAAAACACGGTTTTCATGACCTAATCTATATTTGAGTGCCATAGGGGTGGTGGCTAATTACACTCTTTCTTAGAACCAGTATTTATATGTTGTGATAAACACCTTATAAAAATACAGACATGAAAATGTAGGTAACTAAGCTTTTAACCTTGCTAAATGTGGCTAAATGGGTGAAGAAAATTTCATAATAAATATTTTCATAAATAGAAGAACCGTATTTGAAAAGTGTGCCCTTGAGCTGAAATGAACATGTCTTTTGCTGACGTAGTGCTATGGAACTATGGGCTGAGTTGTTCCTCTTTTTAATAGATGACTTTGCTGGGTTTCATTTGCTGTTAATGTAAAATTCTACAACATAGTTTTATAAAAACCATTTGCAGAGAGGTTTGTAATATAATCTAGTAACATCTAGTATCTTTCTTGAATTGCTTTCAAATACCTGTTACTTAAAAAGTTGTTTTAGGCCGGGCGCGGTGGGCTCAAGCCTTAATCCCAGCCACTTTTGGGAGCCGAGACGGGCGGATCACGAGGTCAGGGAGATCGAGACCTCCTGGCTAACACAGTGAACCCGTCTCTTTACTAAAAATACAAAAAACTAGCGGCGAGGGTGGCCGGGCGCCTGTAGTCCCAGCTACCTCGGCGGGAGGCTGAGGGCGGGGAGACATGGCGCAAACCCGCGCGAGGCGGAGCTGCAGTGAGCTGAGATCGGCCACTGCACTCCCTCCAAGTCCGGGCGACAGAGCCGAGACTCCGCCTTCAAAAAAAAAAAAAAAAAAAAAAAAAAAAGTTTGGTTTACACATTTTTACACATTTTGCTTTTGTGTAGGAGAGGCAGGGATTAAGCGACACTACTTGTGACATAAAAATACAAATAGAATCTTGTATTGCTTCTCCAGGCTGCAGTTAAGAAAGATAAGGAGAACAGCAAGGCAAGCATTTTGTTCTGTCAACAACATGTGAGCAGCTTTTACTGTGTTCACTACTCATGCAAGGGGTGCTGAATTCATTGTGCCTGCATTTGTAATATGCCTAAAACAATAAAAATTCATTGTGCCTGCAGTTGTAATATTCCTAAAATAAGCAAAAACAAACAAAATGTATCAGATACATTCTGGCTTTTCAGATACAGAATGACAGAGTTGTAATTCTGTCACAGACTCATATATAGTTGACACAGTGCTAAAGAGATTATGATAATCTAGGACTTTAAAAAAATGTATCTGAAAATTATATCATTGCATATGATTAATATGTGTGGTCACAACAACTAAGACAGAAGATGCTTTAAAACTGAAAAAAAAAAATTCTACGGAAATATCTTTGCTGTTCCTTCAAGCAGTTATAAGTACAAAAGCGATAGTAATTTAGAAGGAAATAGGACACATCATTAGGATTAGTGACTTGCTAAGATAGAACTTGTCATTTTTCAAATAAATGGGCTGGAAAATCATAGATTGTTATTTTTAAGTTTTACAATAAAAGATGTCATAACTCAGACATTCTATTTAGCTCAATGTAAACTTAGAATTGGATGAAAAAATAAAGTTTTGTAAACCAGATTAAAATTGAGATATAAGTAAAGTTGCTAATTATTATTTTTCTTTCTTTAAAAAGACAAACAAAGGGCAGGTGTGGTGGCTCACACCTGTAATCCCAGTATGTTGGGAGGCTGAGGTGGGAGGATCACTTGAGCCCACCAGTTTGAGACTAGCCTGGGCAATATGGTGAGACCCCGTCTCTACAAAAAAAAAAATGCAAAAATGAGCTGGGTGAGGTAGCATGTGCCTTTAGCCCAGCTACAAAGGAGGCATTGTCTGTTGAGATAGGTCAGAATAATTGTTTCTCCCATTTTAATGGATGAACAAAATGGAGGCTTGTTCTTGATGTTTTGGTATATTACTATTTTGTGTCAGTTTTGTGTCATTTTTTCAGTTACATGAGAACTTATCTTGCAAGTTCTCACTCCCAGTTCTTTCATCTTACTTTTGTAGATCCCTGATCCTATTTTGTTTCTCCCTTAATTTTACAGTTTTTCTTTTTCAAAGCATTCTCCATGTTTGGAAGATATTGTCTCTCCCCCTAATTTTTGAGCTTCCTCTTCTCTGCAATAGAAACTATGCAAAGCAATAAATACAGAAGATAAGAGAGAGGAAGTGAAAACCTAAAGAGGTTAGTAGAAGCCAGAAAAGTGACAGAGAGAAAGGAAGAGGGTTAAGAATTTCAGTAGGAAGATGATGGATGGTTCCTCATGTAACAAAGCTTGATGATCTCCTGTCACTTCTACCTCATCCATCTTGTTAACTCAGAAATAATGTGATTCTTCTAGAAACTCACCCCTTACTCAGGAATCACCTTTTGCCAAAACCAGCATTAGGCTCAGTCTAGTTTTTATAAGGGGAAATTATACTCTCTTAGAAAAGACATTATACGGAATATTTCTTTAAAAAGAAGCAAAGAATATCTATTAAGAATCACTAGCTATATGAGGAAAAATTCTGTGAAATACAGAGACCAAAGCAAACAAACACAAAAAAGCAACTCAGGAGTAAGTTCTCTGAATTGTGATCTGTGCAGTCTTTATCATTAACATCCCCAGAGAGAGAAGAGAAAATTTTTGTGCCTTTAAAAGCAGAAAGGTCTGATAAAAAGTAACATTTGAAAATAAAGAAGGTGTTTTGAAAATCAAAATATAATAACAATTTTCATAGATATAATCTAAAGTTGAAGAAATTTCCCAGAATATAATAAATAATATTGAACATAAATAATTGGAAATAGAAAAGATAAGAAAATTAAAGGACAATTCCAAGATGTCCAACATGCAAAAAGAAGGAGTTCCAGAAATGGTACATTGAAAGCAGGAAACAAAATGATCAGATAAATAGGGCAAGAATATTTCTTAGAAAAGGGCACATATTTTTTTCCAGATTAAATGGTCAGCACTGTGGAGAAGAAGAGACTCCCTTCAATAAACAACCATGTAATTTTAGAACACCAGAGACAAAGAAAATATCCAGAATCAAAATTGCATCATGCTTCTCAATAGTAGCCACAAAATTATAATTTATTAGAGCAAGGCCTCCAAAATTATCCTCAACTTGAATTCTCTACCCAGCCAAACTATCAGTTAAGTTTAGAGGTAGGACAAAGTCAGTTTTAGATGTACACCTTCTTTAAAAATTCACCTATGCATGCTTTATTAGGCAGCTGTCGGAATATTTGCTGTACTAGAACAAAGAAGTCAACTCAGAAAAAAGAAGATCTGAGATACAGAAAACAAGGACTACAATACACAGAAGCAAAGAGAATCCTTGGAGTGATACTGTAGGAAGATTCAAAGACAACATACATGCATCAAGTCTAAACAGCAACTGGTCCAGATTTTCCAAAATTGAAAAAAAAATACCCACATAATATGTCGAATGTATTAAAATAAGACTTACATTGATGGAGAAGAGAGTTTGATTGAATTAGTCATATGTATATAGAGCACTGAGAAAATGAAGAGAATTTTTATCTACTAGGTTTGAGGTTATATAATGAAGCTGTACCTGAAAAGACACTATAGTATACCACTTAGCTGTGATTAGCACTTGCATTGTCATATTTTAAACAGTAAATAGTTATCTAAAAAAAGTCATGATATAGCAATTCTGGAATGATACGGCACCATGAAGGGGGTCTCTGTGTGTGTGTGTAAGAGAGAGAGAAGTGTGAAAGTATGGTGTAATGGGAAGTCCATAGGTAATGCCAGACCTGAAAAATCAAGAAGTAACAATATAACCAAAGCCATGTGGTTATAACATTTAAAATTATAAAAGAGCCAGCGAAAATAGTTAAATTGAAATGTATTACCTCTGGAGATCAAGACATGGAGAGAATAAACTAAAATATGCACATGTGCAACTTTACTAAAATTAAAAATGGAATTAAAAATGAAGTAATAGCTACATGACAAAATAGTCACAGATGCTATTCCTTTATAATAAAAGTTGCATATATATTATCTTCTGACCCATTTTAGAAATTATTATTATATTGTATGATTTGATATTAGTCCTTCATGTCATTTTTTGAAACTAACAAAGTTGTCTCTTTAAAAAAACATCATTTTGGTTGATTTTAAATAGGACTTGGGTAGCTAAAGGAATCACTGTTGAATGAAAATCTATGAAAAATATTTGTGAATATGGCAGCATACTCTTCAAGCTCCTCCAAGAAGCAAAATCTGTTTGTGAGTTGCTGAAACTTTACTATCTTCCTTTCTATTCCTGGCCATTACACTGCCACGGACAGCATTGTCTGGAGACGTGGAATCAAGATTGATAAAGGCCAGTAGGGAAAGCAACTAAGATTCTCCAGACCTGAACATATTGGAGGGAAAGATGGCTTATGAGGTCCTTGGATCTTTTTATTGTCCTCTTTATACTGGGAAGTTTGTGACAGTTTTTAAAGAGGGATGAATCTTGGAACATTCATAAAGAGAAGAAACAATACTCATTTATCACACCTTTTTCTTTCTCTTTAGCCTCCCCTATAACCTAGCCCTGTCCCAGTTCTGCAAAAGCATGCCTTCTTTGGGTTCAGTTAGTGATACCGGTAAGAGTTGAACTTCTAATTGTAATGAGATCCCTTCAAGCTCAGAAGACCTTAAGACACAAAGTTATGAATTAATAACAAAAAAAATCTTCATTATAGCATTTTGATCAGAGGAAGAATCACATCCGCCCACCCCTTTTTTTTTTTTTTGATATAGGATCTTGTTCTATGACCCAGGCTGGAATGCACAGACATAATCATGGCTCTCTACAGCCTTGACCTCCTGGGTTCAACTGATACTCTGCCTCAGCCTCCTGAGTAGCTGGGACTACAGGCATGTGCCACCATGCACCGCTAATTTTCTATTATTTGCAGAGATGGGGTTTTGCCATGTTGTCCAAGCTGGTCTTGACCTCGTGGGCTCAAGTGATTTGCCCACCTTGGCCCTGCAAAGTCCTGGGATTATAGGCATGAGCCATAGCACCCGGCTCACTTTCCCTTCTTATAACAGATTGAAGGACTACATTGAAGGCTGGCCACTGCTCTGACCACTGCCTGCACCACAAAAGTGTTTTTTCCTACCTGACACCTTGATCGCAATTTTCTCCAGTTTGCAGTGATTTTAGGACAACAGAGTTCAAGCATTTATTGCCCATATTAATGAAACCTATACTCTAACATCTAGCTGATACCTCTGCTAGAGAAAACTTTCTACCTATACCCAACCCCTGTCTCACCCTCCCGAAAACACTCACACCTGACTTCTACTCATACTTCCATTTTCAGCTTGTCATTTTCCCTCAGAATCTGGGCTAGATGCCCCGCTATAGGCTTATCGTTATAATTAAGCAGCTGATAACAAATCAATATGCTGATTGCCCATCTCTCCCTTTAGTCTGTAAGACTTGTAGAGGCAGGAAACCCATCTGTTTTATTTATTTATTTATTTTTTCCACTATTGGCTTTGTTGGACCTAATATAGTTCCTGGACCTGGCATCAGAGGGACTCAATAAATATTTGTTAGCTTGGCTGGATTTGCTATTGTCTCTACTTCTTAAAATGTAGTCTTATATTCTCTATCACATTGTGACTGATTATGAATAAGAGAGTCCATCTTTCCTAAGTCTATACCATCTATAGTACATTAGTTTCTATTTGAATGGCACAGAGTAATTATGGCAATTGCTAGTCTCCACCCCAAATTGGAATGTTAAAATCTGCAAAGTGCTTGGCTTTCTTAGACGTGAAGTTCTTGGAATCCATTAACAAATAAATGCATCTTCATTTTATAATACAGTAGGTCTAGAGATGATGAGACAACATCTAATATACTTGAGGATTGTATTAGATGAATGGCAAGTCATTTGGCACACTAAAATGCTCTTAATATGATTTGTTTACAATCTTTCTGTTTTATTGCAGCCGGGGATCTGACAACAGACTGGCTCACCGGCGGCAGACAGTTCTCCGTGAGAAGGGGAGAAGGTTAGCTAATCGAGGACCAGCATACATGTTTAGTGATCGCTCAACAAGCCTATCTATAGAGGAGGAACGCTTTTAGATGCAGCTGAATATGGTAACGTCCCAGTGGTGCGGAAGATGTTAGAAGAATGCCACTCACTCAACGTTAACTGTGTGGATTACATGGGCCAGAATGCCCTACAGTTGGCAGTGGCCAATGAGCATCTGGAAATTACAGAACTTCTTCTCAAGAAAGAAAACCTCTCTCGAGTTGGGGATGCTTTGCTTCTAGCTATTAGTAAAGGTTATGTTCGGATTGTGGAAGCAATTCTCAGTCATCCAGCTTTTGCTGAAGGCAAGAGGTTAGCAACCAGCCCTAGCCAGTCTGAACTCCAGCAAGATGATTTTTATGCCTATGATGAAGATGGGACACGGTTCTCCCATGATGTGACTCCAATCATTCTGGCTGCCCACTGCCAGGAATATGAAATTGTGCACACCCTCCTGCGGAAGGGTGCTAGGATTGAACGGCCTCATGATTATTTCTGCAAATGCAATGACTGCAACCAGAAACAGAAGCATGACTCGTTTAGCCACTCCAGATCTAGGATTAATGCCTATAAAGGCCTGGCAAGTCCGGCTTACCTGTCATTGTCTAGTGAAGATCCAGTCATGACGGCTTTAAAACTCAGCAATGAACTGGCGGTGCTGGCCAATATTGAGAAAGAGTTCAAG
>NW_016809126.1:33037-39123 GCF_001698545.2 Rhinopithecus bieti | reverse complement strand
CATTTATCACACCTTTTTCTTTCTCTTTAGCCTCCCCTATAACCTAGCCCTGTCCCAGTTCTGCAAAAGCATGCCTTCTTTGGGTTCAGTTAGTGATACCGGTAAGAGTTGAACTTCTAATTGTAATGAGATCCCTTCAAGCTCAGAAGACCTTAAGACACAAAGTTATGAATTAATAACAAAAAAAATCTTCATTATAGCATTTTGATCAGAGGAAGAATCACATCCGCCCACCCCTTTTTTTTTTTTTTGATATAGGATCTTGTTCTATGACCCAGGCTGGAATGCACAGACATAATCATGGCTCTCTACAGCCTTGACCTCCTGGGTTCAACTGATACTCTGCCTCAGCCTCCTGAGTAGCTGGGACTACAGGCATGTGCCACCATGCACCGCTAATTTTTCTATTATTTGCAGAGATGGGGTTTTGCCATGTTGTCCAAGCTGGTCTTGACCTCGTGGGCTCAAGTGATTTGCCCACCTTGGCCCTGCAAAGTCCTGGGATTATAGGCATGAGCCATAGCACCCGGCTCACTTTCCCTTCTTATAACAGATTGAAGGACTACATTGAAGGCTGGCCACTGCTCTGACCACTGCCTGCACCACAAAAGTGTTTTTTCCTACCTGACACCTTGATCGCAATTTTCTCCAGTTTGCAGTGATTTTTAGGACAACAGAGTTCAAGCATTTATTGCCCATATTAATGAAACCTATACTCTAACATCTAGCTGATACCTCTGCTAGAGAAAACTTTCTACCTATACCCAACCCCTGTCTCACCCTCCCGAAAAACACTCACACCTGACTTCTACTCATACTTCCATTTTCAGCTTGTCATTTTCCCTCAGAATCTGGGCTAGATGCCCCGCTATAGGCTTATCGTTATAATTAAGCAGCTGATAACAAATCAATATGCTGATTGCCCATCTCTCCCTTTAGTCTGTAAGACTTGTAGAGGCAGGAAACCCATCTGTTTTTATTTATTTATTTATTTTTTCCACTATTGGCTTTGTTGGACCTAATATAGTTCCTGGACCTGGCATCAGAGGGACTCAATAAATATTTGTTAGCTTGGCTGGATTTGCTATTGTCTCTACTTCTTAAAATGTAGTCTTATATTCTCTATCACATTGTGACTGATTATGAATAAGAGAGTCCATCTTTCCTAAGTCTATACCATCTATAGTACATTAGTTTCTATTTGAATGGCACAGAGTAATTATGGCAATTGCTAGTCTCCACCCCAAATTGGAATGTTAAAAATCTGTAAAGTGCTTGGCTTTCTTAGACGTGAAGTTCTTGGAATCCATTAACAAATAAATGCATCTTCATTTTATAATACAGTAGGTCTAGAGATGATGAGACAACATCTAATATACTTGAGGATTGTATTAGATGAATGGCAAGTCATTTGGCACACTAAAATGCTCTTAATATGATTTGTTTACAATCTTTCTGTTTTATTGCAGCCGGGGATCTGACAACAGACTGGCTCACCGGCGGCAGACAGTTCTCCGTGAGAAGGGGAGAAGGTTAGCTAATCGAGGACCAGCATACATGTTTAGTGATCGCTCAACAAGCCTATCTATAGAGGAGGAACGCTTTTTAGATGCAGCTGAATATGGTAACGTCCCAGTGGTGCGGAAGATGTTAGAAGAATGCCACTCACTCAACGTTAACTGTGTGGATTACATGGGCCAGAATGCCCTACAGTTGGCAGTGGCCAATGAGCATCTGGAAATTACAGAACTTCTTCTCAATAAAGAAAACCTCTCTCGAGTTGGGGATGCTTTGCTTCTAGCTATTAGTAAAGGTTATGTTCGGATTGTGGAAGCAATTCTCAGTCATCCAGCTTTTGCTGAAGGCAAGAGGTTAGCAACCAGCCCTAGCCAGTCTGAACTCCAGCAAGATGATTTTTATGCCTATGATGAAGATGGGACACGGTTCTCCCATGATGTGACTCCAATCATTCTGGCTGCCCACTGCCAGGAATATGAAATTGTGCACACCCTCCTGCGGAAGGGTGCTAGGATTGAACGGCCTCATGATTATTTCTGCAAATGCAATGACTGCAACCAGAAACAGAAGCATGACTCGTTTAGCCACTCCAGATCTAGGATTAATGCCTATAAAGGCCTGGCAAGTCCGGCTTACCTGTCATTGTCTAGTGAAGATCCAGTCATGACGGCTTTAGAACTCAGCAATGAACTGGCGGTGCTGGCCAATATTGAGAAAGAGTTCAAGGTAGGTCATTAACAACAGAGACTTCACCCTCCACAAGCCACAGTCAAGGTGTATTTACCAGCTTCCACCATGTGCTCAGCACTGTGCTAGTTACTGTGGACACTAGGTAATTTTATAAGTTTATTTAACAAGCCTTTTATTATAATCATTGTAGCGAAAGTTGTGATCGCTACCATTTAGTGATGCTCTACTGTCCGCCAGACATTTTACATTTATTATGTCTAATCTTTATCCCTCCCCCTTGAGGAGACATTATTAGTTCCTGTCTAGATGGGTAAATGAAGGCATAGAAAGTTTTGGTAATGCCCAAGATCAACAAATGGGAAATGACACATCTGGGTTCAGAATCCAGGTATAGTGTTCTCTGAAAAGTCCAGGCATTTTCCTCCCAGAAAACACTATTTCTATGTTCAGAGCACAGTGATAGATGCTGTTGATGTCAGAAAGAAGAATAAGTTTAAGGAAGTCACAGTTGACTTGAGAGACAAATGCACACATGAATAAAAAATAAAACTACCAGGTAGAGGTAAAAGCAACATACTGTAGAAATTCAGAGAAACAATATTTAATTCCTATTAGGCTGCAGGGAAGTTATGTGGAATATGGCATTTCAGCTGTATGTGGTGGAACAAGTAGGAGTTTGGAAGCAGAGAATGACAGAAAAGATATTTTAGGCCAAGGTACCAGCAAAAGCAAAAGATTGGAGATATAAAATAGTAGGAAATTAGAACTTTGACCAGTCAATCTCTTAATAAGAGGTATATGGAGAGATAAATGGTGTCAGATGCTGCCATTGTCCATATGGGCTGTGCTACATGTGGAGAGGATGAAAGCTTGCATCCCTAGCCAAGATCTTCCCCACGGGTATCTCTAAACTCCCTCTACCTGTTTGAGGTAGTTCTGATCTATCTTCTAGTGCCCATCACCTTTTACCATGGATTATTGTTTTTTATGATGTACTTATCTCCTTTACTAAATAATGCAGGTTGGAAACAGGTTTGATTCATCAAGTTACAATGTTTTACAAAAGTGAATATTGGTTTCATTTTTTTCCATTCTATATGCTATGAGAAGGCTTGTTTTTCTATACTCTGTTCTTGAGGTATTTCAGCCCAGGCTTTCCTGGGCAGCTTCTTGGTGCCACTGTCACTGATGTTTCACCCCAGTATCAGATGTCATGTGTCCATCTATCCTCAGGTCCAGTCTATCCAGAAAGGATAGAAGGAGGAAATGGCTACTGAAACACTCAGTATGTGCTTGGCTCTCAAGGTAGAGGAAGGTGTTTTCCTGCAGCTACCTGGCAGCTAACAGGGCAAGACAAGCAAATGGTCCTTTTCAACCCTGTCTCAGATTCTTACCTACTCTTTGCTTGACTCCTAGGACACAGAGAAATTCACCTGATTCAAATTAAAGCATTTTGAACTCTGATAAATATTAATTATTTTCAAAATCTATATTACTAAATTTACATAATTTCAACATTTCTGTTTGCTTTACTGTATCCTTGTTTACATGCTTTCTCTAAACCACTGAAGAGTATTATATTCTTTATTTGTTCATTAATTCACTTGCCTGCATCTTTTGAGTCCCTGCTCTTTTTTATTGGGGATAGTTGAGGATGAGGATGGTGAGGCAGTACAAAATACAAAGATAATTCAGTCAGCAATCCTGTCCTCAATTAGTTTATAATCCAATGTGATAGAAAAGATCTGTGTGTAGTAACTATCATATTAGGCATGACCTTATGGAGTGAGGAGGGGGCTAGTGGCTCAAAGGTGGGAAGAATCACATTTAACCAGGATGTAAACTCTTCATGGTCCCTAAATGCATTGCAAAATGTTGAGGTCTCCACATGATGATGAAGATGTAAAGATCTGGACATTCTTCTGTTTGTTCATCACACCCTTCTTTCTGCTCTCATCAGTGTGAAGTGTATGGATTAGCCACTTTCCTCCCATTTATGCTTCTCTATTTGCTCCATTGTCTTGAGCAGTTACCCAGAGCCTCTGAACATGCATACCTTTTTCTAATGCCCTGCCTCTGTGAAGGTTTCAAGGCAAAGAAAAGATAAATCTAACTGAAAACATGAATGTATTTAGGAGTATGTTATTAATGTCTTTTAAAATCACTTTCAAAATTAGATTACTGTTAAACAAGAGTAGCAGTTTAAAAAAATGCTTTTATAAAGTATATCCTAGAACTTGACAATTTTTATAATTAGAAACCTGACTCAAAAGTATTGCATAAGGAGAAAGGGCAGTTGTTGGCTTGATTTTTAAGGCCTTTTACAAAACAAACAAGAAAATATTTCTTCCCTGCCAGGTATCAAGCATTAAAACAAATACTCTTTTTCTCTGAGATTAGTTTGGACAGCCTTGCCACATACAAGGCTGAGCCTCCCTTGCCTTCATGTGTAAACTCACAGGGAAATCACATTCCCCCACCACCCATGGCTACTGCGACACTCACTCTTGTCCCAGCATCCCAGCCTCAGTTTACAGCAGGGTGGGACCTTACAGGAATAGAGAAGTTGATGTCTCCGAGGTGAGGTTTGCTGCTGAGTCTGCTGCTTCTGCCCTTAAAAATAACTTCTTTTTTCTTACCTTAAATAATATATCGCCATGTTAGAAAATAATAATATAAAAAGGAAGCTTTAAAAATTAGTCCTAATTTTGGCCGTCAAGAAATAAACACTGACACACTACAAGCATGCCAGCACGTACCCTTTCGGTCTTTTTTTTTTTTTTTTTTTTTAATTTTTTTAAATAGTCAATTCCCTTAGAGTCTCAGGAAATAAATGTCACTGAGGCTGGATAGCCTAGGCCTGGTCAGCCTCACAGGGACCTGAGAGATTGCATTGGCCACAGGAGATCCTCCCTGTTCATGGTATGTATGTATGTATGTATGTATGTATGTATGTATGTGTGTATGTATGTATGTATTTTGCTCCCTTTCCATCTGAAAGATGTTTGAAAAACTCTGTGTTCATGTGTTCATTTGCACAGTTTAAAATTAATATCTATTTTTTTGTCTTCTGTAAGTATAAATGTTTTTAAGGGATATGATTTCTGCATGACATACATATTGCTATTTAAGAATAGAACTCTTCAGTTCTCCTTCAGATACATGCAAAGGACTCTAAATGTTATAATGATTTCATACCCACCGTCAACTAAGCGAACAATATCTTTAATGTTCAGAATAGCTGCATCTTTCCTTTCACTCCTGAGGTTATATTTTCAGTCCAATTTCCTTCACAACTGTGATTCCTCATATTATAGCTTTTTATTATTGTAAAGTCTCTTAAAATCGCTTTATATAATATCAACATGTATATCATATATAAATAAAATACATGTAACACACATATATATGAAATTTTAGAATTTGTTTCATTTCCTCTTGCTAAAAGGCTCTGGATATTGAAAATACTCTGGAAAGAGTTGTCATTATATCTATTATTAGCATATTAGATCAAAACTACAAAATAAACCCCGTTGTTAAAATTAATTAATATGGGCCAAGCACGGTGGCTCATGCCGGTAATCCCTGCACTTTGGGAGGCTGAGGCGGGCGGATCACCGAGGTCAGGAGTTTGAGACCAGCTTGACCCACATGGTGAAACCCATGTCTACTAAAAATACAAAAAAATTAGCTGGACATGGTGGCGCACACCTGTAATCCCAGCTACGCAGGAGGCTGAGGCAGGATAATCACTTGAACCTGGGAGGTGGAGGTTGCAGTGAACTGATATCATGCCACTGCACTCCAGTGTGGGTGACAGAATGAGACTCTATCTCCAAAAAAAAAAAAAAAAAAATTTTTTTGAAAATAAATTTTAA
>NW_016809126.1:2728-32655 GCF_001698545.2 Rhinopithecus bieti | reverse complement strand
ATTAATCATGTTCACGCTTTTGCTATATAGTTAAGGAAAGACAAATGTGTGTGTATATATATACACAATATAAAATATAAAATATATATAAAATATGTAATTGTATACACAATTTGTATATATTTATGTATATGTAGCTAAAAATTAGTTGGTATGGCAGCCAGTATGTTATTTTAGTCTTTGTTAATAGGATATATAAATTATTAAAGATTTTATGGAATAAAATTAAAAAAGGATAAATAGTAGGAATAAATATTTCTAGATATAATTGGATAACGATCTTACTGGATTAAAATTTTAAATCAGAAAGAAATCACATAAAAGTTTCATCCATGGGTTTTGACCATTTTCCTGTAAAAATTTTGAATTCTGTAAACCATTCCAAGTCACATTTAAAAGAATCACTCTCACTAAGCTTTTCTGCCTTACCTGTTTGAGATACTTTTCTTTTCTAGCTAATGATGCGTCTGAAAGATATTAAGAATAATATAAGGAATCATTTACATTTCAATACTTGACAAAGCATTGTTTGGTATTCGGTATTCCCTACGGATGCTGTCTTTGCCTAACTCTTTCTGTACTCTCACTCAAGAAGTGTTCATTCTTTGACAATTGTTGGCAAATGAAGGGGAAAAGTCATTAAAAATGGCCTTTGTTTCTGTCTTCACCCTGCACTCGCCATCTGAAATCAGAACATCCCAACACGAGCCAAGGTGCTGTATTTCTGTCACTAAGCTTCATCTTCAGCAGAAGTGTGTATTTATTCAGGGAAATACAGACAGCCTTTCAGGGTTTATAGTACCTGGATACATAAAAGGGGGACTATCTGTTGTTTAAAGGGGACTCTCTCTTGTTTGCTACATGGGTGGGTGGGTGAGCAAAAGATGCATTTTCAAGGAAATCCATTTTAGGAAAGCGGAAGATCTGCAAATTGATTCCCTAAAATTTGTCCATATTCTACAGCTCCTTGGGAAGTATTCATGTACCTCTTTTTGAAGACGATTCATCTATTTTATGACAGTCAGAGAATGAGACTTTCCATAAAGATTTTATAAGCTCCAATATATAGCTTGCTTTTCTAAGCACCTTCCAAATTGTCCCCTACTACAATAACGTAGTCCATTAATGAAAGAGACCATGGGAGATGTTACTGGGTTTCCGAGGCAGTTTTATCCTGTGCCTTGAACCTTCTAAGCCTAAGTTTTTTGTTACTCATATCACCACATGTATAGCTGGTTCCAAGGAGAGGTGACACCAGACCTCAGCAGAGAAATCTAACAATTAGATGGAGCCACAGAAACAAGAAAACCAAGAGATGTTGGGGAGTTGCAGGTTTTAAAAGAAACTGGGGGAAATAAATACTTTTACCTATTCAAATTCAATTTTTATACTGAATCTTTATAAATAGTTTTAGGTTTTGGTAGCATGAGACCTCAGCCATCTTAAGCTTAAAATTGGGTTAAGACAATTTTGGCAACACACACAAAGTCAGTAAAAAACAGACAACCCAAAACTTTGACTGGTTTTGATACCAAAGAAGGACAGCAAAAACTCTTGGTTTCTCTCCTTGACTTGAGTTTTCATTCAAATACGGGACAACAGACTTAAAAGACAAAGAGATCAATACCAGGGATGGTCTTGTCCACAAATACATTCCCCAGCATTCTTAACTTCTTTTTAGTTCTCAGTATGGATCTATGACTTACGTCTCTAATTCCCTTTTTTTGAACCTATTTACCTTTTAGGTTTGTGTCTTTGTAGTGACACACAATGTTTCCTTTTATTCCCCTTAAAATCCTCTCTTTGGGGGCTTGTCAGAGGGTGGGGGACAATGGGAGGGAGAGTATTAGGACAAATACCTAATGCATGCGGGGCTTAAAACCTAGATGACAGGTGGGTAGGTGCAGCAAACCACCATGGCACATATATACCTATGTAACAAACCTGTATGTTCTGCACATGTATCACAGAACTTAAAATAAAAATTAAAAAGGGAAAAAAAATCCTCTCTTTTATACAGCAGGAATCGTCCTCTTCTCTGTCATTCTGGATAGAGAGCTTTTCTGGAGGTCTTCCAGCTCCTTTACATCTTCCTAGAGGTCTGCGCATGGATGTGCACATGGCCCTCCAGATGCCTCTGCTGCTGACTCTGAGAAAGAGGAAGGGTAGAGAAATGCCCGCCGTGTCTGTTTTTAAACCGTTGCTATGTGTGTAATATTCAAAAAATGCCTGGCATTGTTTCAAAGATAACTATCCTCCAAGAAAACGGCTGCTTCCAAAAGTACTTTTTGTTGGGACAAAGATGATGTGACTGTTATCAGACCTTAACAGGGTGACAAAGGGTGTCACATGCAAAATAGTCTGTGAGGCAGAATCACAGCTCCAGAAGAATAGAGCTTGGATCCTGACCAAAGAGGAAGCAGAAAATGTACCTTAGCTGAGCTTTATGAATTATTTGGTTATTTACACTCTATGCTGTAGCAAAATTTAAGTTGTCCATAATGAAGTGAAATTAGAAGGCCAGCAAATGAAATAACCTTTTCAAGGTCATATAGTTATTGAAGTGGCAGAGCAGAAATTCAAATCCAGGTATGCTTTCTTCTCAGCTATGTTCCTTTCATTACATCAGTCAGCAAAATGTGTTGATTACCTACTATGTACCTCACTCCATGCTAGGTTGGGAGGATTCAAAGGTGAGTAAGATATAATCCTTGTCTTAAAGGATATTGAGTCTATTCGAGAGAGGCAGAAACATAAACAAATAAATGCAGTAAAGTGATATGGGTGTGTGTGTGTATGTGTGTTCTTGTCTTTGAATGTCCTATTGTAGTTTGAAACAGATGGGCAGAGAAAATCTCATTCTCATAGGACTGTAGGTCTGTGACAAGTCAACAGTTAAGGAGGGAGTTAAGTGCAACAGTTTGCTTGATGAGCAACCCCAGCCCCTGAAACTGTTTACCTTCATCGCTGCTCTCCAAGCTTCGTAGCTTCAATGGGACCTGAAAATTCTTATGCAAAGGGAAGAGTGAAAGCTAATCAGACATTATACTAAGTGTATATAACCAAACACTATATTAACTAAGCAGCCACTGCTGATGGCAACAATCAATAGAAAAATCCTGACATATCTAGGAAAATGTTTTTCTCCAATTCTTGTTTTGAAATTATATTCCATTTCTTTTTACCTTTTCTATAGAATAGTGCCTGATTAACTTTTATATCCTCAGAATCCCACATAGTAGATGCTTTATAAATGCTTGTTAATCATCACCACAGAGCTCCATGATCAATGTGCCATCTGGTGACATTTATCCTGAGGAGCAAGAGAGCCCCAGAGTTATACTTGGTCCCAAGAAGCATGGCTGGCCAATGCAACACTGTATATATGATAGTATTATACACTCATCTTACTGATACGGTTTGGATTTGTGTCCCTGCCCAAATCTCATGTCTAATTGGAGGACGGGCCTGGTGAGAGATGACTGCGTCATGGGGATGGATTTTCCTCTTGCTGTTCTCATGCTAGTAAGTGCTCATGAAATATGTGTGTGAAGTGTGTGGCACTTCCCCTTCACTCTCTCTCCTGCTGCCACGTGGAGAAGGTGCTTGCTTCCCCTTTGCCTTCTGCCATGATTGTAAGTTTCCTGAGGCTTCTCCAGAAGCAGAAGCCTGTGTAGCCCATAGAACCATGAGCCAATTAAACCTCTCTTTTTTATAAATCATCCAGTCTCTGGTAGTTCTTGAGTGTCAGTGCCTCTGTTGCTGACTGAGAAAGAGGAAGAGACTAATATACTTATTCTTCACATATATAATCTCATTTTACAAACTCCCATCTTAGTAAGAGAATGGTATCTATCACAGTGCTGTGCATAAAATATTTGTTGTGAAAATACATGAATAATTGTTTTATTTCCAACGTTTGCAGATAATATCCAGGAATTCCAACATGACTTGATATTTGATAGCATAGCTTTGTGATGGGGACTGCAAAGAGCTAGATACTGTTTGTGAAATAATGAAGACAGTAATAATTATAATTACCATTGATCTGCACTACCCTGTGCCAGGAATTTGGCATTCGTTGTCTTGTAAAATCTTCATAGCAACCCTAATTCATGGGTACTAATATTATTCCCTTTTTAAACATGAGGGTTAGAAGTTTTAAGAGATTAAATCATTTATCTAAAGTCACATAGCTAGTAAGTTTCAAACCCAGGTCTGCCATCTCCAAAGCCCACATAGATTATTGAGAATCAAGGCACGCATTTTTCTCTACCCTGTTAATTTCTATGAAGTAAACTTCATTCTTTATATAGAAAGAAGAGCCAGAGATTAAAATCACAAATCATAACATCTATTATTTAAAATCCAGCTAAGAGGAACTTTCGAAAGGATCATTTTAACAGGGGTATTTTTTTGTAGTTTCTAAACTGTGTTTCATTAGCCCACTATGAGTTATCTCTTTTCAACTTTTCAAAGGTTAATAGGCAAGCACCCATATCTGATTAATGAATGTACGGTGTAGGTGTGTGATCCAAAGACATGACCCAGAATTAAGTTAACCCATCAGCTTCACTTTTCCTCTCACGGAACCAACATCATAGTGCTGCATTCTAGCTAATGAACTACCACCAACATTGTATTTGAGTGAGCTTACATGTCAGTTACTTAAAATATGGATTAATAGTAATGTCAATAACTTAAAATATGAAAATATTTGTAAATGATTTCCCAAGTAGAAAAAGTGCATATTTCTGAAATCATAGTCTTATTCTTTCTTTCTCTCTCTCCTTTTCAATAGGTATTTTGCTTAAGAAAATGTCTTAGGAATTAGTGATGAATTGGACAAAAATTTATAGATTAAGGTATTAAATACCACAAAACTCTTGCACTTTACTTTTTCAGTCCATGTGGTTTCTGCTTTAAAAAATTGTTATCTACATTTGTAAGATCATACGTTCTTTTCCAATATCTAAATATATCTGAGCTTTCTTTGAATTCTAGAGAGCACTGATTTTGACAATTACTTTGTTGCTTTTAAAAGGACTAAGAATTCACTATACTTGAACTCTACATTCCAGAGAAGACAGGTGCATTAAATTTTGTCTTAGCTCCATGGTATGTTTTGAATATCAAGAGATGGCCTGTTTTCAGATCTTCTCTTTGATAATATAAAATAAAGTAGTTATACTTTATCGAATGCTTGCTAAATGCTCACAACCATGCTAAGTCCTTGGCATACATAATCTTTTTAATACTTATTTAATCTCACTAAACCTCACTGTTCTTATCTGTAAAATGAGAGTAATAAGAACCCCTACCTGATAGACTGCTTCTGACTTATTAAAGGTCACATAGCTCATAAGTAAAAGAGTTGGGATTTGATTACATATATCCAGCTCTAAGCTACCAAGTCATAACTACTGTAGTATAGCGGACATGGACAAATATGTACCTCCGTGTCTAAGAGTTTGTCCCCATGGCCCTAACAGACTATTTTATAAAATGGGCAAAGCCATTTCCTCGTAACACTCTATATACTATCTGCCTAGACATCTGTTTATAAGTAGTTTGAGCCATTCTCAGCTAGAGATTCTCAAGTAAGACACAATTTGCTTTATTAATTTGCTTTTCTGGAATCTTTTTCGACCTGCATTTTAGCAAATTGTAGCCTGTTTAGCAGTTACTAAACTGCACTGACATTCACTTTTGGCATGATTTACAGAAAGGAGCCCAAGTAGGTACCTTACACATACCTAGTATTAAGCTATTCTCCATGCAGACACCCCCCAAATATGGCCTTATTGACTGACATCCAGAATCACATACATTTCTCTAGATCTTTCCAAAGAAATCTCTTCATCCTATAACACCCTGGTTTCAGGAAAAGGAGACAACTAACTTTAAATCTGCAGCGCTGGGTTTAAGAGAAAAGTCTGTCATTGAAGCTGTGTGAGAACCTTAGCTTTTTCATGTGCAAAATGGTAACAGTATTTGCTCTGCTTGTCCCCTCAATTGTTTCAAAAATCAAAGTAGAAAAGCACTTCACAAATAAGAGAGATAAAGTGGCATTATCCCAAAGGCAAAAGGCCTGGGGCCAAGAAGATTTAGGTTTAAAGCTTGATTTTGGTGCTTACTAGCTGCATGATTTTGGACACACAATTCAACCTGAGCAATTGTAAAGATTAAATGAGATAATACCATCCACCTGCAAAACAACAAGCTCTAGCTCAAGCTTGTCCAACCCACACCCCAGGGACATGTAGGTTGAACATGAGGCCCAGGATGGTTTTGAACGCAGCTCAACACAAATTTGTAAATTTTCTAAAAACATGGTGAGATTTCTTTGTGACATTTTTTTAAGTTCATCAGCTTTCATTAGTGTTAGTGTATTTTAAGTGTGGCCCAAGACAATTCTTCTTCCAGTGTGGCCCAGGGAAGCCAAAAGATTGAACACCCCTGCTAATAGGCTTTTTTGATTAGCATTTAGTTATAGGTGGTCTTAGTGTAAGAAAATGGAGGAAATAGGCATGAATGAAGACGTAAAACGATGCCATATAGAAGCATGACATGAGTTTATGGTAATCTGAATGTGACCTGCACAATTTAAGTCTTCCAGATAGAGTATTAGGTCATCAGCAACAAACTACAAAACTACAACAGTGTTTCATTCAACTTTCTTTTCTCTAAAGAGACGAGTCTCAAATTGCAGACTCTATGTGTAGATTTCATCTTTTGAGGCTGTGCCTGCCATATAAAGTTCTTCCATTAAAATCTGTTAAATAGACATGTACTTGCTCTTCTCTGGAAACTTTCCAAATGTTCTATGCTTCTCAAGTTTACTAACACAGTTTACAAGGTTACAAACTAACACAGTTTACAGTTTACAAAGACCTATTAAATGTATATTGCATGCCTAACTGATGAAGTTGTGCCCATGAAGGAGATGATATATGCAAAGGTCCTATGATCATGCTGTGGAAAAAGTTGGTTATTTTTTATTTATTCTGAATCAACAGGTGAGTTTGGTACACCATACTCTTCATACTCTTTTTTTTTTTTTTTGAGACAGGGTCTCGCTTTGTTGCCCAGGCTGGAGTGGCAGTGGCACAATCATGGATCACTGCAGCCTCAACCTGCCTGGGTGATCCTCCCATCTCAGCCTCCTGAGTAGCTGGGACTATAGGCACACACCACCACTCCTGGCTAATTTTTTCTGTATTTTTTAAAATTATACTTTAAGTTCCAGGGTACACGTGCACAATGTGCAGGTTTGCTGCATATGTATACATGTGCCATGTTGGTGTGCCGCACCGATTAACTCATCATTTACATGAGGTATATCTCCTAATGCTTACAGACAGGGTTTTGCCCTGTTGCTCAGGCTGGTCTCCAACTTCTGGGCTCAAGCGATCCGCCCACTTCAGCCTCCCAAAGTGCGGGGATTACAGGCGGGAGCCACCACACCTGGCCAGCATACTCCTTTTTAAATAACTTTGATTATGCTTTAGATAAATTTCCTTTTTGAGGGTATGAAGAGAATCTTCATGTGCTAAAATATTTTAGAAGTCAGCAGAAACTGCAATTGAAATACGATAAATGAACAGTAAAACTAAAAATGGAATGTTTCTCGGGCGTGGTGGCTCACACCTGTAATCCTAGCACTTTTGGCAGGCCAAGGCGGGCGGATCATGAGGTCAGGAGATCGAGACTATCCTGGCTTAACACAGTGAAACCTCGTCTCTACTAGAAAAAAAACACAAAAAATTAGCTGGACGTGGTGGCGGGCGCCTGTAGTCCCAGCTACTCGGGAGGCTGAGGCAGGAGAATGGCGTGAACCCGGGAGGCGGAGCTTGCACTGAGCCGAGACCACACCACTGCACTCCAGCCTGGGTGACAGAGCGAGACTCCGTCTCCAAAAAAAAAAAAAATAAAAGTAGAATGTTTCCCCTAAAGTGTAAAATCCTTCAAGTCTCTGAAGCATAGTAAAACGAGCTATTCTCCATTATTGCTTTTGTTTTGCTTTGTCTTTCTTAGAATGACTACAAAAAACTGTCAATGCAGTGCAAAGACTTTGTTGTTGGACTCCTTGATCTGTGCAGAAACACTGAAGAAGTCGAGGCCATTCTGAATGGGGATGTTGAAATGCTCCAGAGTGGTGATCACGGTCGCCCAAATCTCAGCCGTTTAAAACTTGCCATTAAATATGAAGTAAAAAAAGTAAGGTCAGGCATGAAGCCTATTTACATTATTTTGGTTCTTGTTAGTGCTAAATAAGGATAAAGGGTTGATATTTTTAGATTGAGCTGGGATTTACTTTTTTCTTTCTTTCTTTCTTTTTTTTTTTTTGAGAGGGAGTCTCGCTCTGTTGCCCAGGCTGGAGTGCAGTGGTGCGATCTTGGCTCACTTCAAGCTCCGCCTTCTGGGTTCACACCATTCTCCTGCCTCAGCCTCCTGAGTAGCTGGGACTACAGGCGCCCACCACCGTGCCCGGCTGATTTTTTGTATTTTTAGTAAAGACGGGGTTTCACTACGTTGCCTAGGCTGGTCTCCAACTCCTGACCTCCTGATCCGCCCAGCTCGGCCTCCCAAAGTGCTGGAATTACAGGCATGAGCCACAGCTCCCGGCCGGGATTTTCTAACTAACAAGTTGCACTAGGCAGATTCTCTAACAAATCATAAGCATCTACACTAGTTGTGAGGCACTTTACCTACACTAAATGCCAATCGTCTTTAAAATCTAGACATATTAATGTAGAACCTTACAGGGATTGCCACTTTCTTTGACTGGGCTAATGATATAACAATGACTTTGTGAATCCAAATTCTAAAACATTTGTTATAAGACAGGAACATCATTATTTGAGACTCAAGTCCATTTTCCCATTTCTTGCTGTTTTCCAATAATGCCTTCAATTCCTTCTGTGTTGTATTAGACTTTCCACCAGCTGCATTTTTATTTGTGAAATATTTTTAGTCTCTGTCTTCAAGCATTGGTCCCAATCTCTGCTCTCTTAGATTATGTGAGGTATCTTTTAAAAAGCTGGCCGGCCACAGTGGCTCATGCCTGTAATCCCAGCACTTTGGGAGGCCAAGGCAAGTGGGTCACTTGACGTCAGGAGTTGGAGACCAGGCTAGGCAACGTAGTGAAACCCCATCTCTACTAAAACTACAAAAATTAGCTGGGTGTAGTGGCGTGCACCTGTAGCCTCAGCTACTAGGGAGGCTGAGGTGGGAGGATCACTTGAACTCTGGAGGCAGAGTTTGCAGTGAGCCAAGATCATGTCACTTGCACTCCAGGCTGGGTGACAGAGCGAGACTCTGTCTCAAAATAAATAGACAGTTAGATAGATAGATAGATAGATAGATAGATAGATAGATAAGCTTTTAAAGGTAGGTTTTTCTAATAAAAGTAACATATGCTTATGGTAAGTTTTCAAATAGTATAAACATGTCTCCTCCCAATTTTTCCAGTTCTGAATGGAGAATAATGAACCATTGTTATGTTTCTATACACAAATTTCTTTCTTGAACAACTTTACATAACAGTCAATAAATGTCCACTTTATCTTTTTTAAAGGTTGTATTATTATCTCATTATATTCACATCTGTTTGCTATTTAGGGATGTTTATTATAATTTTCAGATTTTGTTATTAGATTTTATTTATTTTTTATACAGTAAACATTTGTTCATAAAGCTTGCTTACTTGCATGACTTTTACTTGTAAACAAAATTCTTAGATGTGGAATTAATATGTCAATTTTATTTTAGGTTTCCAAACATTTGCTAGGTTTCCCTTCAAAAATGATGTACCAGTTTCCATAAACACCAACAGTGTGTGACAGGACTTATTTCTTCCACCCACAGTGGGTGTTATCCAACTTGACCATTCTGAGTAGATAAACATTCTGTCTTGTTTTAGACTTAACTCCATTTTCTACCTACCTCTCAAAATATCTTTGAGGTTAATCACCCTTAAGAGTCACTTATAGTTCTTTCATATAACCCACCCTTTGTCATATTTTATATTAATATTAAATATTGTAACTTTTTAATATCTTTACCAATTTTATTTTGGGATATTGCTTTTGTATATTAAATAACTGCCAGATGTATGTTCCAGTTGTAAAAATAAATACACGAGAATTTAAAGATTCCCTCAAAAAATAAATATTGAAAATTTAAGTCTTCTTAATTGAAAGAGTTTTTGGCACAAGAATAAAAGGAGAGATCAATAGAATAAAATAGGTAGTCCAGAAACAGACCCATATACAAATGGGAATTTAGTATTAACTGTGTGACATTGTAGGTCAATGCATGAAAGGTGGTATTTTTTAAAAAGTATTTAGGCAACTGAGTTAATATGATCTCTTTCTAGATGAAAAAACTATATAATCATAAAAGCTGTACATAAAAGTAGATTAATCTTTTATAATATTCCATTAAAATTTTTTCTGTGCTTTGAAAGAAAGCTTGTTTGTTATAAAGGAAAAGCTTGATAAATTGAAATCTTCAAGTTTATGTAAAACATATTAGAACCTTTTCCCATTTGCTTGTTGCCTGTTAATTTGATGTTTTATGTTTGTTCTTTAATTCTAACAATATACTTCATTGGAAAGCATGGAACTATTAGAACACATGAAAATCATTTATGCTGAACCTTCCTTTAATCAAACTTAAATGTTTTGTCACTTCCCTGCTAGTTTGTAGCTCATCCAAACTGCCAACAGCAACTTCTCTCCATTTGGTATGAGAATCTTTCTGGTTTACGACAGCAGACAATGGCGGTCAAGTTCCTTGTGGTCCTTGCTGTTGCCATTGGACTGCCCTTCCTGGCTCTCATTTACTGGTTTGCTCCATGTAGCAAGGTATGTATGTGAAGCCTACACCTCTGTTATCTAATAGAAGAATGTCTTAAGTGGGGAAAAACTTACCTTCAAAGTGAAAATTTAAGGAATTATAGTTGAGTTTCAGTAATCTTTATTGTTTTTAATATTACAAAATAACTCCTGTTTGGGCTTAAATAATTTTCTTGCTTTTATTATCATAAAATAATACATGTTTGCTATAGGAAACAAAAAAATGGAAAAGATAAAATTCACCTGTAATATCACCACTGTTAATGTGTGAAAGGAAAGTTAGTAACTATATTAGTTTATTTCCTTTTACTCTTTTCTCTATGTACTTCCATGCATATACTTTTATATTTCTTAATGAGGTCATAGTACCATTGAGCACATATTTCAAATGACATCCTAAAAGATGAAAACTTTTCTGTTTCTCCTCTGGAAAAAAGTGAGATGAAAGTTTTGTCTTGTATTTATTTTAGCTAATATGACCAGATAAATCTTAAATCAAAGGCAGTCATGTAAATACTAGTGTAATCCTTGTTTCAGTAAAGAATCTATCTATCTATCTATCTATCTATCTATCTATCTATCTATCTATCTATCTATCTATCTATCTATATTAGGGACTAAGTACACCAGAGCCTGAGAGCAAAAATAGCCTATTTTCTTAGCAAAAGCTATCTACCCATGCTTTGGTAAAAATGCTGTGTTCAGATGGATCTAGCCTTTCTTTAGCATGACAGGATAGGTTTGAGAAATATTGACCTATCATTCTGTTAACAAGTGGAGAAATTTATGTCCTGCATTGCTAACAAGCCTATTCTTCATGTTTTTGAAGCCACATTTCTGGATCTGTTGAACTCTGAGAAGCAGATTGAAATAATTCTGAAGCTTAGTGGCTAAATGTCTGCTGGACCATCTATTAATGTGCTATGTAGAAAGAACTATCAGTTGGGTTACTTCCAGTGCTTACACATGGGCATGATTCATTTTCAAACATCTGTAATATGTGGGCGCAAACACAAACAACACCATTACTAACATACTGTTTTCTAATTACTTTGTCATATTTTTGGTGTTTTAGCCATATAAGGACCGTTCAAAATGACTCATGCTAGAAAGCTTGTGCAAAGCCTTTTAGACAGTGGAAACATCCTAATTATTTCTAGTGATGATGATAGGAACTACAGGAAACTGGACGTTTTTCTCATGAGAGTAAAATCCATCATCATAGACATTTGCCCCTTAAAATATATAAGGCCAAAATTTGGTATCTTAGATACATAAAATATAAATGAAGAACATAAAATGAAAATAGTGCGATTTACTAGAAATGACATCTATGGTACAGATTTTCATCTAGAAAGTTGAAATTTTCCCCTTTTACTAGAAATGACAGATTTTGCCTGGAAAAATAATGTGTGTACATGGACATGGAGTGTGGAATGATAGACACCGGAGACTTAGAAAAGTGGGGGCTCAGAACAGGAACAGGTGGCGACACATTATTTAATGGGTACAGTGCATATTATTTGAGTGACTGGTAAACTAAAAGCCAGGACTTCACTACTATGCAGTATATTTGTGTAACAAAATTGCACTGGTACCCCTTAAATTTAGACAAATACATTTCTAAATGTATTTCCCTAGAACATGAGTTATATCTATGTAGGTAGTCTCTTTGTTCTTCTTCTCCTTATATTTCCTGAGTCATCTGAGATTTAAAACAATTAAAATAGGGGAGTTTTGAATTATCCCTGTTCTCATTCTGTGACCAGTTAAATTATAATCTCTTTCCTAAACTGAATAATTTTCCTTTTCCATAACCAGTGTGTTCGAAAGCATAATGTATTCCAGAGTGTCTGGTGCTTTGACACAGACTATTTTTGGCAGTCCTTAGAGTTACATATCTCTTAAATTTTGATTGAATTCTAATTAAACTGATTTCCTTTACTATTTCTTCTTCCCTGGCCATATTTCTTTCTGGCATCTGTTTTCCATCCTCGTTTATGAACATTGAGGCAAATAATCAAATTAAAAGGACATTGTCAAGGTATTTTTTTCTCCTATCCAATACCTATTTTACTGTTTTTATCCTTTGAGGCATGATGATAAAATCTATTTTATAGTTTTCCATTTGTAATGAACATAAATATGCTTTACAGGCCACAGGATTTTTTTGTGGGAGGAGATTGCTTCAGCTAAATTGGTGCTTTTATTCCAAATATATTTTTAAAATTTTGGATTTTCCAATATATCTGTGAACATCAATAAGATCAAATTTCAGGCCTATGCAATGTGACTGAGTCCCCATTTCTGTTTAAAGTTGGTTTTGCTATAGGAAACAAAAGTTTATTTTATTTTTTCCCCTTTCTGAAATCCCTTTGGTTTTACTTGCCCTCTTCCTTCTACTGTAATCCAAACATCACTTGTTTTGTTCATTACAATAAGAATAGTCACACTGCAATTACAAATCATTTTAGTTTAAGCTAGTCTCAACCTTTTTCATTTCTATGTGGTGTTGAGTAGCTAGGTATTTAGTCATCAATAAACACCTAAAAAGACTCTGACATATAATATTTAAAGACAACTATTTATTTCAATGCTTATCTTCAGTAATTTTCCAAGTACATCAGTTGTTCAATTTCTTCATCTAGCTCTCGTCCTTTACAATTATTTTTTGGAAATTTGTGTATATCCCAGAGTATATAGATGGCAAATCTTACTAAAAAGGGTAACTCACTTCAATTCCTAAAGTCTAGTGAGAGATGCCAAAATCTCCCTCAGTTTAAAGAGAAATATAATTCTCAACTTTTGTAAGAAAAATAAAGGCTATGAGGTTTCAAACATGCCCATTTTAGTTTCTAGGCAACCAGCTTTTTGTTTGATTGTTAAAACAAAACAAAACAAGAAAACACCAACAAACAAACCTAAAAATACCCTAAGACTTTTAGTAAGCAGAAGAAGATGCCTGGATTGATACTCCCTTTAGAATAAAATAAAGGAAGAGTAATATTATCTAAAGGTCAGTAGGCCAGTGGAGGAAGAAGGGAAGCCAGGTAGGGGCCAGGCACACAGATCAGACACCTTGCCTTGAAAACTGAAGATTGACTTTAGAGGTGTTCGGGACAGTTAAACTAAGGTTCCAGAGTTTTCAGATATCAATAATGTAGATAGCTTTATTTCAACTCCATTTTATGTCCCCAACCTCATGTTTTCTATTTATGTTATTTATTTGGTTCTATTTTAACTTATGCTCTACTGTATGATGTCCTTGAAAGCTGCTGCTTATTCTTCCTGTAACCAGGCAGGTGATAAATAACATTTTCATGAATTTCACTAACAGTCATTGCCTCTAATCCCAGTTTTCCCCAAACAGTCAAATAAATTGAGAATTAAAAAAAAATAGTTTAGGATTTATAATGGATTTTCCCATGAGAAAGATATGGATTCCTGCAATAAGTTTAATACACAGTTAAATCATACATAAAACATTATAGAATTAAAATTTTATGTATAACACATCATGGAAATATAACATTGATGTTTATTTTAACTTTATATTTAAAAGAAAATAGCAAAAGACAATAGGCAGAAGAAAATCAAACTTAATTTTCTACCATTTGTTTTAATTTTGCCATCATTTGATTACTTGAGAGTTAGATTTTAAAAGGATCTAAAAAAAAAACCAAAAAAATTTAAATCAATTCCATAGGTGATTGTATCTAAGCATTTTTTTACAGCAAATTTTTACAAAGTAACTTTGAATTGGCTCTGCAATCCTAGAATCTATTGGCTTAAAACTCTCTGTGTGTCTATGTGTCTATGTCTATTCTTTGGCCCTCTGTAACTGTGGGTTCTGCATCTGTAGATTTAACAAACCACAGATTGAAAACATTTGAAAACAACTGTGTCTGTGCTGAACAGGTAGAGACTTCTTTTGGCATTATTTGATGAACAGGATATTGAATATTCTCAACACAAAGAAATGATAGATATTTGAGATGATGGCTACGCTAATTACCCTGCTCTAATCACTATATGTTGTATGTATTGACACATCACTGTGTACCCCCCATAAATATGTACAAATATATGTCAATTTAAAAATGTATCTTATAACAAAAATTTACATACCATTTACATGATAATACATATTATAAGTAATCTCAGTATTAAAGTATATGGGAAGATATGCCTAGGTTATTTGTAAATATTATGATTTTATATCAGGAACGTGAGTAGCCTTAGAGTTTAGTATCCATGGAAGGACCTGGAACCAATCCCTCATGGATACCTAGGGACAACTGTGCGCGCGCACACACACACACACACACACACACACACACACACACACACACAAACACACAGAGCATGAGAGAGAGAGAGAGATACAATACAATATCTCCTGTTTCTGGCCTAACATTTAGAATGTCAAGATAATGTCATCTAACTTTTATTATTTTGAAAACCATATAGACAAATAAAGGTATGGAAATAGAGAACACCAATTGTGTTCCTTCCATGATAGCATTTATCTTTTCTGAGTCTTAAAAGATAATTCCTAATAATTTACATATGTAGGCCCATTGATGAGAAAGTATGAAATTATTCTGTAAACCAAATAGAAGTATTAAGTTAGGAACAAGAATGCCTGGGTCCAAGTTCCAGCTCTACCACTTATGAAATATGTGACCTTGAACAAGTTTCTTGATCTCACTTCCTCAGTTTCTTCATCCAAAGTGGGCATTTGAGGGCATCTACCCTTTTGAATTGTTGTAATGAATACAAGTTAACAGTGTAAAGCACTTAAAAGAGTGCTAACTAAGTGTTGGTTGCATTTTATTAGTTTGTAAAGTTTTCTGTGGTAATAAACTCATTTGAAAAGCTGTTGAAAGCTATGGACCACCTCCTAAAGGGCGGGGGAAACTGCACACACAGTTTGAGTTTCGTTCATTTCAGAGGATGTCCAGACCCCTTAGTCATATCCTAGATCCTCACTCTGCCTAGGTGAAGATCTGTACATCTCAGACAGAAATGAATCTTACACTATAAAAGGCACACTAGCTTTTATTGTCCCCATATTTCATACAAAGAATCTGGTTTTCACATAATTTAGGAAATGTGCTCATTGTCACTCAGCTAATAAGGGAATGAAACTGGAACCTGAACCTAAAATGTTGAACATCAAATCCAGTGTCCTTCCAGGACATTGTTCCAGTACACTATAGGAACTGCCCTGCTGCCCTGTCCTGAGCTGGGAGTTCTCTTCTTGGTACTCATGACTTTTACTGCATTTACAGATCACCAAAATAGCAACATCCACTCAGGCCTCAATTGCATGCCTGTCAATGAAGTATATGTGAGGACACCCACCAAGGTTCTATACCTTGCAAAGTAGACTCAGTTTCATATTTTCATTGCCACTTCCTCAATACCTCAGGCCCACTAAATTAGTTGCTTTATATGAATAATGCTGACATTATTATGCGCCATATTTTGTCAACAATATTGTATATTTTAAGAATCTAAATATCCTTTATTAGTGAAATACATGTAGTTATTAATCAAGAACATCAGCACATGTAGGTAAGGAATGTGAACAAAATTTTATAACAGCATAAAGATATTACTCTATCACGAATTGCATAAATATAAACAATTATCTCAGGAGATCATTGGAATATGCAGATGTTTATTCTTGCATGTATGTATGTGTGTTTTGCAAAGTGTACAAAACAAAGTTAAGATTTTCTTTTGGTGTGTGTTGTGGCAGATGGGGAAGATAATGCGTGGACCATTCATGAAGTTTGTAGCACACGCAGCCTCCTTCACCATTTTTCTGGGACTGCTTGTCATGAATGCAGCTGACAGATTTGAAGGCACAAAACTCCTTCCTAATGAAACCAGCACAGATAATGCAAAACAGCTGTTCAGGATGAAAACATCCTGCTTCTCATGGATGGAGATGCTCATTATATCCTGGGTAATAGGTAAAGACTGATTTTCTGTCATGTTTTCTTTTTGCAGTCTTAGTTGGACTGAATGACACTGATTCTTTCACACATCAGTTATACAAATGTATGCAGCATGATACAATGCACCACACATCATAATTTTCTTTGTGTTCTTAAAGTACAGTTCCTTGGGTTCATTATCAGTGCCATAGTCTTCTCACATGCTGTGCGCTTTTTGCATTTCCAAGGAAAACCCAGGAAGAAAACCAACAGGATATTATCAATCACACCCCTCCAGTGACACAAAGCTATTATACCATTCATATTTCAAGAGAGAGCTGTGATTTCAAGCTTAAATACAACCACAATTTTACATTGAGATTTGACAGGAATTGAAGCTGATAGACACTTGCATTTATTGAACATTTATTATGTGCCAAGAATTATTCCAAGCACTTTATATACATCAAATCACATCATTTCTCTGCACCTCAGTTTTCTAATCTATAATGTATAATCACATCTGTTTTATAGGATTTATCTAAGGATCAAGTAACTTTCTTTAGGACTCCTGGGTGGTAAGTGGAAGAGAAGGAATATGGTCTTAGTTGCTATACTATTTGTCTTAAGAATCAATTGTACATGTAGCTTGCCATTAAATATAATAAAAACAAAGATATTTCAATTAGATATTTATGAATAAATAAATCCAGTGACTGTTAAGTGCCTTTGTTAAGTAATGAAGACACTAAAGTGAATGAGACATAGTCCCTGTGCTCAAGGAAGTTAAGTCTGGGAGGTAGGTCAGTAAGTAAATCAATAATTAAAATTCAATGTGACAAATGCTATCATTGAGGAGTTATTGAGATATTATGAAAATACACAGATTGGGCATCTAAATCTGAGGTGGGCTGTGAAGTGGAAGGGGCAAGAAGCCCTTCCTGGACAGTACCTTCAATTCGATACTTTGAGGATATGAGAATATTAACCAGACCTGCTTGGGGGACAAGGATACTACAAGGCACAGGAACATTAGAGATGTGAGACTATGGCAACACCTGGCACACTTGGAATATGATGAGTTAGGCAGAGAAGGAGTCAAGATGCATTTATGGATGTGAGTGATGGGAGATAAGGGTGGAGAAATGGCTAGATGCTTTTCAGCAATTGGTGATCTGATCTGATCTGATCATGTTTTAGAAAGGTCACAGTGGTTGTGAAATAGAGGGTGGCTTAAAAGAGTCCAGAGGCTGAGACTCAATGGAAGTGCTCCCTGCGAGGAGAATGAGGCCTGGTACTCAAGAGATAGGGGAAAGGACTTAAGAGCACCCTAATAGGTAAACCCCAAACAACTTGGTGATTATTGCACCTCAGAAGGGAGAGCTGTGGATTCTGCCTTAGATCAGTAGGTAGTGACTACAGTCTCTCAGAGGGAGAATACAGAAGGAAGATCATGCCTGGGACTGGATGAATGAAAAGCTGATAAAGTGTAGGTTATGACTGACTTTGAAGTGCCCATGGAATTTCAAAGTGGAAATGTCCATCCAGTAATATAAAGTATGACCCCTGGGAGTATTTGGGTTTTGAATAAAGTTCTAGCAATCCTCAATTCCAGATGGTACTTAAGGCCCTGACTATGCATAAAATTACCTCGGGTTAACATAAGTAAGATGTAAAGAAAATTAGGCTCAGGGGTTTTCATATAAATCCTTTAATAATCCATAGACTTCTCCATTTCCCCCATAACATCCCATCTCCCTCTCTAGGGACCTGGAGAAGCATTGTCAGTTTTGTGTCACTTCTAAGGCAGGACATGTCTTCTTGGTTTCATGCTGGAGCTTGATGAGATGATCAATCAAAATATTAAGCATTTTTCAAGTTACCATAGGAATATTTTAAATGTAATTCAATAGCATTTGAGTTATTCAAAACTTTCAAATCACTTCATTTCCTGAATATGTTTTAGGGAAAAATATGGATAGTGGCATAAAATGTGAATTGTATCACCAAAGTAATGATAAATCTTGGACACAGAAGATGGCTTTGATTTTATTCTAATTCTTTTCTAATTTAATTGATGAGGCTATAAAAAGGAATTATATTTCACTTCTAATGTCTGATTTAAAATAAGAATAAACAGTCACTTGTGCATGGCCTTTATCTTGTTAAACTAAAAGCCCATGTCTCATAGTTTATTTTTTATGTGTTAGTATATGTAAGGTAAATAATACAGTACTTGGCACGATGGACATGTTCAAGAAATTTCAGAAAATTATAATTATTATTCAACTTTTCACTAAGCGTTTATATGTCACTTTTACATAGGAGTGCTATTTCCTATTAGGCAAAACATGACTGTTTTAGGACAAGATGAAACTTTGAAAAATTAAATTTTCTATAAGGGGTAAATAATTTTAAAAATTAAATTTTATATAGAGGGGTATGAGGAGAATGATGTATGGCAAAGAATAAATTGAACATATTTTACATATAAAATACATATAAACTTGAGAGCACCCTAAAAGGTAAACCCCAAACAACTTGGTGATTACTGCACATCAGAAGGGAGGAGCTGTGAGTTCTGCCTTGGATCAGTAGGTAGTGACTACAGTCTCTAAGAGGGAGGATACAGAAGGAAGATCATGCCTGGGACTGGAGGAATGAAAAGCTTTGAAAACAACTAGACTGCATGAGTTTAGTGAGTTATGTTTTATATAACATGTTCATTTTATTCTTTGCCATAAATTATTCTCCTCATACTAGTCTTAGTTTTATTTATTTTTTATTTTATTTTGAAACGGAGTTTCACACTAGCTGCCCAGGCTGGAGTGCAATGGCGCGATCTCGGCTCACCGCAGACTCTGCCTCCCGGGTTCAAGCAACTCTCCTGCCTCAGCCTCCCAAGTAGCTGGGACTACAGGCATGCGCCACCACACCTGGCTAATTTTGTATTTTTAATAAAGACGAGGTTTCTCCATATTGGTCCAGCTGGTCTGGAACTCCCAACCTCAGGTGATCCACTCACCTCAGCCTCCCAAAATGCTGGGATTACCGGCGTGAGCCACCGTGCCCGGCCGTCTGAGTTTTATTTTAAACTTTATATATATTTTTTCCTTTTTCACTTAGAAACCTAACACAGGAATATTAAATGAGGCTTTAATCAAAAGCATTTTCCTTATAACTTTTGTCCCACCAGTCTTTGCATTTGACTTCAGAGACTAGCTAACAGTGTTTATTTAAAGGGAAAATAATGAACAACTCAGGACAGCTGATGCTTTTGTAGCATATGTTAGATTCCTGGTTCAGTTTCTGACATGGGTATTTTTTTAAAAGTTATTCCTGAAAGAAAGTTGTTGCACTTTCTGGAAATATTAATAAGAAGTGCCTACTTAGATGAGGTATTGGGTGTGTTATGTGGGCTTGAGGTAGAGGACAACACTGTTAGTCACAAAGCGGATTTATCTAATGTTTAGTTGACAGAAAGTTGAAAGGCTAAATGATAAAACTGATGTGTCAGGAGATGTTGACAAGGCAGAACAGTGAGCTCAAATCAATGAGAGGACGTATAACAGGAACACAGGGAGGCGGACATGCTTAAAGACACTTGTGAAAAGGGCCTTAGAGCACTTGTCACTTAATGGTCAGTCCTGGGCTGACTCTTCAACAGAAGGAGAGGATGGCAGTTGAGGGCAGTAATTACCCAATGGCCAGACCACATCTGCAGGCCCTGGGTGCCCCGTGCAGCCAGTTGGCAAACTAAGGAGCATTTCAAACACAACAGCAGTTAGGAGAGTGAGTCGTTCTCGTTCTCAGAACAGCACTTGAGATGCTGGGGAAGCTTACCCTAGAGGGTGAGGCATGGGGTAAGACCCAGTGGAATCTGATGCTTGTTTATTCAGAGGGCCCCATTTAGAGAAAAAAAAAGACAAAGGGAGGACTTAGAAGGAGCCTGGGCAAGTAAAGACATCTAGAAGCTTCAGTTTCATGTTTAACCTGCCTCTGCTAGAGAAAAACAGATTTAATGAGCACACAGGTAGGTTTTTTGGTTGTCTTTTGTAAAAATAAATTTGAAGACAGAGGGAGCTGACTCATTTGCTACCTCTCTAGAGGGCAAAAATAGAACCACTGCATCCACGTTGAAGGAATATTCTGAAAATTCATCAGTGGGATGAGCAGCCTTCAGAATTAGTGAAGTACCTTATCACAAGATCTGTATGAGCAGAGGCTTGATCCCTGTGAAGTCTCCTGCTTGCGGCGAGCTTGGACTTGATGCGGGATTTCAAACTCTCCTTGGCAGCTCTCGGGGGTCCTCAGGACAAATGAGACAGGAACTTTTCCTTTGAGCAGAATAGCTCACTTATTTGTTTTAGTTTTTAAGCTTCAGGAAGACATCATTTGTGTCATGAATTCTACTTCTTAAAGAGAGAAAGAGAAAAGAAGATGGAGAAGTGGGAGGAACAAGAGGAAGGGAAGTTTTGAAAACAACTAGGCTGCATGAGTTCAAATGTCCCTTTAGTCCCCATGCTTGTTACTCTGAACCATCCTCATCTCCTAGTGAGGCTGACAGGAACCCGGTGACCACATTGGGGGAAAAAAACGGCCGTATTTCCTGTCACAAAATTGATCCCCCAGATTTTATATTAATTCAATCCTAGTCCCCTTTTAACTTGAAACAACTCAAAATAAGTAATGAAGTCTTCTCTTAAATCCATATCTTCTATGTTGCACTGAATAGTGGCTTTAAGAAAAGGCACATGATGTGCTCTTGGAGATTAGAGATGGGGTGTTTCCTTAATCCCCACAGGGCTCTGCAGCTATTCCTATAGCAGGTTCTGTGATTGACATTTAGGACCAGTGTGAGAATTTGAGGCAGGTGGTTGCTGAGAGTAAGAGGAAAAGATTAATTTCAACTCGAGGCTGTGAAGGACTTCTTGATGGAGACAAGTTTTGATCTGTTGTTGGCGTTTGGGTTGTATTTCTCCTGATGGCTCCAGAAGGAGACAGGATGTCAGAGTAGAGTATCTTAATAGGGATAAAGCAACTTCTTTTTAATTAAAAAAGTGGAATTCTTCAAATTAAGAAAAAAATACGTGTGCCAATCGTGGAAAATTTTAAATAGTAAGCACTCAGTAAATGTTAGTCATAATTTTTTCCAAGTGCCAGACACTGAGCTGTGTATTTCACATGAACTATTTTATTTAAGGCTCATAACAATCCAGTGAAGCAGGAATGAACCAATATCATTCTCATTTGACAACCTGAGTTTTAGATAGTTTAAATACCTTATCAAAGACTTCATAACTGACAAATGGAAGAACAAATTCTCAAATCCATGGTAGCCTGTGTAGCTAAATTCCTCAAATCCAGTGTTCCTAAATACTTCACTAAAATTTTGAAGAAATAGGCAGTACTATTAATAATTAATAAGTACAGAAAAAGGCAACTACTATTAATAAGTTCCTGTCATCCCATCTAGGCTTTCACTGTGCTGGTTTTAAATATAAACCATACATCATAACATAACATTTTACACATTTTTAATTAGCATTACAATATAAAGATGTTTGCAACATATGTTAGTCCAGGTCCTCCAAGAAGCAGGCACAAAGATTAAATGTTCAATGGGTTTATTAAGGGAAATGGAAATTTTATTAAGGAACATTTCTTGTGAGAGGAAATGGCGAGAAAGCTGAGAAAGGTCTCAAAGGCTCTCAGGCAGGGATATAAGTCAAACCCCAAGGGACAGAGAGAAGGCAGGAAGGTTGAGTAGAAGCATCCTAGATCTTTACACAGTCTAAGGAAAGCTTGGCAAGGCTGTCATGAAATCCTTGAGCCAAAGTCAGCCATCAGAAGAGTCCCATGTCTCCCAAGAAGAGGTACCCTCAGTAATTGGCTGAGAGCAGCCCGGGGGAGACATGGCCTTGGTAAAAAATGGCAGTGGTTTTCAGAAGACAGTAGGTGAGACCTGTGACCAATCAAATTCCTATAGTTGGATGTCACTGAGGCACATTCTCATGGTCACTGTCCCATGGTAATTAATAAAATATCACATTAAATGGCTTCATAATACTCCATCTGTGGAAGTCCCACTTTCATTTTACTTCTATTTCGAGTGTGTGGGTGTGTTTGGGTTATTATAAAGTATCCTACAATAATCATCTTTTAAATATATTTTCATGTGTGGAATGAATTGATCAGTAGGACATTTGTTATTTTAAGGTGTTCAATGAACTTTGTCAAATTGCTTTTAGGCATGCACCGATATTTCTGGACTATGATATTTGTGAGGATATGGGAATTATGGTGGGACGGCAGGCTGGGGCCAAATTCTGAAGGGTTTTGTAATGTCAGGCTGAGACCTTTCAAACATATTTTGTTTTATAGAACAGCTAAGACTGAATGCAACTGAATTGATATTTTAACCCCTTTCTGATACAGGCATGATATGGGCTGAATGTAAAGAAATTTGGACTCAAGGCCCCAAGGAATATTTGTTTGAGTTGTGGAATATGCTTGATTTTGGTATGTTAGCAATTTTGCAGCATCATTCATTGCGAGATTCATGGCATTTTGGCATGCTTCCAAAGCCCAGAGCATCATTGACGCAAATGATACTTTGAAGGACTTGACGAAAGTAACATTGGGAGACAATGTGAAATACTACAATTTGGGTGAGTTTACAGTACAGTCAATATAAATAAAAACGCAGAATTTTCTTGTAAAACACATGTCAGTAGTAGTTTGGTTACTGCCCAATTCTCATAAAATTGTTCGTTTCCAACATCTGTATCTGAAGAGTGAGCATCTATATGTGAGGAAGCATGCTTTCCGCTTCTTCCTTTGATTTTTCTACTCCCTGGAAAACTCTCTTAATCACAAGAGCCATCTCCCTTTATCTCTTGGATCAACTGGCTAATTACCAAACTTCATTGAGAATACATGTCTTATGTCCTGGATTTATTTTTCCCCCTTTTTTAAAAATTAAAAATAGTTCACATTTGATCTAGCTAGCTAGCTATCTGTATCTCTCTCTCTGTATACATTAATATGTGTGTATTATGTATATGGATATATACATGTGTGTATATATGGATATGATATATACGTGTATATATATGTATATGGATATACACACACGTGTGTGTGTGTGTATATATATGCAATGGAATACTATTCCACCTTTTAAAAGAAGAAAATCCTGTCATTTGTAACAACATGAATGAATTTGGAAGACACTATGCTGAGTGAAATAAGGCAGGCACAGAAAGACAAATGGTATATGATCTTACTTATTTGTAGAATCTAAAAAAAGTCAAACTCAAAGAGGTAGAAGGTAATGGTGGTTGTCAGGGGTTGGGGTAAGGGGCACAAAATGGGGAGATGGTCAAAGGTACAAAGTTTACAAAGCGTACACGGTTAGGGTGAATAAGTTCTGGAGATATACAATATGGTGGCTAGAGTTAATCATCATGTACTGTATGCTTGCAAATTGCTAAGAGAGTAAATTTTAAATGTTCTTAACACAAAAATGTAAATATGCGAGGTGATGAATATGTTAATTAGCTTCATTTAATCTTTGCACAGTGTACACGGACATATATGAAAACATCAAATTGTGCCCCATAAATACACATAATAAAGTTCACATTTGAGTGCCATTTTCATTTAAGATATATAAAAAGTATTTGAAAGCAATGGAATTGTTGGGATCTCTGAGAGGTTCCCCAGTCAATAACACCACTGCTTCCCAACCAGTCTTAGAATTAGTTGAGAAATAAAACAAGACATTAAAATGGAGGCCAGATCATCACCGCTAACACTGATAAAATCTGGGGTGGATGACATAGGTCTGAGTCTATTAGCTAATGGGTTCAGTAATACTGAACCCCAGAATTAGGCAGACATATCCTCCAATTTCTAGATAGCAATGGACCAGGGCAGTCCTCCCCACAAAAAGAGGATGGCAGCTCCATGGAGGACCAGAGGAGAATTCGCAGGACAGAGAAGGCAATGCCGAGCCAGCTATGTCCAGTTATTCATCCCAATTGAGCAATCAGATAAGTCGTTCCAGCTTTCCAGGAAGAAAGTAACTAAGGGATGGAAACTGGTTCAGTTATTTACTTAAGGAGGCTGCCACCTCATAGAAACCTGGATGGGGAAAATATATTCCCTTTGAATACTCATTTCAAACCCTCTGATAAGAAATTAGTTAACATTCACTTGTGAGTTTATTGGCAATATCACATAAGGGCTCCATTATTATTAATGTTTATTTTAATGAAAGATTTTAAAAAATGCACTTAATTAAAAAAATTCAAGGCTATTTGTAGATAATACTTATATTCAAAGCACTATAAAAAAGGAAACTGCTTTTATTAGTTTCTTGTTATCCTTTCCTAATTCCACTTCTCAGCAAATAAGCAAATTCAAATTTGTAATTATGTGTTTCCCCTTTCTTACACACTGTTTTGTATTTTCTTCATAATGGTTTCTTAATTGCATTTTGATGACCTGATGTAATAATGCCAGAAAAATTCATAAGTGAATAATTGCTACATTTTATGGTAAAAATAGACTTGTTTGAGTGACCAATAAAAGTTACTCCTAATAAATTTAAATGACTACAAATATGCTACAAGCCTAAAATTATAGTGTAATTATAGTTTAAGACTGAATAATAAACACTACCATTTATTAAGTGCCAGGCACTTGCTAAACACGGAACATATGTTGACTTATTGAATTCTCACAAAGACAAGAGAGTTAGAGGGGACATTATCTCATTTTCAAAAATGGGTAAACAAAACTAAGAGAAGTCGTTTTGTAAGTTCTTTGATATATGTGTATGTGCGTACATATATATACATGAACTTTTACAGATACTGAGTCTATAGTCTGAACTCTTAACTATTATGCTATCCCCTTATGAGAAATTGCTAGCAAACCAGGAGAGTCACGTTCTCAATAAACTAAGAAGCCCAACTATAGCAGACACTTAAGAAGCCCTTTAAGATAGGAGACTTCCATTCGAAAACTGGATTCTAACTTAACTATATTTCTTTCACAGAAAAAGAAGCTACCTAAATAAACAACTTGAAGAAACTCACACAACTCTTTATCTTTGCTTTTTCCTAGCCAGGATAAAGTGGGACCCCTCTGATCCTCAAATAATATCTGAAGGTCTTTATGCAATTGCTGTAGTTTTAAGTTTCTCTAGGATAGCTTATATTTTGCCAGCAAATGAAAGCTTCGGACCTCTGCAGATATCACTTGGAAGAACAGTCAAAGACATCTTCAAGTTCATGGTCATATTCATTATGGTGTTTGTGGCCTTTATGATTGGAATGTTCAACCTCTACTCCTACTACATTGGTGCAAAACAAAATGAAGCCTTCACAACGTATGTGATCTCAGATGTTTTGATGATAGTTACTGCAAATTAAATAAATATTAGTTTAACAGTGTTTATGTAAGTCCATGGGATAAATAATGTTTTGGTAAAGACTTCATCTCTAGTTCCTCTTTTGCAAAATGAGGGGATTTTAAAAATGAGTTGGAGGGACTCTAAAATGTAGGAACCTTTCTAATATTAAATAATAACTAACATTTTTAGAGCCAAGTAAATACCTTGCATGCCTCCCTTTATTATCTCTATTTCACCAAGAGGAAACTGAAATTCACAAAAATTAAGTAATTTGCTGAATATTCCATAGCTGTGTTTGGAACAGCCAGGGTGTAACCCTTGCTTGCTGACTCTAGGATCTGTTGCTCTGAACTCCCTTACCCTCCTGCTTACAGGGGACTCCTGGGGACACTAACTATGAAAACAGCTGCTTTCCTAATTGAATTGCTCAGATCTTATTACTGAGTAGATCTGACTTATCAATAGTGACAAGAGTTTTGACTTATGTTCACCATGGACACGTTTTTTTTTTTTTAATAAGGTGTGTTTGGAATAGATTATTTAAATATTAGGTCTGCAGTGTTACAATGAGAAGCAACAACTGAAACATAAGCCTACTGTTTTCCATATTTCTCTGAAATACAGTTTGCCAGGGAAATGTAACAACCTAAGTTAAGCAAATTGGCTTAGCTTTGGTCAATAAGTAGGCCTAAAGCATTGAAATTCCTACCTAAGACATGTCAGTGATTTTGGTAACATTGTCTGTTTATATTGTCGTATTTTCCATTAAGATGTATATGATTATTATCTATTTATTGGATATGAGTAGAAGTATAGATCAGCAGGAAAACTAAAAGGATTCTAACAAATTGTGTTATTTTTAAGTAGTACATTTAACAATTCCATTGCCAAAGCTATGGATTATTTAAGTGTTCATATCTGTGGTTAGAAATTATGTTAATAGCATTTATTGAGTGCTTATTATGTGTTTATTGAGATATGATTATGTACTTCATATGCACAATATTACGCCATCCTTGCAGCAATCCTATTGTAACCATTTTACAGAAAAGAAAAGTGAGCTTCAGAGAAGTGAAGATTTTTTAATAAATACTCAGTAATTTGCAAAGACACTAAACCAACTCACTTTTATTATGGTAATATTGTTATTTACTTATACACTTTATTTCTTTTCTCCTTTTATTTTTCCCCAGAGTTGAAGAGAGTTTTAAGACACTGTTCTGGGCTATATTTGGACTTTCTGAAGTGAAATCAGTGGTCATCAACTATAACCACAAATTCATTGAAAACATTGGTTACGTTCTTTATGGAGTCTATAATGTTACAATGGTCATTGTTTTGCTAAATATGTTAATTGCCATGATCAACAGTTCATTCCAGGAAATTGAGGTATAATCTCAATACATTTTTATCATTTGTGCCTACATGTTTTAACTATTCCAAGGACTAACTCAGCAATGAGGATGAAAGTATGGATCGCTCTTCCCCCTTTGTTCATTCCCTGTTTTATACACTCGTTTGACCAGTAATCTGGAAAATTTTAACTCTTTGCTTCCAAATGCAACATCAATAAGGTGTCATGGGGCAGTAAGGCATAAGAAGCAGAAATGCTGATTTGATATCAATTTAATAAAACACTTTAGAAATACTATATCAGCATAAATTTATATTTTATTCAAAAAAATTACTGCTTATGAATACTATTATTCTCCAAGTCTTTTTTGAGTGATATTCAAAATTGACCTTTTCTCAAGTTGAGATTAATAGTGTAAATTTTTATTCCAGAAATCTTTCTCTGTGTCCCAAATAAATGAGTGGTATATTGTGGGATAAAAAAGAGAATAATTTTCATACCGTTTTCAGAACGTAGGAAAACACATTTATATCTATCAGGTATTTATAAACACATGGGAACTTGGAGATTCACAGTCTTGTAAGACTGTTAAAAATTTAGACAATTTTAAGAAAGAGTGTGTGAATAGAATGTTAATGTTTTGAAAAAATCTTGGAATGATCATTGGGGTCTGAGAGTGTTTATAGGCATTGTCCTCCATCTAGCCACACAATGGTAAAAGCATCCCAGTAATTCTGTTTATGCATTTCCTTGCTGAACTGTCATGTGTATTTGTATAGGATGACGCCGATGTGGAGTGGAAATTTGCAAGAGCCAAACTCTGGTTCTCCTACTTTGAGGAGGGGAGAACACTTCCCGTACCTTTCAATCTGGTGCCAAGTCCAAAGTCCCTGTTTTATCTCTTACTGAAGCTTAAAAAATGGATTTCTGAGCTGTTCCAGGGTCATAAAAAAGGTTTCCAGGAAGATGCAGAGATGAACAAGGTAACTTAGCTTGATAACGTATAATTGTATTCTTAAATGCTGAGACTACTGTAACCACTGTGCCACATCCCTTTTTTTTTTTTTATTATACTTTATGTTCTAGGGTACATGTGCACAACTTGAAGGTTTGTTACATGTGCCACATCCCTTTAAAGAGAATTGGTTCCTGATGACTCGTCCATTCATTCCCACATGCAGTCACTTCACACAGCACAGTCCTTTGGCTTGTGTCTGTTCAACATGAGCACACTGGACATTTCCTACTTAAAAGAATGTAAGACAAATTCATGAAATATAACTAAAATAATATGTTATCTAGAGCAAGTACTGAAAGAAGAGCTATTCTGGGCTGCTTTTTTGCTGTTGTGGCTACACGTCCCTCACTTCTCCTTCAATTTATAGAGCCCCCTCACTTCTCCTTCAATTTACAGAGCCGGGTAAATCATTAGCAGCTCGTTATGACTGGGGGGCAACTTGATTAACTCTTAGATAACTGCTATGTTGAAAAGTTCAGAAATCAGTTGCTCACATGTAATTTAGGGGACCAGTCTTGGCAATAAGTAGTTCAAGAAAGAAAGAGCTAAGGATATTGATTGAAAACAATAATCCCACAAGGCGATGCAATCTTTAAAAAAAAAAAAAGATTTAGTGCTTAGATGAGGCAGTAGGGCGATCACAGCATGTTCAGATACGTTTAAAGAACATGTGGAATTTTGTCTAACTGGAGGTGGAAGGTGAGGGGTTATGCTGTGCAAAGATCTCTGCTGAGCACAGACCACTATACTCAGAAGGAACACTGAGATACCAAGTGCATCCAGAGGAGGAAGACCAGAATGGGACACATAGGGATATGGTGTCATATGAGGGAGAACTGAAGGAGCTGGCTGTTTCTTCTGAAAAAGGAAGATTGAAATTGACTAAAAATATCTTTGTAATTTCCATCTTTAGGAGGTATACTTGGGAAGAAAAGCAACGGGCCAAAAATTCAAATAATAGTTAATTTTTTTTTTGAGACAGAGTCTTGCTCTGTCATGGTTCATGCCATTCTCCTGCCTCAGCCTCCCCAGCAGCTGGGACTACAGGCGCCTGCCACCACACCCGGTTAATTTTTTGTATTTTTTAATAGAGACGGGGTTTCACCATGTTAGCCAGAATGGTCTCTATCTCTTGACCTCGTGATCCACCCACCTCAGCCTCCTAAAGTGCTGGGATTACAGGCGTGAGCCACCATGCCCGGCCTCAAATAGTTAAATTTTAATTCGATTGGCCGGGCGCGGTGGCTCAAGCCTGTAATCCCAGCACTTTGGGAGGCCGAGACGGGCGGATCACGAAGTCAGGAGATCGAGACCATCCTGG
>NW_016809126.1:0-2370 GCF_001698545.2 Rhinopithecus bieti | reverse complement strand
AAGAANANCTGCCCAACAGAAGAGTGGGCTGCCTTTTGAAGTAGTGAGCTTCCCACCATTGTAAGCAGTCAATAAATGCCAGATGGCTAACAGTGGGAATTTATTGAAGATTTTTCCTTTTTGCACTGTGTGGGCAATTGGACCAAATGATTATAAAGTTTCCTTACAATAAGATTCTATCATTAAATAAAAGGAAAATGTTGTAATTCCTGTACTGTTTACAATTTACTATTTAGGGTTCTCAAGTAAGCAACACATTCTCTGAGTTCTAATTTCCTCAACTGTAATATGTGAAAAAAATTATATCTACATCCTGAAGATCAACTCAAATAAGTATATAAAAGTACTTTGAGAATTTTAAAGCTTTCTTTAAATGTAGTTATGATTAATTTGTGTAGTAATTTTTGGAAAAAATACCATCTATGACATTCTTCCAGAAGTATATCTTGTGGATTGAGTGGCAAAAATTTCCTTTCCTTTATTTTATGTAATTAAATGAGTGGTTTACAGGTCTGGTTAGAACTGCAACCTGAGGGAATTCAGAGTCCAAAGGAAATGTCCAAGCACTTGCAAAGGGAAGAACCCCGTAAGAATATGTTTCTTTCGTTAAAACTTGTGGGGAATTAGACGAAATGGCTTTTAAAATACAGAATGAAGAGTGAAACTGGTTATACAGTTATACTCATTTTACTATCTATCTTTAAAAGATAAATGAAGAAAAGAAACTTGGAATTTTAGGAAGTCATGAAGACCTTTCAAAATTATCACTTGACAAAAAACAGGTAAGCTCATATTTGAAAATATGAAGTCATGCACATGATCGGGCTTATCTTTTAAAAGAAAGGGACAGATGTTCAGAAGCAATTTTAGGAAGTAGAGAGCAGACACATTAAATAATTCAACTATTTTAACAGTTCTCAACAATTCCGTTATTGAGAGGTAGAAGTAAGCTATGTGTCATAAGCAAAAAAGAATAGCATGTATGTTTAAGACATATACTAAGCAAATACTTACATATACTTATGGTGATGGAATATAAGATTAGTGATATACAGAAGGGAATATTAAGAGATGAATCTGTCAGGAATCTGATGGACGGTATGATTAACTTCACTCTTTGCAGCTCAGGTAAAGAGCAGGCATAGTCCCCAGTGCATCCTAATTTGTCAATAATCAAGAAGTGATGGAAAAAGGCACTGTGGGACCTTAATGGCTATTATGGTTGATACTGTGTATAATGAACAATGTGCTCTAGAGATCTATCAGCTCCATAACTGAGAGTAGCAAAATCCTCAACGATGAGGACATGTTTCCTTTTTTGTGGCATGTACATAATAGGGGTACAATAAATGCTTGTTGCTAAAAGGAAATTATAAAGGAATGAATTAGGAAAAGGGCAATGTATCAGGTAGGACCTGCATTCAATTATGCATAGTAATATAAAATCCAAATCATGGTGGTTTAAACAAGACACTTGTTTTTTCCCTGCCTCATTTAACTCTCCAGATTTAGGCAGTATGGGGCTATTACCAGGCATGAGTTTCTGTGATTCTTCTGGATTTTTGTCATAGTCAGATGGAACAGGACAGCTTTACCTTTAGCTATTATACCCACTTTTCAGGCATGTAGGAGTAAGGGCAAAGGAAAAGTAGGGGATGCTAGCTGAATCTGCCACCACCTTCAGAAGAATCTCCCAACAATTTCTGTTGTTATATCTCATTGACCAGAACTATGATATATGGCCAGCCCATGGAATACAAATGATAAGGAGGAAGACCATTTTTTTGTGTGTTTTTTAAGCTGGTTATGTTACCTCCCCCAACAACATAGGAATCCTGTTAAGCCCTATCTGATACTCAACCTCCCAGCTTCCTTTCTAACCATCCCTTCCATTAGCATGTCAACCATTACCCATTACAAATTAGAAAACATAGGAGAGCTTTAGGTAAGGGGAACCCTAAGCTGTTAGCCCTAGTAAGACTGGGAGGTTTGATTGGGAAGAACTTCCAAAGAACAATATCACAGGTGAGAAGGGCTTCAGTGGGAGGTAACATGTGGGTGAGAGACCTGTGCATGAATTCTACGAGCCCTGCCACAGTCTGGGGCTAGGTCACAGCAATGGGGCTGCATGGGCTGAGAGCAAGACAGCAAGAAGGCAAGTGGAAATTGTCCCTGGTCATCCAAGAGAGTCAGCAGATTAGGGTCATTGCAAATTGGCACATTCTTGCTGTTCAGACAAGTTGTGTTTGGCTTGCCTATCCAGGTGAATCTAGATTGCGTTTAAAAATGATTCCAATAAAGGAAATTTAAGAAATGGAAAATAAGGGCCGGGCGCGGTGGCTCAAGCCTGTAATCCCAGCACTTTGGGAG
>NW_016809125.1:0-462 GCF_001698545.2 Rhinopithecus bieti | reverse complement strand
CGTCTCAAACAAAAAAAAAAAAAAAAAAAAGATTTTATCTATTTCAGCTAAAATGTTAGCTGAAATAGATAAATGTTTTACTTCATTAAAAATGTTCTACTATCATCTTTCACAAGACCCTACAGGATAGGTGCATGGTATAGATTATCTGTGTTTTTTAGATGAAAAATTTGGTACAACAGAGAAGTTAGGAAATCATAAAAGGCATCCATGAAGCCAAAAAAAACAAAACAAAACCAAAATTAACCAAGGATTTTTTTACTGTTAATCTAATATTTCTGTTTCTTGTTTTCATTTATTATTATTATTTTTAGACATTATTATTTTTCTCCCTCTGTCGCCCATGCTGGAGCGCAGTGGCGCGATCTCGGCTCACTGCAAGCTCCACCTCCCAGATTCACGCCATTTTCCTGCCTCAGCCTCCCGCCTCATGTGTCTCTTTTAAAGAAATAACTAAAAATA
>NW_016809124.1:0-589 GCF_001698545.2 Rhinopithecus bieti | reverse complement strand
AAAAAAAAAAAAAAGGATTATGTTCTTTTATCCTAGTGTAATTATTATTACTTTATATTGTATGGCATACTTTTTCTTTTGTATAGCCAATATTTCCAACAGATATTGTGAATAATTGTTTGCTCAAGTGACTTTAATGCTCATTACTAGTCCATTCATTCTACGCATGAGTTTTTTAAATTATTATCACTGTCCAGTTCAGTAGGGTCTATCCGATATATTTCCTGAGTCTGTAAAATGTTCTGAATCGTTGAATATTTGTTCATGTATTTCTACTTTCTTTTTATGTGAGCTATAACTTAACTGGTTATATGATACTTCTGTTATACTATTTTGTCTCAAATTTTGTAGCTGTTGCTTCATTGTCTTTGGGACACAGTGCTGCTAAGGAAAAAGTCTGGATCCAGGCTAATTTTTTTCTCTATGATATTGTTGACCCTATATTGTTACTTTGTATTTTTGTTATTTGCATTTTTCATTGTTGTGTTCTTATTTTTTCCCTAATATTTTCAATCCATGGTTGGTTGAAACCTGCAAATATGAAGGGTCAACTATGATATGGTATTAATATGTATATAAATATATATTA
>NW_016809123.1:10329-18297 GCF_001698545.2 Rhinopithecus bieti | reverse complement strand
CTCCACTATAACCTTACGGGCATTCTCATCAGCAATTGACTTTTGAGCAGCATCTTGAAGCCTTGCCACAAAATCAGGGTAGGGCTCTTTAGAGCCTTGTCTTATTGTATTGAATGAGGGGCAGAGGGTTCCTGGGTCTTGGATTTTCTCCCAGGCCCTAAGGCAGATAGTCCTAATTTGCTCAATGGCCTCATTTTGCATTATTACTTGTTGACTAACAGTGCTCCAATTTTGACCTATTCCTAATAGTTGATCTGCATCTATGTTAACTGGAGGACTGGCAGTCCTATTTCTTCGGACCTGTTCTTGCGCCCCATCAATCCACCAAGTCTTAAATTGTACAAATTGAGAGGATGAGAGTGATAATTTTGCCAGAATCTCCCAATCATAAGGAATGAGTCTATGTCCATGAGCAATGGAATCTAATAATGTTCTCACGTAAGGAGAGTTGGGTCCATACTGTTTTACTCCCTCTTTGATATCTTTTAGCATTTTTATAGAAAAGGACTCGTATCTGGCCTCAGCTGTGGGAGACTCTCCCTCTTGGGCCCCTTCTCCAGGTGGTCTTGATTCTAATATTACTGGGACTGGCCACGTCTGAGTATCTCCTTGTTTTCTTGCCTTATCAATAATTTTATGTAATGCACCACCCTGTCCAATAGGTGGTGCTGTAGGATTAAGTCCCATAGTGGGCGGCTGAGGATATAGCGCCCTGCCCTGCGGCGCTGGAAACATTTCTGGCTGTCCATACTGACTTTCTGGGGGCCACGGATACTGAAGTCCGGCTGGCGGCCAGTATTGATAGGCTACTGGCGGCTGGGTCTTATTTTCTATTGGCTGATATCGTGTCTTAGACTCTGTTGGCTCTGCTAATTCTGGACCTTTTTCTTCTAATTTTAATGTTTCTGGATATATCACCTCCTGTAATTGATTATCGTTAACGTTTTGTGTTGACCGAGCCATTACCGGCTCTGCTACATATTTACAATGTGAACTTTCCGTTCCTTTCTGGGATTCTGTCCCTGCCTCTTTTTCACAATCTATTACACAGCTTTCAGGGACATCAGAAACTGAAACGCTATCTTCTTCTGTTTGAAATGGTTCTAAAGCTACTTTAATAATGACCCAATCGTTCCATACTGTAAGTGGGATGATTTTACCTTCCCTATTTGCTTGTTTTAATTCTCTGCCAATTTTTTCCCAGTCTTTTAGATTTAAAGTTCCCTGTTCTGGAAACCATGGGCAAAATTGTTCTATTGTTTGAAACAGTATAATTAGATTTTTTGTAGAGACTCTAACTCCCCCTCTTTTTAAAATAATTTTAATAAAGCTGCGATAAGAGGCATATTTACTTTTAGTTTGCCCCATTGTGACCCTGGGTTCTTCCGAGCGCACAAGCTTACCGCAAGGCTGATTGTAGAGGTACTCGGGAATCTCTACTCGACTTGTCCTCAATGACCATGCTGGAGCATACCTTCACCCTAGAGAAAAGCACCCATGTTGGGCACCAGATGAAGGGGTGGCCTGCCCCTCCACACCTGCGGACGTTTCTCATCAGGTGCAACGAGACTTGAGAAAAGAAATGAGACACAGAGACAAAGTATAGAGAAAGAAAAAGTGGGCCCAGCGGACATGCGTTCAGCATACAGAGGGCCGGCGCCCGCAACGGTCTCTGAGTTCCTTCAGTATTTATTGATCATTATCTTTTCCATCTGGAAAAGGGGAAGTGGCAGGACAATAAAGTCATAGCAGGGAGGTGGTCAGCAGAAAGGCATATGAATAAAGATCTCTGTGACACGAATATGTTTAAGGAAAAGTGCTGTGCTTTGACATGCATATATGCAAACATCTCCATAAACATTTTCAGTGCATAAAGAGCACTGATTGCTGCTAGCACGTCCTACCTTCAGTGCTAAGGCGGTTTACTCCTTTCTCAGTAAATAGAACATACAATTGGGTTTTACACCGAGACATTCCATTGCCCAGGGACAGGCAGGATACAGATGCCTTCCTCTATCTCAACTGCCAAGAGGCCTTCTTTCCTCTTTTACTAATCCTCCTCAGCACAGACCCTTTACAGGTGTCGGGCTGGGGAACCATCAGGTCTTTCCTTTCCCACAAGGCCATATTTCAGACTATCACATGGGGAGAAACCTTGGACAATACCTAGCTTTCCTAGGCAGAGGTCCCTGCGGCTTTCCACAGTGTTTGTGTCTCTGGGTACTTGAGATGAAGAGAATGGTGATGACCTTTAACCAGCAAGCTGCCTTCAGGCACTTGTGTAACAAAGCACTTCCTGCAGAGCCGCAAATCCATTAAACCTTGAGTAAACACAGCACAGTCCTTGTCTCTGCAAGAACAGGGTTGGGGGTAGGGTTACAGATTAGCAGCATCAAGGCAGAAGAATTTTTCTTAGTACACAGCAAAATGGAGTCTCTTATGTCTACTTCTTTCTGCATAGACACAGTAACAGTCTGATCTCTTTCTTTTCCCCACACTTGAAGTAAGAGTATTTTAAAATTTTTTAGCAAAGGAAATGAATTCTGACAGGTTTTGCACTAAAGACATTTGCGTGTGAGGAAAACAGGAAAAACACTATGCTGTGAAAAGCAAATGCTGTTGAGATTGTCTCACAAACACAAATTGCGCTTCAGCATGTAGGTTTGGGCCTCAGTTTGGGCACATTTTACTTTTTTTTTTTTTTTTTTTGAGATGGTGTCTCACTCTGTCGCAGCCCAGGCCGGAGCGCAGTGGCCGGATCTCAGCTCACTGCAAGCTCCGCCTCCCAGGTTTACGCCATTCTCCTGCCTTAGCCTCCCCAGTAGCTGGGACTACAGACGCCTGCCACCTCGCCAGGCTAGTTTTTTGTATTTTTTAGTAGAGACGGGGTTTCACCGTGTTAGCCAAGATGGTCTTGATCTCTTGACCTCGTGATCCGCCCGCCTGGGCCTCCCAAAGTGCTGGGATTACAGGCTTGAGCCACCGCGCCCGGCCAGGCACATTTTACAAGCGCACCGTTGGTGGAACTTAAGGTGAATTTAGGACTTATATGTACATACATACACATAATACACACGCACACACACACACATACACGCTGTCTTCCTATCTTGTCTAAGGTGGTCTCCAACTCTGGGTCTCAAGCGATCCTCTGCCTCCCCTTCCCAAAGTGCTGGGATTACAGGCGTGAACCACCTCGCCCAGGCCATTTTAGTTTAGTATTTTTAATTTAAATACACAATCCAAAAATTACATAACAAGTACAGGAAGCCCACTTTATGCCAGTTTTACAAAAACAGTAAAGATATATCAATGACAAAGCGTCAAAGTGGCAAAATCCTGAAGTACTGAGAGAAAAAAAGTTATTCTAGAATTCTTTGCCAAATTGAAATATCTTTCAAAATTGTGACTGAAATCAGAACATTTAAAGACATACAAAAAATGACAGAATTCACCGAACCACACTACAAGAAATGTTAAAGGAGTCCTCCAGGCATAAGGATAAGGATACCAGACAGAAATCTGAACCTACACAAAGAAAGGGAGACAACTGAAAATTGCTGTGTACGTACTTGAATGTTGGGGTTTATAACAAGTCCAAAATCAAATTACATGACAACACTAGCATGAAGGCCAGAAGGGGAGGTATAATGTCACTTGATGGCAGACGGATAAAGATGTATTCTAGAAACCCTAAAGCCATCACTGACATAACAAAAGAAAGAGTTACGGCTAATAGGCCAAATAAGGAAAGAAAATAAAATGATATTAAAAAAAAAAACCATGCAATCGCTGGGTGCGGTGGCTTGCAATCCCAGCACTTTGAGAGGCCAAGGCAGGCAGATCACTTGAGGTCAGGAGTTTGAGACCAGCCTGGCCAAAATGGTGAATCCCCCGTCTCTACTAAAAATACAAAAATTAGCCCAGTTTGGTGGCTTGCACAGGCCTGTAATCCCAGTTACTTGGGAGGCTGAAGCAGGAGATTCGCTTGAACCCGGGAGGTGGAGGTTGCAGTAAGGTGAGATTGTGCTACAGTACTACAGCCTGGGTGACAGAGCGAGACTGTCTCAAAAATAAATAAATAAACAAAAACTGTAATCACTATGCTGGAAAAACTGCTCTCCAGGCCTCTCTCCTATAGAAATACACAAATAGCCAATGAGAAGTGTACAAGAATGATCACTGCAGCATTATTTGTAATCTTAAAATAATAAAGCCAAACTAATTTCAAAGACACATGAAAATAGTTTTATCTATCTAACAAACAATGGAAGCAAGTCCTTTGCCAAAAGGAACACAAAGGGTCATGATGATGCTACTCCTCCAAGGATTGTAGGGTTCCCAGGAGCCTAGTTTTCGGTCTAGTTCTGCGACATCTTATGCTTGGGGAGCTACAGGTTCTCGTGTTCGGGGGATCTTTCAGGTTCTATCTCCATTTCCCCTCAATTCCTCCCCATTCTGCTACAATAAAAAAACAATTCTCACCTCCGGAAGATCCCGCCTGTGCCTCCGCGCCAGCCTTTCAGGGGGTCTGGATGTCTGGTCCACTGAAGGGGTGGCCTACCCCTCCACACCTGTGGGCGTTTCTCCTTAGGTGGAATGAGAGACTTTAGGAAAGAAATGAGACACAAAGTATGGAGAAAGAAAAAGAGGGCCCAGGGGACCGGAGCTCAGCAAAGAGAGGACCCAGGCCGGCACCGGTCTCTGAGTTCCCTTAGTATTTATTGATAATTATCTTTACCATCCTGAAGATAAGGGAGTGGCAGGACAATAGGATCATTGTAGGGAGAAAATTAGCAGTAAGAGGTATGGGTAAAGATCTCTGTGACATGAATAAGTTCAAAGGAAAATGCTGTGCCTTGATATGCATATGCAAACATCTCCATAAACCTTTTAGCAGCATTGTTTCGGCAAGTCCCACCTTTTGCCCTAAGGCGGTTTTCTCCTTTCTCAGTAAACAAAGCATACAATCGGGTCTCACACTGACATGTCCCATTGCCCAGGGACAGGCAGGAGACAGATGCTTTTCTCTATCTTAACCGCCAACATCTGCCAAAAGGCCTTCTTTCCTCTTGTACTAGTCCTCCTCAGCACCGACCCTTCACGGGTGTCGGGCTGGGGACGATCAGGTCCTTCTCTTCCCACGAGGCCCTATTTCACACTATCNTCCATAAACCTTTTAGCAGCATTGTTTCGGCAAGTCCCACCTTTTGCCCTAAGGCGGTTTTCTCCTTTCTCAGTAAACAAAGCATACAATCGGGTCTCACACTGACATGTCCCATTGCCCAGGGACAGGCAGGAGACAGATGCTTTTCTCTATCTTAACCGCCAACATCTGCCAAAAGGCCTTCTTTCCTCTTGTACTAGTCCTCCTCAGCACCGACCCTTCACGGGTGTCGGGCTGGGGGACGATCAGGTCCTTCTCTTCCCACGAGGCCCTATTTCACACTATCACATGGGGAGAAACCTTTGACAATACCTAGCTTTCCTAGGCAGAGGTCCCTGCGACCTTTGGCCGACCTTTGGCCTTGTACGTGTCCCTGGGTACTTGAGATTAAGAGAATGGTGATGACCTTTAACCAGCAAGCTGTCTTCAGGCACTTGTTTAACAAAGCACATCCTGCATAGCCCAAAATCCATTAAGCCTTGAGTCACCACAGCACATATCTCTTGCAAGGGCAAGGTCGGGGGTAGGGTCACAGATTAACAGCATCCCAAATACAGAACAAAATGGAGTCTCTTATGTCTACTTCTTTCTATATGGACACAGTAACAGTCCGATCTTTCTTTGTTTTCCCCACAGTCCACCGCTCCCCGGCTTCTTTTCCTGCTTTTGCTTTTCCCTTCCCCCGCTCCCGCACTCAGGCCTCTAGACCCCACCACCGCCCAGCTGAGTCCCCCACGGCTCCACTGGGCAGAAAGTGCACTGGAGGCCCTGCTGCTTGCCGCCCGCCGGTGCCAAGAAGTCAACTAAACAAATGCTTTGTAAAAAGAACTTTTCCATGGAAAAATCTCTCATGATTTCCATTCTCAAGGCTCTTCGAAGGACTAAAAACTAAAGGCGACGATGGATTCATTCGACAAGTCCTAGTCGGGCAGCCTGGAGAGTGCCAGACCCTGCTCCCCGCTAGGGGACCCACGAACGACCCTCGCCGCCATCCCTGCCCTGGTGGAGCGCCGGTGCTTGGGACACAGGATCCGAAGATGGCAGCGGCAGCTCCGCGGGGGCCCGAAAGCGACCTGGCAGGGTGGGCACACGCTCCCTCACTGGGTGAAGGTGGCACAAAGAACAGGAAGAGCCATCCCGGGAGCCACGTGGCATTCAGCTTCCATTGGGCTCCCAGGAGGCTGGGGCCGGGGTCGCAACGGGGGCGTTTCTGGGGGTTCCTGAAGCAGGCGAGGGGCACGGCGGGCGAAGGCCATTCGGCTGTCCTTCTGGCTCCAGAATCTCCCAAGGCGCAGGTGTCCAACGTGACCAGCACGACTCACCGCTACAATCTTTTCGATTTTCCGAGGCCTTGCTCAGTGGTCCTGCCTGGCGGGCCCTGAGGAAGGGACGGAGGAAGTTTAGTGAGTGCGCCCTTCCTATAGCGCCCAGTAGAGATCACAGTACCTGACTCCGTGGCGCAATCGGTTAGCGCCTTCGGCTGTTAACCGAAAGGTTGGTGGTTCCAACCCACCCAGGGACGCTTGTTGAATGCTTTTAAAGCATTCACGCATTGTCAATCACTACATGAATGGGCAAAAATGAATTATCTTCATTACTATCTTCATCACTACATGAATTATCTTCCCGGAGTCCTAGGCCACTAATTTGTGACTTATCCATGTCCAGGGACAAGGCACCTCCCCGACCAGCTTCTTAACCGGGTATCTCCTGAAATCCTGGGTTTATACCTGTGTAACTCAGGAATCCTGAAACAGAGACCTAGGAACCCACTTTTAGTGTGATAAAATTCTAATTGAGTCCGTTATACGCTTAAACGAGTAATTTACATGCCTCCATTTTTTCATATTTTAGTAATAGGAGTCCAGTAGTATCCCCAGGATGTGACTGAATTTACTGATTGTTCTATCAATAATGTGACCAGTGGAATCATTCATCATCATAGTGATCCTCTCCATCATTTTTGAAAACAGTATTTTTCCCCACTTTGTACATGATTTATTTAACCCTTTTCAAAATGTTTTTGTTAGCCAGGCGTGGTGGCATGTGCCTGTAATCCCAGCTACTTGGGATGCTGAGGCAGGAGAATCGTTTGAGCCTGAGAGGTGGAGGCTGCAGTGAGCCCAGATCGCACCACCACACTCCAACCTGGGCAACAGAATGAGACTCCATCTCAAAAAAAAAAAAAAAAATGTTTTTGGGATGAGGTTGGTTTCATGGTTTTAGGATTACAAAGAATGCTGCAGTCACCATTCTTGTACACATATCTTTGGTCATTGTGGAAATGTCTACACCACAGATATTTCTATAGTGTAGAGAACTGGATGTGCCGTTGCTACATTATAGTGTTTATATAATGCTTCTAATTTGAGTACATTCTGCAAATGTATCTTTCACGGGAGCAATACCTAATAGTATTCCAATATGAACATTTATAAGAGGAAAAATGTGCAGATATGCAGTTGAGCTTTGTGCCTCTCCATGGGGCCCATGTTCATAAAATGGTGGCATTAGCAATCTGAGAGTTGAGTTTGTGGCCCTCTGACATCAAAAGCTGAAGCAGAGGACATGAAAACCCTCACTGCACATCCTCTGTAGTCTGGCCAGAATCATTCCTAGGTCGGTGGTCTCTTATCAGGAGGGAATGCTGCTTGCTTGCTTTGTCAAAACCACAAAAGGGAGGGAAAGTATCAGGCTGTTGGTTGATAACAGTGGTGAAGCAAGTCTTTCCAAAGGGCTGGTTTGTTAACCCTTAGGGAAAAAAAGCCTAATTCTTTTTTTTTTTTTTTTTTTTTTTTTTT
>NW_016809123.1:5085-8774 GCF_001698545.2 Rhinopithecus bieti | reverse complement strand
TTCTTGTGATAGTTTGCTAAGAATGATGGTTTCCAGCTGCATCCATGTCCCTACAAAGGACGCAAACTCATCCTTTTTTATGGCTGCATAGTATTCCATGGTGTATATGTGCCACATTTTCTTAATCCAGTCTGTCACAGATGGACATTTGGGTTGATTCCAAGTCTTTGCTATTGTGAATAGTGCCGCAATAAACATACGTGTGCATGTGTCTTTGTAGTAGAATAATTTATAATCCTTTGGGTATATACCCAGTATTGGGATGGCTGGGTCATATGGTACATCTAGTTCTAGATCCAAGTCTCTCGTTCCACCTAACGAGAAACACCCACAAGTGTGGAGGGGCAGGCCACCCCTTCATCAGCCTACCGAGTTGCTGGGACTACAGGCGCCCGCCACAACGCCGGCTAATTTTTTTGTGTTTTTAGTAGAGAAGGGGTTTCAGCTTGTTAGCCAGAATGGTCTGGATCTCCTGACCTTGTGATCCACCCACCTCGGCCTCCCAAAGAGCTGGGATTACAGGCGTGAGCCACCGCGCCGGGCCAAAGATGTCTAATCTTTAGCCAGTGTTTGCCTTTTGATTGATAGGTGGGTTGCTTGGTTACTTTGGCCTTTGTGTGCTTGAAGGTTGCCTCTATCCCATAATTTTAAGTACATGCTTGATATGCAGTCCATATGTATGAGCTTTAATGAGCTAATTATCATATGAAGTCATTTTAAGGATACTTTTTCTCTCTAATCCACATGCCTCTCTCTGAGGAGCTGCCCCTTTACTGGTTTGGATCTTGCTGGCCATGGGGTCCTTGCTTGTTTTTTTTTTTTAAAGACAGGTTCTTGCTCTGTTGCCCAGTCTGGAGTGCAGTGGCACTATCTTGGCTCACTGCAACCTCTTCCCTCCGGGTTCAAGCAACTCTCCTGTCTCAGCCTCCCGAGTAGCTGGGAGTACAGGAGTGCACCACCATGTCCAGCTAATTTTTTGTATTTTTAGTAGAGAAGAGTGTTTCACGCGTGTCCGTGTGAAGAGATCACCAAACAGGCTTTGTGTTAGCAACATGGCTGTTTATTTCACCTGGGTGCAGGAGGGCTGAGTCCGAAAAAGGAGTCAGCAAAGGGTGATGGGATTATCATTTGTTCTTATAGGTTTTGGGATAGGCGGTGAGGTTAAGAGCAATGTTTTGGGGGCATGGGATGAAGCTCACCAAATACATTCTGTAGGGTGGGGAGAATTACAAAGAAACTTCTTACGGGTTTGGGGGATTATAAAGAACCTACTTAAGGGTGGGGGAGATTACAAAGTACATCGATCTGTTAGGGTGGGGCAGAAACTAATCACAATGGTGGAATGTCATCAGTTAAGCTATTTTCACTTCTGTGGATCTTCAGTTGCTTCAGGCCAATTGGATGTACACGTGCAGGTCACTGGGAATACAATGGCTTAGCTTGGGCTCAGAGGCCTGACAAAGGGGTTTCACCATGTCGGTCAGGCTGGTCCTCAAACTCCTGACTTCAGGTGATCTGCCTCCCTTGGCCTCCCAAACTGCTGGGATTACAGGTGTGAGAGGCTGCGCCTGGCCTTGCTTGCTTTCTTTAATCTTACTTTTTGTTTTGGCTGCTCAACTTCTGCCTTTTATCTTGCTTCTTGCTCTCCCACCCCATCACCTTGCTTCTCTTTCTGCTTCTACTCATTCTGCCTTTTATCCAACTTCCAATTCCCTCTGCTGTTCTGCCTCATAATGGCAGTTAGCGAGGGAGGGGTTTTAAGGGGGCATGTCCGACATCCTATCCTGTCACAGTCAGAAAGATTTTTCAAGGTTTCTCTGCAGTCCTGTCAGCCAAGAGGAAGTCCGTTCAGTTGGTTGTAAGGCCTAGGGCTTATTTTTATTTCTCAGTCCTGACAAGGAAAGGCTGGATTAATGCAGATTCTCTGCAGGTGTAAATTTCCTCTATAAAAGACAGTTTTGCAGAGTTACTTCTGTTTGCTGGCTCTCTGACAGCATTCTTAAAATATGCCAAAGATACATATTCTGGGGTAAAATATTTTGATTTTCTTCATCTATCTACAACTTCACCATGCTGACAGCCTCCAATCCAAACATACCTGAAGCCTTTTTCTTTTTTTTGAAACAGAGGCTCACTCTGTCACCCAGGCTGGAGCACAGTGGTGAGATCTCTGCTCACTGCAAGCTCCACCTCCTGGGTTCACGCCATTCCCCTGCCTCAGCCTCCCGAGTAGCTGGGACTACAGACGCCTGCTACCACTCCTGGCTGATTTTTTTGTATTTTTAGTAGAGACGGGGTTTCACCTTGTCAGCCAGGATGGTCTTGATCATCTGACCTTGTGATCTGCCCGTCTCGGCCTCCCAAAGTGCTGGGATTACAGGCATGAGCCACCGTACCCGGCCTGAAGTCTTTCTTTTTAAAAAGCTTTCTCACCCTTCTGACTGCCTTCAGGTCTCAGCCAAAACACAAGTAACAGTGGCTGACTCCCTGCTATGGCAAGCTCAGAATAAATAGCCTTTGCTTTCTTTTGTTTGGTTGGTCTTCATTTATTTGCAGAAGCTTCAGTATAGAGTTGACAAGGACTCCATCTTTGACCAAACCTTAGTTGCCGCTGAGCCCTTTTCTCTATTAGTTCTTGGCCTGCCAAGTACAGTTTTAGAAAAGAATACTGTTGAACCTAGTTTAGCAAGAGTCCTCCCAACTTTGATAGCTAATCAAATTCCTCTTAGTAACATTCCATCCACTGACTTTCTTATCTTGCCGATTGGCTATACATGTTCAACTCTTCTTGCTGTATTTGGAGTTGAGCTCAGTTCTCTGCTGGTCTCTCTTGCCTACTGTAGTACATACAATAAAATCCATCTCAGGTTTTTAACAAGTGCCCAGGGTAGTCCCTCTGAAACTGCTTTTGCAAAATTCTGACAATAAGAGAAAGCTGACACGGCTGACTCCATCTTGGTTCTAAGCCTCACAGACTAGCTGTCTTTGCTCATTCCTGTGCAATTTCTCCCAAGCGATCTTTGGGAAAAATTGAGTTTATAGTTTAAATCAGGGGTCCTCAATACCCAGGGCCACAAGACAGGTACTGGTCCATGGACTGTTAGGAACCCAGCCGAACAGCAGGAGGTGAGCTGCAGACTTTCAAGCATTACCATCTTGTCAGATCAGCATCGGCATTAGATTCTCATTGGAGCTCAGACCCTATTGGGAACTGCGCATGTGAGGCATCCAGATTTCGCACTCCTTATGAGACTCTAACTAATGCCTGATGACCTCACGTGGAACAGTTTCATCGGGAAACCATCCACTACCTCCTTCCATGGAAAAATTGTCTTCCATGAAACCAGTCCCTGGTGCCAAAAACATTGGTGACAGCCAAAAAGTTTGGTTTAAATGATAACCTTCCCCAAAACTAAATTACTCCTGTAAAACTAATGAAAGGCCACCGAGTTTGAAGGATGAAAGGGGCCTGAATTCTGCTAAGATGTGTGCCTCATTAAATAATTACCGGCCATTATTCCAGACGTCACAAGATTTGCAGCTTCCCCAATTACTGCTGTGAAGAACATCACTACTGTAGAACCTAAGATTGGCCTCTTGAGATGTCTTTTCAGGCTTTTGCATGTCTGACTACTGGATGGCACCATTTGGCCAGAAAATCAACCAGTCCCTTAGCCCCCACCCAGAAG
>NW_016809123.1:0-2654 GCF_001698545.2 Rhinopithecus bieti | reverse complement strand
TCCCATCACATACCCCCACTGGCCATTAACCCATATTGTAGGGACAGGCCCAGGGCCAAATTTTCCGAGGGTAATGTGGTAAGATTTGTTTTCTATCTTTCCAGCTCATGGGTATTGCCCCATTTTCCAAGATCTGGAGTGGGGGTGGGCAGTACTATTACCGAATGAGTAACACTCCCCAGACCTCACCGTGAATCCCCTCCAATAGTTGTCTGCATATATATGATCAACCAAATGCAAAGCAAAATAGCATAGATTATTCCAGCGATACAGAAGAGCCCACCAGCGCCACCTGCTGCACAGGCCTTGGAAATGGCCTTGCCAACATCCAGAGGGCTCAGAGCCTTGCTGGAGAGCAGCCTTATGCGATCAGGGTCCGGGTCGTCCCTCTCCTGCATGGCCTGCGCCAGATAAGGATGTGAAGAGAAGCGGTTTCTTTTGTAATCCCAAACGTTCTAGTCTGCGAATTAAAAGCCATTATTTGAAAAAGGATGTCCAGGCTTCATCTGACCGCCGAAAGGTTCCTCCACAGCACAGGTTAAGCGCCAGCTTCTTTGGGAGAGAATAGAGAGCGGGAGGGAAAAAAGGAGAGGCAGACGTCACTTCCTCTTGCCGGCTCCGGCAGCAGGTCGGTCTGCTGAGTGGCAGAAAAGCAGACGGGGACTGGGAAAGGCACTGTCGGTGACATCACGGAGAGGGCGACTTCTATGTAGATGAGGCAGCGCAGGGGCTGCTGCTTCGACATCTGCTGCTTCGCCAGAAGGAGTTCCCGTGCCATGGGAGCGGGTTCAGGACCGCTGGTCGGACCTGAGAGTCCCAGCTGTGCGTCAGGGCTAGAAGGGCTCGGGAGTGCGCGGGGCAAGTGACCGTGCGTGTAAGGGTGAGGCGTATGAGGCTGTGGCGGGGCGGAGGTGCAGGAATTCATACTTACCTGGCAGGGGAGATACCATGATCACGAAGGTGGTTTTCCCAGGGCGAGGCTTATCCATTGCACTCCGGATGTGCTGACCCCTGCGATTTCCCCAAATGTGGGAAACTCGACTGCATAATTTGTGGTAGTGGGGGACTGCGTTCGCGCTTTCCCCTGTTTTTTTTTTGAAGTTTAAAAGAGTAGACTTTACACTAAGGGTTACGTTTTTTTTTTTTCTGGTGGTTTGTTCCTTGGTCCTAAGTGTTATTGTTATTTTGGAGAAAATAACATGTCATCTCACCGCAGAGTTTGGTGGTCTCCAGGGTCTTTGGGTTTTCGTGCTCTGTGAAAATTTTTGTGTTTTCCCCAGCCCCAGTCACCTTTTTACACAGCCTCCGATTCTAACCGCAGTCCCCTCAGGAGTTTGTAGGATTTTTGTGCTAGCGGGGAATGTGTTCTCACCTTATAGAGCCAGGTGCAAACTACGCAGACGGGCGCTGTTATTTGGGAAGAAAGCACGGTCTTTGAGGACTCTTAGTGTCCCCGTTTGGTTGTAGACATAACACTCCTACTTTGCGTAGGGCAACGGCTCTCCTGGCGCCCAGGTGCCCTAACGCACATTCATCGAGGTCCGCAAGCCTCACCTCATCTGTCTTAGCCGAAATGTGCCGCGATCCTCCCTGAAATATAAGGCGGGAAGTTTTATGAGGAGCTGGGTCCAGTTTCCCTGCTGTCTCCTGCCGTTTACATATCTAGTCTTTCTTCAGACGTTATTTAAGCGACAGCTTCTTGTTTGATGTCTCGCTTCCACATCCTACATCCATTGCCAGGCAACTTTCTAGGTAGCACCCCCACTCATCCTTCCTACCCCCAAGCAGCCCTTTCCTATTTCTGGCGCCAGCGTCCTCCCCCCGTCCCTCTTTCTTCAGGCCCTCGCTGATCACCTTCCTGGAGAGAAAATACTTAGCCCTCTCTCAATCTGCGGTTTACACCTGACAGGCGTCAGTACCCTGGAAAATTCCTTAATACCCCTTCTCAAATGTAAATTCTGTAAATTCATCTCTTTTTAACTCCCGGAAGTGTAATTGGTTTTGTCCCTGCACTACGTGAATACTAGTATCCACTACAGAAGAAAACCCCAGGCCTAGCAACGGCGGTTCTGGGCATTGTGCCAGCCTCTCCCAGGGTATGTTTTCTGACCTCATCTACTTCTGATCAACTGGGGTCAGGAGTTCCAGACCAGACTGACCAACATGGTGAAACTCCGTCTCTACTAAAAAAAAAAAAAATAGCCGGGCGTGGTGGTGTGTGTCCGTAATCCCAGCTACTCGGGAGGCTGCCAGGAGAATCGCTTGAACCCAGGAGGCGGAGGTTGCAGTGAGCCGAGATTGTGCCATTGCACCCCAGCCTGGGCAACAGAGCGAGACTCTGCTTCAAAAACAGAAAAACAAAAGCAAAAACAAAACAAAACAAACAAAATAGAACAAAAAGCTAGTCCATCTGAGACATATTATTGGAGACAGTAGAATCCTGCATCCAACAGGCACTTAGTGCAGATCTGGACCCACTGAGCAATTGGCTCATGTTCCCTCTGTTCTATTAAGTATCAGGAGCAGAAATTGAGCTCTTTGGCTTTTACCCACTAAGTATGGCTATAGGACAGGTCTCTCTCTCTCTCTCTCTCTCCCTCCCTCTCTTTATTGCATCATTATTTTTTGCCGTCAGTGTGGGTTTTGATTTTGAT
>NW_016809122.1:0-1158 GCF_001698545.2 Rhinopithecus bieti | reverse complement strand
ATGTACTCAAGAGCCTTCAAAATCAGATTATGCAGTTTGGAATACCAAATTTTGTGTATATTCTCTTGAAAGTCAAGAAGTATTAAGTGATACATACATTATTCCTCCTGCTTATAGCAGTGTGGTGACTTGTATACATATTTGTGCAACTGAGATCATCAACAACCAGTTAAGAATATCTCTCATTGCCCTTACTCGAAGGAATCAGCTGATTTCATTTCAGAATGGAACTCCTAAAAGTGTGTGCCAGCTTCCATTTGGAGATCCTTGTGCAGTTCAACTTATGGATTCAGGTGGAGGAAACCTCTTTTTCATTGTATCCTTTATGTCCAATAATGCGTGTGCTGTATGGAAAGAGAACTTTCAGGTACAACACTTATTGTGATAATAATTCAGTTGGTGGTCTCAGACCTTTTAAACATGTCTGTACTTCATAGAGTTCATTCTGGAGTCTTATTATTTAAGTCAATTTTCAGTTCTGTACTTGAAGTAATGTATATTACATTGTTCTTTTTTCTTAAAGTTACCTGAATACAACCTGATGGTGATTTTTTGTCTTGCCATTTTGAGTCATAAAGCCTTTGAGTTGTTTGGAAATGTGTAAATATGTGTGTAACTATAATTATGTATTTACTTTCCTGTTAGTATAACTTTCTAATTTTTATTAATACAGTAGATGTGCATTTTTACTTACAATAAGATTATTAGTGATTTGACTAGATAGATAAGCCTTCCTGGAAAATTTGAATCAGTTTTCATGTTTTATTTTTTATTTTTTATATATTTTTTTGAGACAGGGTCTCGCTTTGTCACCCAGGCTGGAGTGCAGTGGCGTGATCTCGGCTCACTGCAGCCTCCGCCTCCCAGATTCAAGTGGTTCTCCTGCCTCAGCTTCCCGAGTAGCTGGGATTACAGGCATGTGCTACCATGCCTGGCTAATTTTTATATTTTTAATAGAGATAGGGTCTCACCATGTTGGCCAGGCTGGTTTCAAACTCCTGGCTTCAAGTGATCCGCCTGTCTCGGCCTCCCAAAGTGATGGGATTACAGGCATGAGCCACCATGCCAGGCCAACTTTTTAAACATTGATATTTATCTGTTTAAATTTACTTGTCTCTGATTCATTTCTGAAAGTGAAATATAGAGAAATTCCTAGAA
>NW_016809121.1:512689-531809 GCF_001698545.2 Rhinopithecus bieti | reverse complement strand
AAAATGCTAATTGTATTTCTTTTACATATTTCTTTTAATTAGTATATTTACAATGTGTTCTGGATCTTTACTCAACTAACATATATAATTTACTTCTTTGGAGCAGTTCTCTAATGAAATGATTATTACACTATACTTTATAGCTCCTACGAGACACAATACTTTATTACAGATTTCATTGCCTTTATCAGTACTATGAGTAGACAAGATAAGAGCATATTATTTTATAGGAATTTAAAACACAAAAGAGGTTAAAGCCATATCAAATAACATTTGCACATTTTATATGTCTGGATACAAATGTTAGTTCACAAATCTGGAGAATATTTATTTATTTTATATTAATATTTCATTTATGCCTCTACTACAAACCAAAAATATTAAGGTTTCTAGCCTCCCAAGCTAGTTACATGCCAATGATTACCAACTTTTATCCTTATTTTGCTTAATTTCACTCAACTCTGGAAAAGGCCTCTAGGAATAAAAAAAATAGTTTCATGAAATAATTTAACGTCATAGTAATTCTTTTTTTTTTTTTTTTTGAGGCAGAGTCTCACTCTGCTGTCCAGGCTGGAGTGTAGTGGTTTGATATCAGCTCACTGAAACCTCTATCTCCTGGGTTCAAGTGATTCTCCTGACTCAGCCTCCTGAGCAGCTGGGATTACAGGCATGTGCCACCACTCCCAGTTAATTTTTGTAATTTTGTAGAGACAGGGTTTCACCATGTTGGCCAGAGTGGTCTCGAACTCCTGACCTCAAGTGATCTGCCTGCCTCAGCCTCCCAAAGTGCTGGGATTACAGGCGTGATGCACCACGTGCAGCTTAATGTGATAATAATTCATTTTGACTTTACAGTTTCTTTTCGTTTAAAAGTTTGGGAGTCTGGAAATACAGTGTAATTAAACAATATGCAGTGGGCGAAATTGCCTTGGCAGTATTTGTGAACACCTGCCTAAAACTAAAGATCCAAATTCCTATACCTTATTAGAGAAATCTGGGTCTCCAAAAGTCTAGGCCTGGGTGCTTTCTACTCTGCGTGAAACACACAATTGCAATGCTTTGCATCCACTATCACCAGTATATGCTGCAAAGTAATGTAATTATGAAGGCCAGTTTAAAAGAACTGCTGTAAGTGCAAGCACTCTGAAAACTTAAACATAAGCCTCATTTTGAAATATTATTATATATTTGTATGGTAAAATGAGTGATATACCTGCCCCAGGCTGCCTCATTTGTAGATGCTTTATTAACTGGAACACAGGAGGAGTCAATGACAGTTGATTTGTTCATCTTGTAGCAGAAACCGCAGTCTGGATCCAACATACATTCATTACAGTAACTGAAAAATGAAAAGAGTTACCGTCATGTTGGCAGAGACAACTGGTGCTCACCATATACTGGATTCCATGTGCTTCTCTGCATTTTCCACTCTCTTGTGCAGTCAGCTTGGGGCCTTGGGATTTGTTTTGGCCAAGGAAAGTGACATGTGTTGAGCCAGGTGAGAGCTGGCTGGTCTCTTCGATTTCTCCCTCTTTTGGCCATATCAACTGTGGAAGCCACTTTGAGCTGAAGGAGGCTTGGATCTGAGAGACTGAATGTAGAAGAGTCCCCATCAATCTGGAGCAAATAAACTTTTCCTTTCCTAAACCAATGAGATTTGTTACCAAACTGTAGACTGGCTCATTGTGATCCAGCCCTGACTGGTTTCAAGTTGCATCAAAGCATTCATTTATCTTAATTGTCTACCTCATGCACCATCTATTTTAAAAAATGAAAATAGTTTTTTTTTTTTTCTAATACATATCCTGAAAAGAAAATTCAAACAATGAAAAACATTATGTCTGAAGAAAAAAGTGAAACAAAAATACTACTACTCAAATATGGCCATTGTTAACATCTTGGTGAAATCTGTGCTTTCAGCAAAGTTATACTGAGTATCAATTATGGATTATTCTTAATTTAAAAGAAGTAGGTATAGGAACAAAGGCTAACCATCCCTTAATCACATCTGTTAATTGGATCACAAAGTCATAATCAGTTACTAATTGCTCATTTGGCAGCAGTATTCTAACTGCAGAAAAAAATTTAAAGAAGCAAAATCCTTTAGAGGGCAGGGTTTGCCAACTAAAGCCTACATCATGCTTATAGAATGAGTTTTCTCCCTGTCACAGTCATTTGCCAGACAATCCTGGAGCACTTCACAGATGGCAAGCACATGCAAGGTATCAGAGATACTAAAGATGAATAAGCCCAAATCCCTGCTCCTTGGTAGATAAAAGGCAAGAATGAGAAACAGACAAACAATGACAATGTAATGGAAACAGGGTATGAGCTACCTGGAACGGGCCGATTCATTTTAACGACGAGAGCTGGGAACCATTTTAAATATGACATTGGAACCAAATCATAAAAGAAATTTACCGGGCAAAGAGGTAGAACAAAGGGCATTTCAGAGAACTGCTTTTGTTGTCATTAAAGATTTGTTGTCAGCACAGATTTATTAAATATTTACGGTTTACAAGTCATGATACTATGGGTTGTGAAAGGAGAAATAGGTCATCTGAAAAAGACATCCAAGGGACATACAAGTTGTCTGAAAAGGATATGAAAGAATATTTCTTAATGTTCAAAATCAAAATACTTTTTTGATTCAGTTAACTAAATATGAAAACACTGGTGATAGGGTTTTTATGTTTGTCCCTTCCAAATCTCATCTTGAATTGTAATCTCCAAAGTTAGAGGTAGGGCCTGGTGGGAGGTATTGAATCGTGGGGGGAAGATCCCTCTTGAATGGTTTAGTGCCATCCCCTTGTTATCAGTGAGTTCTCACTCAGTTCACATGAGATCTGGTTGTTAAAAAGAGTCTGGAACCTCCCTCTTCTCTCTCTTGCTCCCCCTTTCACTATGTGAGGTGCCTGTTCCCCCTTAGCCTTCCACCATAAGCTTCCTGAGGCCCTCACCAGAAGCAGATGTCAGCACCATGCTTCCTGTGCAGCCTGCAGAACCGTGAGCCAATTAAACCTCTTTTCTTTATAAATTACCCAGTCTCAGATATTCCTTTATAACAACAGAAACAGACTAACACAACTGGCATGGTTTAAAAATTAGATTTGTTATCATTTCAGCCTTCTCCCTCCTGTGAACTCTTCCTGAGCTAGGCAGTCACCCATATTTTTGAATGAGACTTCAGCTCTAGACAAAAAGTAAAGGAAAGGCCATTCAAATGTACTGAAAGGTGATTCAGCAATGTAAATATAAAATTTTCTACATCTGTGATAAGCACACTAAACTAGACAACTGAAGGCTTTAGAAGTGAGGACACTGAGTGTCTGTCTTTGAGAACCAGACTAGGCTAATTTGGAAAGGGAGATAATTTCTACTAGTATTTTGTGTATTCTGTCCATATGAGGTTAAATTTAACAATACTAATTGTTCCAATGGCCTTAAGTTATACCCATTTGGGAAAGGTCAACTCACTCATTTGCAGAGAAATTGTTCTCAATTTTATTTCTCTGAAAATATGTAGTCCCTATAAAAGTCCAAAATGCATAATGATAAAGGCTAATAATTACTGAGAACTTACTGTGTGTGCATTTCAGACATATGAGATGTCATCCATAACAAATAACTTCCTCAATCACTTATCCAAGCAAGACCCCAACTTCCCACTTTTCCTGCTTACTTATTAAATGATCTTCCTGTGACCTACTATGTGCCAGGTACTATTCTAGGTGCTGGGACATGTAAGTGAACAAAACACAGTTGCTGCTCTCGTGAAGCTGATTTGGTTATTAGACTTCCTGATGACCACCAGTTAACCGACCCCTCTACTTGCTCTCTATTATCAGTTTTCTCCTTTCTTTAGATTACTGACCACTTCCCATCATTTCAATATCCCAAATTTTCCTTCTCCTCTATCATTCCATTATACCCATCTGGCAAAAATCCTAGCCCTCTCTGAATGCAAACATTTGCCTTTTCTGTGACTTCCCCCATACAGCCAAATGTAGCTGAAGGAGTCACACTATAGAGCAGATGAGTAGCTCTTCTATAATTCATGATCACCAGCCTCAAATGGATTCTCAACAATCCTGATCTAGATGGCTTTAGTCAATATATACATCTTAAAGTTTCTTAGACCCCTGATTTCTAAGACTTTACTTCTGCTTACATTTATCCACATCCTGGAAATTATTATCATCCATGACTGGTGTCAGCAAACTACAACTGTTGAGAAAATCTGGCCTACCACTTATTCTGTAAAAAAGGTTTATAGAAACACAGCCATGTCCATTTGTTTACTTATTGTTTATGACTGCCTTCATGCTTTAAGGACAGAGCTGAGAAGTCATAACAAACATGATACAGCCTGCAAAGCTGAAAATATTTCCTATCTGGCCCTTTATAGTCAAAGTTTGTTGAACCCTAATCTAGAACACCTATATAGATTCCCGGTGCAGATATTTCACCCCTTTCTTTAAAATTCCCTAACTTCTTTACTCCAAGAACAACTGCTCTGCTACCTCATAGAGACCTTCAACATTCGTTCCCCACCAATCTCTCACTCACTCCATGGCTCTGCTTCCCTCTCTATGAAACCTTCATGTGAATCCCTCTAACCACTCTCACCAGATCCTCAATGTCTTCATATTTAGGTTCCACTATTACAGCCACCCTGCAGAACTTCATGTTTGTCTCTTTCTGAACACTTTTCAACCTCTAGACTATTCTGTTCTGGCAGAGAAATAACACAACCAGGCATATTGATAAAAATACACATTACAAGTTTTCAACCTTGGCTGGGTACTCACTGTTGCCAGGAACTTTTCCTGTCCCTAATAATAGATAGATTTCCCAAGCACCCACAATTCTCTTCAAATCCCAATCCTTATTCCTCCACAAATTTCTTAGAAGATGGCCTTGTCTTTGTTGGGGCTCAGAACATGCTACTCCATAATATGGCACCTTGGAGCCCACACCCTAATCTTTTCCCCACCTTTGCCTCTGAAGCACGGTCATAAAAAAAAAGAAAAAAAAAATCTCTTACCTACATCCTCTGAAAGTAGGTCATAAGACCCTCAGTCTATAGGGTTCCTTCTCTATACCCAGAGGCCAAGAAGAATCGGAACAAACAGGCCTCGCTGAGTTCTTCCCAGGTTATTATTATTAGCTCATACCCTTTGTTCTCCACTCTTATTTCCAACAACTATTCATAAGAATACACAGTTTTTCCTGGGTGCAATCTTCATGCCTGAAGGCTGTGTCACATAAAACTTTGGTTAAACACATTTGTTATGCTTTTCTCTTGTTAATCTCTCTTTTCTTACAGTAATGCTCATTATGACTCTTGAGATAGGTCAAAAAAAGATATTATTTTTTCCACCTTACATCTTCTCAGCAAAAAACTGAAGGGACTAGGCATGAATTTTCTCACATTTAAACTCAGAAACAAAGACTTCCACATCCATATCTGTCCTCACCTCTTTTCCTCCGGGCTCTGAAAACAAGTGTTCAAAGTCATGGACCAAACTTTTAATTTCATTTCTCTGGCCATAACCAGGACCAACACCAAGTCTTACTAGTTATTTTCTTCCCTTTATCCTTTCAAACCTCTCCCAAAACATACTCCAAGGTGTATGTGCAGGTGTAATGCCTTTCTTTTATTAAAAAAGCATGAAAAACTACTCCTTCTGCTACTCCATACTGCCCCTCCACACCATTTTGTTCGGGGAAAGGAGGTCAAGTATCAAAAAGTGTTCAATTTTCTTCCCATTCCAAGGAGTAGGGCTCAGTGTGGGAACTGTATTTGTGCTTATCTGGACTAAGCCCTTATCTGCCTCCGTCTTCTGGAGGAAAGACAAGATTTCCTACCACTCTTTCATCCTTGACCTGGAATTTTTTTCATCATATAGACCATTTTATGGCAAAATTCTTCCAAATATTACAAGATTCCCAACTTCAACTTGCAATTTAGAAGGTAGCACAAAACTTTAAATATCCTGGGGAATCTGCTAATTGACCTTTTACAGAGAGCATGTATCATACCGACAGCTTTAACAATGGCATTTTTAAAAAGGAACAACTTCTAGAAGTGGCTATTATATTTTTCACTCAAGATTTGCTCTTTAAGCCTTTCTTGAGCGTGGCCTGATGAATTTATGTAAGGTTTTCTAAATATAAAAACTGAAAATTTAAATACATTGGCACAAAGTCAATGCTCATAAGAATATTCTAAGCATAGACTGAAATCTTTTCTTTTTGCCTGTTTTGGTGGAAAGCAGATATTAGGCCTATTTGTCCCCTTTCACAGTGTGACCTGGACTAAGTTCTAAATTCTAGACTTCAAAGTTTTCTATCTCAAGAGAACACATTCTCTAACAATCCACCCAGTTCCAAGACTGTACATGAAAGAAAAAGACAGAAATACCTATGATCTAACCCTAAATTCACACAAACCTTAACAGTGTAAAAACCAATTAGAATGCTGCAACTTCTCACAAGTATTTATTCTTACATACTAATTTTTTTTTGTTTTGTTTTGTTTTGTTTTGTTTTGAGACGGAGTCTTGCTCTGTCGCCCAGGCTGGAGTGCAGTGGCCAGATCTCAGCTCACTGCAAGCTCCGCCTCCCGGGTTTACACCATTCTCCTGCCTCAGCCTCCCGAGTAGCTGGGACTACAGGCCCCCACCACCTCATCCGGCTAGTTTTTTGTATTTTTTAGTAGAGACGGGGTTTCACTGTGTTAGCCAGGCTGGTCTCAATCTCCTGACCTCGTGATCCGCCCGTCTCGGCCTCCCAAAGTGCTGGGATTACAGGCTTGAGCCACTGCGCCCGGCCTTACATACTAATTTCAAGGGCAGAAATTATAGGTGTGCTCTACTTCAGGAAACTTTACATTTATAAGAGAGATGAATATGAAGATATTCACATAAGGACTATGCTTTATAAAAGGAATTGCAGAATGAATTAAATAAAATGGAGTTTTCCTTATTGATATACAGTTTAAATTTCAGGCTAATCCACATTTAGTAAAGCTGATGGAGATGACCCTCATTGTAACATACAATGCTCTTTACTGACTAGTAAGCAAAATAGATTCTGAGCACCCAAGGGATAAGGCCATGCTTACCAACTCTGTATCTGGAACAGCATGCAGCCCGCTGCAGGGTGGATTCCCAATATATATTTGTTGAATGAACCAATGCACAACAGCTCTAGAAATCAAGGCATTCTTGTAGGTTCATAAGCTAGTTTGTACTTGGTTTATGGAAAATAATTTTAGGGGGTAGGTGAATTGAGGTAAATATATTAGTCATTTTAGAATGAAATAAAAAGAAGGCAAAACCAATTGTCAAAGGGTATTTTAAGTTGAGCCTGGTTTTTAAATTGACAAGTGATGAAAGCCACAAATATCTGATTAACACCCAAAATGGAATTGGTTAGTAATTTTGATAACTCACTTTCAGAAAGCAACAACAGCAGCAAGAGCCAGTTTCCTTGAAGCCCACATAGAAAAGCCAGAGAGAGAGAGAGCTCTCTTTGAAATCACAGCCCACAAAATTTCATAGTAGAAGGACATTTCAATATTTAGAGAGAATTTGTAGTAAATAAGTGTGCCTGGAATTCAGACTATTTTTCTCAATTGTAGACACCTTTCCCATGGGGAAATTAGACAATAGCCAATGATGTTCCTCTACTGTGGGATGTGACTGCTGGGGAGCTGAATGCAGATATACTAGAAACTCAAATAGAGGAAATTATGGATTCCAGACAAGTACAGTTAGAACCAAATGGTTCTTTTTTACTGGTTGCAGAGAAGAAATATTTAACTTTCCAATCTCTAGCCTTTCTTTCCAGAAAGGGAGAAAATCTCTGACTTTTGAGAAAGGGGACAAATAAGTATTCATATATTTAGAACAAAACTGGCTCTAAAACCTAAAAATGCTTCCAATTAAAGTAAAAAAGAGCAGGACAAAAGGCTGCTTAGTGTCTAAGGAAGAGAAAAGATGGCCTATTTTCATTCAATCAATCGTTTATATGTTTCAGGTGGCACCCAGGGTCTTGGCCAAATGTGCTCTCTGCTCAGAAAATCTTTTAAAAATTGATTTGAGTTAATTTAGAACATTTTTAGTTTCTACTCCGTGAAGTGGGGTGTGAACTCAGCCCTCTGGAAAATGGTCCATTTGTTTTTAAGTATGTCTCATTAAACTCAACGAGCTGGAGCATCAAGAACAGTGTTTGATCTTAAAATGCCTGTCTCTAGAATGCCCTAAATTTCAGAAAATCAGTGGTGGCAAACACAGGTGTAGGAATGATCCGTGGCCACAGGTCCAATTTCATTTTCTGCAGGTAATTGTGCTCACTCACTCCTTCTTTATGCATGACTTAACACCCTATTTTGTGCAATAATGTCACTCTCTTTCCCCTAACAGCATTCCCAAACTTCCATACTTTACTATCCCCTTCCTCACTGCTCTCACCAGCTTCAGCAGGTAACTTGGAATCTGGTTTACCAGAGAACACTGCCACTATTAGTGGGGACGGTGACTCCATGCCTTGCTTGGAGCCTTGTGAAGGACAGATTCCTATATCAGTACTGAAAACAACTCTGAACACTTGATTTCTTTCCCTGACAGAGCGTAGATGTCAGTTGATTTCCTCTCCCTGTTTAATCATGTAAGTAGGAAACTCATGAGAATAAAAAAAATCTTATATACTGGAGTAAATAGTTAGAAATGAGTTTAAAAGGCTAGGGGCCTACTGGTAATAATTTCATGAAGCAAATCATCCTCTCCACTCCATTAAAGTTGCTCTCCCAGAGATTGCTGGTGGTTGTCTCATGTCTCTAATAAAGGTTCCTAGAAACAAGGGTAACTAGGAGCATTTTTCCAACATACAATTATCATTTTGTGATAAGATTTTCTAAAATTTTTCCCTCTTTCCTACAATGTTCCCATCCCTTCTGCTGCGCGACACTATTCTCTTTAGGTTTCTCCCACCTCTCAGATGGTGGCATCTTCATCTTTTCTTTCTCCTTTGCTTCTGTTTTGGGCCATCTACTTTCATTACTTTGCTGGGAAATATCAACTTTACATGACCATTGCTATAACCAATACACTGAGCCTCCATGACCTCTTTCTGAACTTCGTTTCCCTTCCCTAAGTACCAGAACTATACTTCCAATTGCCCAATTATCTGGATGTTTTCTAAGTGTCTCAAACTCAACAACCTAAAGCTCAATCTTTGGTTTTCCTGCCAAACCTATTGTTTCTTTCGTGTCTCCCAATCTAAAAACCTAAGCATGATCGCAGAACATTCATATTTAAATAGCTACCAGCTCTATCAATTTTATGTCTCAAGCATGTATAGTTCCTGTACTCCCCATTCTTTTTTTTTTTTTTTTTTTTTTAGACAGAGCCTCACACTGTCACCCAGGCTGGAGTGCAATGGCGGCGCGATCTCGGCTCACTGCAACCTCCGCCTCCTGGGTTCAAGCGATTCTCCTGCCTTGGCTTCCTGAGTAGCTGGGATTACAGGCACGTGCAACCATGCCTGGCTAATTTTTGTATTATTAGTAGAGTTGGGGTTTCACCATGTTGGCCAGCCACCGTGCCTGGCCTTGTACTTTCCACTCTTATCCCAGCCATCTCTCATTTGAGCTCTTCCAATAGTCTTTTAAAGGGGCCTGCTTCTAGACTCTGTTCACTCCACTCTCTACACTGCCTCAAATCTAACCTGATCAGATTTCTCTGCTTTTTAAATCCTAGAGAGCTTCCCATTGCCTGTAGGAGGAAAATGATGCCTTACTATGGCATCATTTAGCCCCTGCCTATCTTGCCTGTCTCTTCTTGCCATTTTTCCATAGGTGCCGTGGGCGCTAGCCAGTCCAAAGAGACTGCAGGATTTAGAATATGACATGCTCTCATGTTTTTCCTCATACTGTTTTCTCTGGATATTACTTTCTACCTTATCTTTCCTATACTTCCTTTGCTTCAAGACTCATGTTCCTCTATGCAACTTCCTGATCCCAGCAGAATTAGAGGCATCACAATACTGTCAGAGTACCACAAAACGCTCATATTATTATCATGCATCCCATGATTTCTTGACAGGTTCATGCCGTGTTTGCTTTCCCTTACTGCACTGTGACCTTCTCAGGACCCTGTACAGCTTTTATTCTTAGCGATTTCCATGTTGCTTGATACATAAGTGCTCAATAAATACCTACTGAGTAAGTAATGAGATGAATGAATATCACTAATATTGATAGAAGATTTGGTAGTTCCCTCTCTCTGTAGTTCCATTAGACACCTCGTTCTCCATTTCAGTCCATGAAGATAACAAGATTGAAGGTTGAATCACACCATGAATTGTTCCTTACAATTCACGGCTCTCAGACCAAATCCATACATGACCATCTGGAACTCTGTGAAACACAGTCATATTTCTCACCTCTTCCCCTTACATGTTGAGGCTAAGATTCAACTGACTCCTGAGCTAGATGTAAAAAATTTTATATTAGTGAGGTCTACTGTTTAAAAGCAACCAGGCTCCTGCCCAGATTGAGCATTTGGCTCTGGCACTGTTAAAGGCAGCAATTTAGCCTACTAGTCAGAATGGTTTTTCTTTGCTTTTGCGATTTAACATATATTGGTATTTTAGGCCTGGATTTCTAGTAACTGGTTGTCTAATCCTTTTAATGAATTCTTGGGTTGATTCTTCCATTTCATCTGAACACAGTGCAACAAAGAACTCTCTAATGGGGAAGGAAGAAGAAGAGAGCTCTATCTACCAAGTCTGTCAACTCCAGTGGGGTTTAAGTGTTTTCCTGTTACAGTAAATGAATGTTTGATCAACATAGTTAAAAACCTCAATTCTAATTTTGCATGTGTAAGATGCCATGTATATCAATGCATGTTTATATCTATATACATATACATATGTTTATAGGTAAATATGTGCATAAAATATATATACATACATGTATATATAACTTTTTCAGTCTCGATACGTTTCAGAGTAAAAATTAGATTTGCATACAATTTGTATGTAATCAACACATACAAATATAATCGAATTAGAGTGCAACATGCTTTTGTCAGAGAAAAAAACAGTAATTAATCTTCTCTGGTGACAACATATATTATTCATTATTGAAGAGACAGAAAAGAAATACTAGGAGGAATACTTAAGAGACTGAAATTCTTAGGTTTGCAAACAGACCAAGTACGTCGACTAGTATTTGAGGCTATGAAGATTTTGCAGGGTGAATTTTATCATGAGCCTTATTGTGGTAATATCACAGTTTACCATGCAAAGAGGCTATATTAAATAATTACATGTTCTCATTTAATTCTTACATTGGCATCATGAGGGAGGCTTTAAATTCCCCCTTTTACAGAAAAGCCTCAGATTTAGAGAGGTTAAACTACTTAAGCAAGGTCACATAACTGAAATGTGGCGGAGCTGGGGTTCCAACCTAAGGATGTTGACTTCCAATGTTCAGATTTTTATAAGAAGTTTATTTAAAGGAAAGCAGGCTGAATAATATAAAGAAAATAAGCTAAAACTAAAATTAGAAGACAAGATTAGAAATACAGAAAGTACTTCAACATATATTGTACCGTCTGGTCTTTTCCAGTATCCTGGTGAAGTATGCAGGAGCATTCTTGTTTCACAGATGAGGAAAACAAAGCTTGGAAAGCTAAGAGACTTGCTCATGTCTCTAATAAAGGTTCTCTGACTTCAAATCAGATATTTATTCTACTTAGCCTTAGTTTGTTGAAATGTAAAGTTATGCCATTGAGAAAACTGATCAGCATAGTGACTGACATGTGACACTCTGATAGATTTTGGAAACTTGTATTGTCTTGTGAAGATACAGTAGGAGGCAATGGTTATACTCCCCAGTAAAATGGAGGCCGAAAGTACTATGTGGAAAAGTGGTGATCACTCACTACAGCACATATTTTTAAAAATTTTTTACTGAGGTAAAATTCATATAAAATTTATCATTGTAAAGCTTGCAGTTTAGTAAATTTCAATATATTCGGAGGTCTACAAGCATCACCACTATCCAATTCCAGAACATTTTCATCACTCAAAAATAAGTCCTTTACTTCCCAATTCCCACTTTTCATCACCCCCTGGCAACTACAAATCTACTTTTTGTCTCTATGGATTTGCTATTCTGGACATTTTATATCAATGTAATTATACAATGTGCTCTGTTGTTTCTGACTTCTTTCACCCAGCATGTTTTCGTGGTTCAGCCATGTTACAGCATTTGTCAGTATTTCATGCCTTTTTACAATTATACAGTATTCTACTGTAGGATATATCACACTTCGTGTATCTATCTGTCAGTTGATGGGGTATTTGGGTTATTTCTATGTTTTTTCGCTGTTTTATAAAAAAATGTTGCTATGAACATTTGTGTAGAAGATTTTGAGTAGACATGTGCTTTCGATTCTTCTGGGTGGAATTGCTGGGTCATATGATAACTATATATATATATATATGATATTTATATTAATTTTCTGAAAAACTGACAGACTCATTCATGTACACTTTTTGCTACTTGATCTTTGACCAATGATACTGGTACAGAATGAGTCAGGTTTTCCAAGTCAGTGCTAGAAATTGTTAATGGAAGAATTTTTTCATTTTTAATGGGAATCACCAAAGGAGAAGATGTTTTCGAAGATAAGCCTGTCATTAACACTTACAGTAGTGATCCGGCCAGCAGAATGAAAATTTTATATGGTCTTTTGCAGAAAGAATAATAGAGAATCTTGGCCCCAAATAAATCAGCAAACTGTGAAAGATATAAATAATGTTCACCAATATCTACTTGTCCTCCATTTCAAGGTAGATAGAGAATTATAATACAATTCCTTTATGACGTTAGGGGTAGCCAAGTGACTAGTTGCAGCCATACGATGAGAGTATGAAATAATAGTTGTAGGCCAAAGCATTTATTGCTATTGCTCAACTCTCCAGCTCTACGCTTCACCTCTGTGATAAATCTTGAAGCCTTGAAGTGAGAGGTGGCATCCTAGAATGGTGGAGGCTCTATTAGTTTGGATACCTGAGATATAAGCAGAGTTGTTTGTTGTTTTAAACCACAAAGGTTTTTTTTTGTTTGTTTTTATATTAGTAAGGCCTATCCTATCCTGGCTGCTATATCAGCTCAACTTATTTCTTTATCATCCTGGTTCTGAGCTATAGTATATGATTACTGGCACATGTCTTAAGTTATCAGTGTGCTTCTTTTCCCCTCAAAGCATTGCAAACTGATCATTATATTGGTGACACACTCTACACGCAGGTCACAGAGCTTTACCAATAAAGACAAATAAAAATAAGGTAAAAACACAGTTTTGCTTGGGGCTCATCATTACTGTCTGAAAATTCTTTTATATAAGCCTTACTTTCTCTCTTCATGACTATATTCATATAAACATTGATGTGTCCCTAAAAAGCTGTATAACATACATGCCTCCTTCAAATATAGTTAACTAGTCATGTTACCTGATAAGAGGTGCTGATTTCTATATAGTACTTCTAACACTAGCTTTTCTACTTACTGAGAACTTTTAAATATTTCAAGGCATAGGGTAGATAGAGAGTCCTTTAACTTCACAGTTTAGGGTCATAGTAACAGCTATGGAGTCAAACTTTAATATAAGAACTGCACTACGGTACATATTCTTTGATTAGAAATGTACTGTTTTAAAATGTAATGATAAAGTTCTTATAGTAGGAGGCTCATAAATATCATTCCATGCCTAGAAGCCATACCCATAAATATTACCTAATTTTTAGTATAAACTTTTCAGAATCTGAAAAGTTCAAAAGCAACTCAATGTTCTTTTTAGAAAAGAAAGCATTCATCTATTTAACATATAAAATATAAATAATGAATGAAGAAAGTGAGGTATCTGTGACTAAAGTGTTGTATTTAGTATCCATGAAGATCAAACTCATTTAAACATAACTGGATTTATAGTCATACACTGAGCTTTCAATGCTACTTCAAGCGGACTGAAAGAAGCAAGTGAGATCTCTACTCAATTATTAGTCTGAGCCTTTCATGGATTTTGGAAATTATATTCTTCCCTCATTTGACAAATTAAAATAAAGATAAAGAAATACCTAAAGAAAGAAAATTTACTCAGTTTCTTAAGCAGTTAATTTTGCATGAAATATTATGGAGATTCTGTCTCTAACAGAATATGCTTTAGAAATACTCATTTTAGATCAATTGAATTTAAGAGACTATGCAGTTTTAATACGGACTAATGGAAATTCATGACTTTCAAAATCAAAAGGAAAATTAAAGTGACACACTTGATAGATAGTTAAAATAATATGTAGGTTATAAATTCAGAAATGATAACTTTTAACCAAAACGAATTACTTTTTACTGTTTGGGGTATCACAACTTGAAATCTGAGTATCTAGTACCCGCATTCTTTGTAATGGGCAGTCACGTTTGCCTTTAATATATTTTATTTATGTTGGTATAAAATATAGGTTATTTTAAAGTGAGCACTCTATATTTTTTCTCCATCTGAGGAAATACTTCTTAAAATTGCCTCTCTTTTTGGGACCCATTTGTGCCATTTTGCTTCAGTAACTGATGATTCTGTATCTGTTACCCCAGTGTCTTACTATGCACCAAGAAAGAACCTTGGTAACCAAATCTGTTTTACATTTTTTGTCAAACACTATAACACTTGGCATTAGGCTTATTGTATTATAAGTGCTTCAAACAAAGACAACATAATCAAAGGAAGAAATACATTTTGACTTACACTGCTTTGCTTCTCAGTTCTTGCATAGTTGGTTAGAAGGTTTTCTGATTTTCGTGAAAAACTGTGTGTGTGAATGTGGAGGACAAAGTGAGTTTTTATTGAAGGGTGAAAGAAACAGCCCCTGGAGCCCCAAAATGACATTTGGTTGGAAGCTGTGTTGTGTGACAGAGATGAAATGAGATAGATTGAAGTCATCCCCCTAGATAGCATCATGTCCTCTGATGCCAGCAACTCTGTGTAATCTTTTGCTCTCACAACTAGACTTTATTGCACCGACAAAATTCATAAAATAAAATCAAGGTGAATGAGACCAATAGGAATTAGGGAAGTGGTGTTGGGGTGTGGCAAAATACTAACGTTAGCACACAGTGGTTCTTCTCTTCAAGGAAAATTCAGATTCACAGGGATAATTCATCTCCCTAACTAAAGGAGGAGGCTTAGAAGAGAACAGCTTTCAAAATGGTCTTCCTTTTCTCATATGATTGTACAGATATACTCCAATTTGCCTAAAGGATATTAGTTTTGTAAGTGCTCATCTGTATTTGCTTCTTGTCTTAAATGACTTTTCTTATGTTCATCTACCTGTGTAACAGAGGTCTTAAAAACAATTACCCAAACAAACAAAACAAAATAAAATCAACAATTCAACTCAGAATATTCAACTATGCTCACATTCAAAACCATATAGATAAGATCATTGTTCTGCTCCTACAAAAACCAAGGTGGTGAATACTTTAAAGTATATCAACATAGGTATTTTATAGGTATTATTCACCTTTGACCATAAGGAATTACTGTCCACTCCCAAAGAATGCATTACACCCTCCCTTGGACAAGAAGAGCATCACACTTTAATTGGTAAATTTCAGAATGAAAAGGGTAGTGGTTAAGGGCTGAATTCTAGAGAAAGATCTTTCTCAGTTAAAGCATGGTTCTGCTGTCTGCTAAGCCATATGATCTAAAATTCACTTAAGTTCCTCATTTTTATTTTTAGACAGCATCTCACTCTGTCACCCAGGGTGGGGTACAGTGGTGCAATCTCAGGTCACTTCAACTTCTGCCTTCCAGGCTCAAGTGCTCCTCCTGCCTCAGCCTCCTGAGTAGCTGGGTCTACAGGCACATACCAACATGCCTGGCTAATTTTTGTATTTTTTGTAGAGAAGGGATTTTGCCACATTGCCCAGGCTGCTCTTGAACTCCTTGGCTCAAGAGATACACTGGCCTCGGCCTCCTAAAATGCTGGGATTACAGGCATGAGTCACAATGCCCAGCCTCACTTAACTTCTTTAAGCCTCAGTGTCACTGGTAAAATGGGGACAATAATAGCATCTATCTCAGTCTTTCTGAAGGATAAAAGAGAACCCATGCAAAGTTCTTAGTAAAGTGATCCACATAATGGTAACTATATAACAAATGGCAGGTGCTGTGACCATTCCTTTTGAACAGATAAGGAATCACTCATTTGTTCAGATCACTCATTTTGAACAAACACAACAAAAGGCAGCTGTTTCACTGGTTTCAAAGGCCAAGGAAACAGGACAAATGAAAGAGATATTAATGATTCCTTTTACTTTGCAAAACTAGAGTTAAATATTTAAGACAACCACATTTCTTGTCACCTGCAAAGTTGACTTTAGACTTCTAATGAGCATAGAGAGAACTAAACCATGAAAGTGGGTGAATCCCTATTTTGGTCCATTGGTTTGTACTTCCTGCTGTCAAGCAGAATCACTCATAAATGTCTCATAAAATTAACATATTCCCTAGCTGTACTGTTGTGGCAAAGATTGCTAGTGGCCTATCCCTATATTCATTCTTTCCCTCCTTCTTTTTAAGAGAAATGTGATTCCTAAATGGGCACATAGTGGCTCCACCTCCCTCCTCCCAACTGCTGGACAAAAGAATACATGTCCCAGTTCACATTACAACTAGATACAGCCAAGGGATTAATTCTGTCCAGTGAGAAGTATTGCGTGGGATTTCAGGAAGACTTCAAAGGGAGCTGATTCAGCTGGGAAGAGCTGCTCTTTCTGCATTTTCTTCTGGCTTGCTTCACAGGAATGCTATGCTGGTAGAACTCCTGCAGCCACCTTGACCCATGTGGTGAACTTATGAAAGACATTTGTATGGGTATAGCAAAAGGATAGGAGCCTGGATGCATGATGACATTAGATGTAGCACATTGGTCCCCAACTCCTTACCCTTGAATTTATTTCACATGAGACAGAGAGAGAAAGACTTCTTCCTTGCTTAAGACATGTTATTTTGGGTTCTTCTGTAATATATAGCCTAACATGATTCCAAGTGGTACAAGTATTTTTTCAAATGCTTAAAAAATATTTTTGCTTATTTTGAATATATTCTGAAAAGCAAGTCTACCCAAGTCTCCAACATCTCTCTAAATATATACTTGTGTATGGGTTCAAAATGTAAATAAAAGCCTAAGATATTTCCTACTTCTGATGTGAGGCTATATTTCATGCTTTGTTTCCTTAACAGCTGGCACAAATGCAGTACTTGGTGCATGGTTAGCATTCAATAATGTGTGCCAAATGAAAGAATGAAAAGTGGGAAAGTCAAAGCTCTGAAAATCCTGGAAGATAACCTAGGCAATACCATACTGGACATAGGAACAGGCAAAGATTTCATGACAAAGATACCAAAACCAATCGCAACAAAAACAAAAATTGACAAGTGGGATCTAATTAAACTTAAAAGCTTCTGCAGAGCCAAAGAAACTATCAACAGAGTAAATAGACAACCTATAGAATGTGAAAAAAGCATTTACAAACTATGCATCTGACAAAGGTCTAATATCCAGCATTTATAAGGAAGTTAGCAAATTTACAAAAGAAAAACAACCCCATTAAAAAGTGGACAAAGGACATGAACAGACACCTCTCAAAAGACGACATACATGCGGCCAAGGAGCATATGAAAAAAAGTTCTGTATCATTGATCATTAGAGAAATGCAAGTCTAAACCACAATGAGAAACCATCTCACACCAGTCAGAATGGCTATTATTAAAAAGTTAAAAAATAACAGATGCTGGTGAGGTTGTGGAGAAAAAAATGCCAATATACTGTTGGTAGGAATGTAAACTAGTTCAGCCATTATGGAAAGCAGTATGGCAATTCCTCAAAAAGCTAAAAGCAGAACTACCATTTGATCCAGCAATCCCATTGCTAGGTATATATGCAAAGGAATGTAAAGCATTCTACCATAAAGACACATGTATGAGAATGTTCACTGTAGCACTATTCACAATAGCAAAGACATGGACTCAACATAAATGCCCATCAATAAAAGACTGGATAAAGAAAATGTGGTACATGTACACCAGGGAATATTATGCATCCATAAAAAAGGACAAGATCACGTCTTTTGCGGGAACATCAATTGAGCCAGAGGCTATCATCCCTAGCAAACCAACACAGGAACAGAAAACCAAATACCACATGTTCTCACTTATAAGTGGGAGCTAAATGATAAGAACAAGAACTTATGAACACAAAGAAGGAAACAACAGACACTGGGGTCTACTTGAGCAGGGAGGGTGGGAGGAGGGAGAGGAACAAAAAAGATAACTATTGGGTACTGAGCTTAATACCTGGGTGATGTAATAATATGTACAGCAAGCCCCCTGTGACACGTTTATCTACATAACAAACCTTCACATGTACCACCAAACCTAAAATAAAAATTCAAAAAAAAATTCAAAAAAAAGAAAAACAAGTGGGAAAGAGTCCCTAATAGTATCTGCATATATATGATTGCAAATTGGTAATGCTGATTCTCCCAGTGACTCAATGTGCACTGGTGAATGCGGCATTTAGCGAGCACACTGGTTCCTCCAGGTTACTTGGACAGCATGAAAGGTGACCTAAAAGTCTCAGAGTTCATGCCTCATCCCAGTAATCTCACCCACTGAAGAATGGCCGACCCCTGCCTCTTATTTGTAAGATGCAAGCTTCAGTAATGTCAAGAATGATGACTTTTCTAGCTTGTCAAGTTTGTTTTGCTTTGTGAGTCTGTTTTTTGAGGTGCTCATGACTGCCTCTATCTTAATTCAGTGCTTCTCTGACTGAGGGGGTAAATTGTTCCTTTGTGACTCTTCCTTATAGGGTAACTGAGCAGTTAAGCTTCTTCTTTTAGTGCTACAATTTCTGCTGCTCCAATTTCTCTCTGACAGAATAATTACCAAGTTTGTCTCTCTTGGAGTCTCATAGATTCATGTTTTTTTTTTATTTTATTTTATTTTATTTTATTTTTTTTTACTTTTATTATACTTTAAGTTCT
>NW_016809121.1:491206-508441 GCF_001698545.2 Rhinopithecus bieti | reverse complement strand
TGGGACCCTCCCGGCCAGGTGAGGGATATATTCTTCTGGTGTGCCCGTTTGCTTAGAGCGCGGTATTGGGGTGGGAGTTACCCGATTTTCCAGGTGTTGTGTGTCTCAGTTCCCCTGGCTAGGAAAAGGGATACCCTTCCCCCTTGCGCTTCCCAGGTGAGGCGATGCCTCGCCCTGCTTCAGCTCTCGCTGGTCAGGCTGCAGCAACTGACCAGCACCGATTGTCCGGCACTCCCTAGTGAGATGACCCCAGTACCTCAGTTGAAGATGCAGAAATCACCGGTCTTCTGTGTCGCGCGCGCTGGGAGTTGGAGACTGGAGCTGTTCCTATTCGGCCATCTTGCTCATAGATTCCTGTTTATTTGAGTTTCACTTATGTGTGATTTCTTAGCCTTTTCTAGTATTTGTTCAATTTGTTGTTTTTGTCTTTTATTAAGGCTTTAATCTTCAAGGTCATACAACTCCTACCTTACTTTTTGCATTATATGGCTACTCCCTTCTTTTTTTTCTGGTGAGATTTCAAAGCTCTGTTGTTGTTTTTTAAAATATTCTTTCAGAATAGTATTGTTTCTTCTTCTGTTTTTGTTATTAGTGTATATAATTTTACTTTAATCCTGTGCTTTAAAATTTTTGGATTCTTGTGTCTTTCCTCATTTTTCTTGAAAAGGCAACTCCAATTGCAGTTAAGCGCTCTCTTGCTTCTGCACACATGCTATCTCTCTTTCTGCAATGTCATGTTCCCTGCCTTTGGCCTGCTTGACTCTAACCGACTGCTTTCTGCTCAGCCTTGGGAAGTCTTCCACAGTAATATAGGAGTCAGTGGATTTGTCCATAAGTAGCTACTGGAACCAAAAAGGAGTTAGTACTTTAATACATAATTAGATGAGTGACTTTTAAAATTATGAGTTTTCTATTGTATTGATATATTTTCAACAATCTATGTATTAAGTAAAATAAGGCAGCCTCTGGATATTAAAAAGATAAATATAAAGAAAGTATAGCATTAACTCCTCTTGTAATTGTTCTGCAGTTGAACTGAGCCGTGACACTCATTGTTAGTTTGCATAAGAATAGAAGATCACTTTAGTATACATTGAAATTCCAACTATAACAAGCAATAATACTAACTTAGGATGTTTAGATTTCTGAATTTTATTTTAGTCATATATAGCAAGCCAAAACATACACATTTAAGTAAGTAATGTGAACATGAAAATAAAGTTAACAATAATTATATCTGTGCCAACATTAGCATATGGTAATTGCCAAGAATTTACACATTCTTTAATATTTACTTATGTGTTTAGCTATAGCACAACACATAATTGTAAAACATATATGAATAAGGATGATAATATATTCTTGCCAAATTTGATTACACAGGCCAAGATTTGTTGTTTTAGGAAGTGAATAATTATATTCAATTTCAAATGTTTATTATATCACACTGAATTTTTGTGAAAACATCTATCGCCATAATAATGTACCCATTTTACAATGATAAAACGAAATATCAGGAAAAGCTGAATATTTAGGATTATTAATTATTATATTATTATTATTATTATTCTTTTTTTTTTTTTTTGAGATGAGTCTTGCTCTGTTGCCAGGTTAGAGTACAGTGTGCGGACTCAGCTTCACTTCAGCTCACTGCAACCTCCACCTCCTGGGTTCAAGCAATTTTCTTGCCTCAGCCTCCTGAGTAGCTGGGATTACAGGCACGCACCCCCACACTGAGCTAATTTTTGTATTTTTAGTAGAGACGGGGTTTTACTATGTTGGCCAGGCTGGTCTCAAACTCCCGAACTTAGATGATCCACCCTCCTTGCCCTCCCAAAGTGCTGGGATTACAGGCATGAGTCACCGTGTCCAGCCAAAGTTAAATGTTTATAGAAACACTAATCAATTTAAATAAATATTTCATTTGTTTCCAAAATGGACAAATTAGAAAAATGCTACTAAGTTCTCCTTATGAAATAACTTTTCTGTTTGTGAAGACTAATGCGAAAGGATTTATGACATAAAATCGTATTAGGCTGAAGAAAATTGAACAAAAGGACAAATGAGAATTAAAAAACACATTCTGACTCTTAACTGACAATAACTTTATGATATTGATAATTACTAAAAATGAGTAGTGCAAACTTTTTTTAATGTAAAGGTTAGTGATTTTATTAATCTGTAAGCAAGATGGCCCTAATGTACAACACCAGTCCAAAAATGTTTGTTCTAGGCTAAAATTACGAAAGGAGGGACATTATCACCCATGCTAAATGCCAAGGATTAACAGGCTTCTACAGTAACTGTGAATTATGCAATTCAGATGCACATGTAGGAAAACAATTACGCTAGATGCATCAAGAGAAAAGCAGGGAATGAAGGATGGATTTGTATTATCAGTTACTTAGTAACATGGAATATTTAAGACATGCTGAGCTTTGAGTCATTGATCACTGCAAATTAAGTACTCCTACACAGTTTAAAAATAAGTTTTCAAAATTTATCTTCCATCTATTTCACTGTGTCAAGAATTTTTAAAAATGAGATTATTTTCCCTTGTGTTAAAATATAGATAATAGGCAATTGTGTGTAAGTATTTCTCTTCTACAAACCGAAACTTCTCTGAGGATGGGAACAGTGTCAGAGAAGTTTCCATCATGATAGGGAATGTTATACCCTATCATCACAGAACAATGCAATGGTGGAAATTTTTATGGAATCATTTTCAGTTGCAGGGGATTTGTGGTTTAGAAAGGACTAAAACACAGGTGTGTGTGAGGCTGGGTAAGGTAAGATGCATACGGTGATTTCTAATGATCTAATACTGCTTGTTATGAGGTTTGTATAAAATAACTACCATGGCAAATAACAGCATCTCGATCAAACATCCAGTCACATGAATTTGTGTTTTCAAACTGAGTCAATAAGGGAGAAATAAAGATGGACCCGTCTCTGGTATTGTTCTAAGAAATACTGGTCAGATTTCCCTTTATGAGCCTAAAGTTGTCTAAACATTGCCGCACAAATTATGACTGTAATCAGTTGTAAGACTAAACTCCACGTGTACTTTCTACAGTGTAAAAACGTAAAGTGCTTACAGAATTCCTGTGACAAATCTGTGAAGAAATTACTGGCTTGCTTAGTGTTTTAGCACTGCTGTAGAGAATAAAGAGGACATGTCCACTGAATGTGACTCACAGAAGATAACAGACCTGTGGCTGCCCATTGAGAGTATCAATCATGTTTTCTTCGAAGGTAACAAAAGATTAGAATATCTAGGTGAAGAAGAATAGGATCTGGAGGCAGGGAACCTAAGGCTGATTCATGCTAACTTCCTAGAACTAATTCGAAAGGGAAATTCCAACTTTCCATGCTCAAGAAACAAAAGGATTAGAGGCCACTCCCTTTGTAACCTCCACCCTTTCTGCATTGCAGATGAAAAATGGAAAGTACCTCTGATTGGTCCTCTCCTGAAACCAATCAGATTGGTGGTGACCTAGTCCTCATTTGCATAGGGGTATAACTTTGTAACATCAGCCTCTGATTGGTAACCTTCCGAGACCAATTAGACTGGTTGCGGGCTACTCCTTCATTCACTTAGGGTGTAAACCAAGTAGCCAATGGGAAACCTCTAGAGAGTATTTAAACCCAGAAAATTCTGTAACCAATGTTCTTGAGTCGCTTGCTTGAGACTGCTCCCATTCTGTGGAGTTTACTTTTGTTTCAATAAATCTGTGCTTTTGTTGTTTCATTCCTTCATTGCTTTGTTTACATGTTTTGTCCAATTCTTTGTTCAAAACGCCAAGAACCTGGACAACTCATAGTCAAGACCCTCCACCAGTAACAAAGCCATTGTCTAGTTATGCTCACAAAGAATGGTGTTGACCTACAATCAACTACCTCTGTGTCTTCTCTGCTCCCTGGGTGGGGTTCATGGCTTGATATCCTTTGAGGAAAATAAAGGCATCCCACCTACCAGCAGAAGGCTGAACCAGTGTGGGTGATCTAGGTGCTGTTTGGCATGACTTTGGAAAGAAAAGAGTGGTTATGATATACTATCTCTATGACAGATTTCTCAGGGTCCCCAAAATTCCAACATTCCTTCAAAAAAAAAAAAAATCAAAATAAGCCTGGGAGAATAAAAGGGAGTTGCTTCTAATTGCGACAAGGTCTTAAAACAGGGATTTGGAAACCTAGTCCTCTCACTTCAAAGCTGGGCAACATTTTTTTTCTTTTCTTTTCTTTTCATAAATAATTTTCCTAGAAATCTTTAAAAGCTTTAGTCAGACTGCTACAGCATGGTGTTTAATCAAGGTATCTCCCACTTTGCCAGTATCTGAGTTGCTGAGAAGGTGAAGTGATCAGAAGTAAATTTAAAGAACATAGTCTCACAATCTATATCTGTTTAGGAATCTGTGCATCAACCCAGAATTTCATTTATGTTACATAAGGAACTTTGGCTACTAAGTATCTCTGAAAGAATTTTATGCTAGTTCAACTAAATGGCATGTGTAGTGGAGGTAGAATTTCATTAGAAATATTCATTTCATTAAAATCTCTAGTTTTAATAGTTTTCATCATTTGGTACTTGATTTTCAGGGCAGTATTGTATTAAAATAAAATCTGAGTGTTTAAATACCTAGTCCTTCAAAATGAGGAGCTTAAAACCCTTCTCTGTTTCTTGGGTAACTGATACTTAGCATCTCTTTAGAATATTCACAGACTTTAAATATTATTGAAATATGCAAAAAAAGGCCATTAGTTTGACTAAGGGAGGGAGGTGGACAGAACAAAATAGCTCTGCAACATACCAATTACATCACTCTAGGCAAGTGATATAATCCCTCTGATCTTTAGTTTTCTTATCCATAAAATTGGATAATAATAATAATAATAACAACAACAACAATATCTTCCTCAGGGAAGTTTAAGGGTAATAGGTAATATTCCAAAAGAATATGGAATAATACTTGAATATGATAAGGGCTTAGTTAACAGAAACTATTACTATTTTAACATAAAAAGTCTGCTTAGAATTATGCCCCCTCCATCCTGCCAGATATATTGGCTGGGGCCACATAATTGGCATTGAGTATTCATAAAATTGAACTGCCTGCCCAAATGCCTTTTCCCTCATACTTTGCCTTTAACATTTATTTGTAATATTTCCAAAAATAGCTTTGTCTTCATGCTCACCATCATGAGATAACTTCAGACTCTCACTGTCTCTCTCTGGGGCTGCCAGAGTCTTCTCCCTCCAATCTATATCCCAAAATGCACACAGAAAACTCTCTGTAAAGCTCAGCTTTGATCATGGTACCCTCCTTGGCTGATGCTGTTGACTGGCTTCCCTTCCTTACTCAAGCCTTGACCTAGTATCCAAGGCCTTTCCTATCCCTCTGCCTCATCCTGTGCCTGGTGTCCCTTTTTCCAGCAGTATGAAGTTTCAAAATTTTCTTGAAGGGCAAATCTGTTTTCTGCTTTTGCACAGTTTTCTCTCATGTCTGGGTGGCTTCTCCATTTTCACTGGTCTGAGAAACTCTGACTCACCATTGAAAAATCAGATCAAGCTCCCTTCTCTGTGAGGGGTCCTTAAAATGGACTGTAAACTTGGATGAAAAGAAAATTACATCTGTATTTCATTAACCTTTTACTGAAATTTAGCATTTCCTTCAATTAGGAATGTAGGCAGTAAACTACTGGCAAAAACAGAAGTCACATATTTTCATATCCCATTAAGGTAGCTGCAGAAATCTCCAAATACCATTTACATTCACTATGGGGTTGAAACTATGGTATTAGATTTGCAGTTAGATTTGTTACTTAATGCGTTAATAAAAAAGTACATACATTACTATATACAACTTTATTTTTTAAAGTATTCTGGCAACTATATTTCAATATAATTGATTTGCTTTGTACTTGTATATAACAAGTTTATTTTGTAAAGTATTCTGGCAACTGTATTTCAATATAATTGATTTGCTTTGTACTTTTATCAAATTTATCTTATGCAGTTAAAAACACTATAAAGTGATCCAAAATAATGAGAATTGTAAGGACTCTCATGTAGGAAGCCTTCTGTCATGGCCCTGGGGAAGGGAATTATGCCAGGTCCTGCTCTGATACATCTACCAGCCTTTATTACACTGTTTTGCAATTATGTATCTGCATTTTTCTCTCTCATAGCTGTGAGCTCCACCAGGAGGAAGGCTGTTTTATTGTTTTTTAAAATGTCAATACCCCCAGCCTACTGTAACTCTCAAAATGTTTATAAAAATAATTAATTACAAATGTGCATAAATGTTTTTTCTAAAGTGCTATATTCTTTGATTTGCTAAACTGTATAGAAATTATACAATTGCTGATTTTCAGCTACAAAAACCAGGTTGCTCGGGATACATTATTTCATTTTTCTAGTCTTCTAATTTATTCAGCAAACAACTGGATGTTACAGTTGAGACATATGACTTTTTTTGTTGTTATTTATTTATTTACTGATATTTAGAAAACACTATCTTATTAGCATCACACAACAATCTAAAAGAGTCACTGAGCGATGATCTAAACACTATGTGACCTGTTTTATGCCCAGAGACCTGCAGGCTTGAACTGCTGGGTCTACTAGCATGCCCATAGAAGGTATTGCTAATCATGCTATAGCCATGACTAGAAGTAAACTTTGAAGAAACAAAGGGTTGGATGCTTCCTAAATCACCAACTCTTTGACAGCAACAAGATGTTGCCAAATTTTCCAACACATACCTAAGTTCCAGGATAAAAATTATATTAAAAAACTTCCTTCAGTTAGTACCATCTACCTTCTCTTATCAATAGCAACTTTTCATCCATCCATCTATCCATCCATCCATCCATCCATCCATCCATCCATCCAAACACCCAAACACCCAAACAAAATCATAGTTTTCAAAGTTACTTTCACTGAAGAGATTTTTAAAATCAGGTTGCTATGCTTTTTATTTTATTTCATTTTTTATTTTTTTATTTTTGAGACGAAGTCTCACTCTGTTGCTAGGCTGGAGTGCAGTGGCGTAATCTCGGTTCACTGCAACCTCCGCCTCCCGGGTTCAAGCAATTCTTCTGCCTCAGCCTCCCCAGCAGCTGGGACTACAGGCACATGCCACCATGCCCAGCTAATTTTTGTATTTTTAGTAGACACACGGTTTCACCATGTTGGCCAGGATGGTCTCAATCTCTTGACCTCGTGATCCGCCCGCTTCGGCCTCGCAAAGTGCTAGGATTACAGGTGTGAGCCACTGCGCCCGGCCCCTATGTTTTGTTTTTGAATAAACCACATTTGGTCCATAGGAATAGGTATTTTCCTACTATTCAGACAAGGAACACGAAGCAAGGTAACGTGCTTTTACAACATGATGGGAAATACTCCAACTTAACATACTAGAATGTTTTAAGTGTTAATACCTGAAATGTTTTCGTTTGATATAAACTTAATTAAAGAACAGTTAAGTTGTTTAGGAGCCTCATTTCATATTTATATTTTCTGTAAGGTTTTCTTGGTCTTTATTATAAGAAAATACACCAGAGGCTGATTCCAGTCAACTGCTGTCACAGTCCTGGATAGTTTATTTCATTTGTGTATGCAGATGCTATTTTAAGTGGATTTACTGGAAATAGGAATAAAACTCCTAGTTGGTTTCCTGTGCTCACTGCAATGAAAAGAGTTCTAGAATGAGAATATAGGTCCTACAGATTATCAGAGATACATGTTTTTCCCCCCTTTTCTTGTTCTGTTATTTCAGACCTAAATGGACAACTTCGGAAACACCTGTCTCAGAAGTCTTTTAAGTTCAAGAAGGAATGAAAATTACCTTTCAAATAAGGGTATAAATTACAGAAAACATGTGACTGTTGTATTTAACTTCAGAGCAAGGGAGTCTCCAGATTTATATGCCTAAATTTATGTTTCTAAGTAGACTACAGTGAGGTTTCAGATCCTATATTCCTCATGCCCCAAGTATTTTCCTGTTTCTAAAGCATTTGTTTTCATCTATGATCCAGTTAATCACCCAGCCTTGTCATTCCCCTCCAAAATATCTCGTTTCTCTATATCCACTGCTACCACCAAGGCTGCGTTATTTCTTGCCTAGGCTACTAAGTTCTTTTAACTTTTCTCCCTTCATCACCATTTGTCTTTCTCTAATCAATTTTCCACTTTGCAGACAGACTGATCTTTTAAAAACACAAATCTGAATGTCATTCTCATTCTACTACCCTGTGAAGGCTTCTCAGTATTCTAAGATGATATCCGAAATTCTCATCTCAGGTATATAAGGTCCTGAAATGTTCTGTTACCAGCTTGCTATCTAGTCTATTTCAGTGCCATTCTCTTGCTTGCTTGTTATGACCCAGTCTTGTTGGTCAATTCTTTGAAGAAGCCATACTCCCTGCTTAGGACGTGTACACATTCCCTGATATTCCCTCTCCCTGAAATGCTTTTCCTTCTTCTTTGCACACCTAATCTTGAGTCCTCCTTCTTGTCTTTCTGGCTTCCCAAGAAGTATTTTTGACTACAGGAAAACAAAACAAAACAAAAAACCAGGTTTGGGTAGCAAATCTTGCCATGTGGGGGATTTGTAAGTCCGTGGCTAAAAGCCTAGGCATCAAAATTAAAAAGTTATGGCGAACTCAAAGAATATGCCCCATAAATGGCCAACTTCCTCCAAGAAGCTCTTGTATCCTTCCATGACAGGTGGACAGAATCCCCTCCAGGTGTCAAATTCAGCACACTGGGTATTTAAGTGCTAACAAAAAATATGTGCAGTTGTTTGGAGATAAGGTCAGAGGATGAGATTGATGTGGACTTTTTTTTCCAACTTTCATTTACCTTTTTAATTGACTTACATACATTTATCTTTATCTCAAATGGGTCTGTAGATATTAGTTAACATATACAACATTGTTTTCTACTGTAGCATTAATAATAGTAACCTCATGGAATATTAGCTTGTGCCACTATGCCAAAAAAATTGAAGCAGATTCGTTTTAATGGAAATCAGTAAGCAAAAAAAAAAAAAAAAAAAAAAAAAAAAAAAAAAAAAAAAAGATGTTTAATACAAATGGAAAGTTGTTTCAATTCACAGCATAATATTATATTCACTGTCAAGATGCTATGAATTACTGATGCTAAACACACTAACACCAGGATGTCAAATACTGGGGAAAAAAAATAGGGACTAATAGGGTTTTTACACATTTCTTTTGTTTGTTTGAGATGGAGTCTCATACTGTTGCCTGGGCTGGAGTGCAATGGCACGATCTGGGCTCACTGCAACCTCTGCCTCCCGGGTTCAAGTGATTCTCTTGCCTCAGCCTCCTGAGTAGCTGGGATTACACGTGCCTGCCACCACACCTGGCTAATTTTTTTGTATTTTTAGTAGAGATGGAATTTCAGTATGTTGGCCAGGCTGGTTTCGAACTCCTGAGCTCGTGATCCACCCACCTTGGCCTCCCAAAGTGCTGGGATTACAGGCGCGAGCCACTGTGCCCGACTGTTTTTACAGATTTCTAAGGTCGCATAAAAGTTTTATGATCGAATCTGACAGTCTTACAGTTCCCATGTTAATGATGTCTTTGTTAAATAACACAAGGCTGGCAAAAGGAGAAGAAAAGGCAGTGTAGTGAATACAAAATGAATTTTTATTGGAAATGAACTTTGAAGGGATTAATTTATGAGGGGCATACTGTTTCACAAAGCTAGTGTCACCACCATACAGAGGTCTACAGATGCAGCCACAATTTGTCAACTTAGATTTTGGGGAACTTCATCTGAAGAGGAAAACATAAAACTATCACTATATAGAAAAAGAACCACATTGATCACATTCTTACGCTTGGTTTAACAATGTTCAAGAAGCAAAAGACAAAACAAAACAAAAACAAAAACAAAAAAAAAGAGAAAGAAAGCTGGCAGTCTTTTTTTTTTTGTTTTTTGTTTTTTGTTTTTTTCTGAAAAAAAAAGTGATAGCATTATGGCAGTGGTTCTTAATGGAAGATGTACTGGCATCACCTGGGGAGTGTTTCAAAACAACATGCCACTGTCCTGGTGAGTCCAACCTCTGGGAAGGGAAAACAGGTGACTTTAAGTACCTCTGCAGATGACCCTAGGTAACACTCTTAATTGAGAAGTTTTTGTTTGTTTGTTAAGACAGAGTCTCGCTCTTGTCACCCAGGCTGGAGTGCAGTGACACCAAGTCGGCTCACCGCAACCTCTACCTCCTGGGTTCAAGTGATTCTCCTGCCTCAGCTTCCCCAGTAGCTGAGATTACAGGCACCCGCCACCACATCCGGCTAATTTTTTTTGTATCTTTATTAGAACTGAGATTTCACCATGTTGGCCGGGCTGGTCCAAACTGCTGAGCTCAGGTGATACACCTGACTTGGCCTTCCAAAGTGCTGGGATTACAGGTATGAGCCACTGTGTCTGACCTTAATTGAGAAGTATTAAAAAGAAAAAGTATAATGAACTAGAGGCATAGTCCCTTTTGTCAATTTCTACTCAAACAGGGTCTAAAATATAGCAAGATCTGTATTAAAGAGGTAATATGCTAGGCATCATTAAATTCCTTAAATTACCTAATTGTACAAGTCATCTTAACAGAAAAACCATGTCCTTGATCCAAAGCAAGAAGAGCAAGATTTGAAAGGAACAGAAAAAGAAGCTGTTGTGTAGTTGGTTTCACATTAACAATAACTCCTAAAGAACTGCGTTAGCTAAAAAAGGAAGTTCTGTATGGGGAAAAGAGAAGCCTAAAGAATAAGTGGTTAGTCTGTGTGCCCTAGGAGAGGAATGTGACTTATTTGGACCTCAGTAAGGAAACTGAGTAAGATGTAAGTGTAGGTGTAAGATGAAAAGCTTGAATTAGGTTACATTAAAGGCCTTCCAGCATGAATAGTTTGTGATTCTATGCTGTGATTTAAAGCCTGAAGAATGGAGAGATACTGCCCAATTGATTAGTAAATTAGTAGTGGTTTAAAAATAGATTATGAATTGCAAAGGTAGCTAGAGTCTTCATAAAGATCTTAGTTGTGAACAAGATGTTGCCCATGTGTACGGATTTAATTATCACGTATGGATAACAATTCTTCATTCTAGAATACTCCTTCAACTATAGGCCAGTTTTCCCAAATACCTACTCAATATCCCAAATGATGCTGGTTCATGGACACCTAAGATTCCACATGTCCAAAATTGTACCCATGGTCTTACATCTTCCAACTGCTTCACCTTATTTTTATGATTTAGTCTACCTTTTTTTCTCATGCAAAAATTGGGAATCAACCAAAGACTCCTTCCTCCTATGGCCACAGTTAATCAATTATTTATTTTAAATTTCCTATTGATTTTTCTCTCCTAATATACTGAGAATCTGTCTACCTGCTTATCTCCAATGTCACCACTATAATCCAGGCAACTGTTACCTCTCTCATAGACAACTGTAAAAAACCAGTCTCCCTACATAAACACATGCCCTTATGGCACCCACACCCACCCAGAGACAGTTTAGAATTCAAAATGTGGTCAAGGCACACCCCTGTTTAAAATTCTTCAATGGATTTATGTTCTTGGACTGAAGATCAAAAACCTCTGAGGTTCTACATGATCTGGCTCTGAACCTATCTTAATAGTCTTATTTGATTCTTCTCTGACCTCTGTAGTCTTCTTCTTTCAGTTCCTTGCACTTGCCAGGTTCCTTCCTGCCTTGCAGGATCTTTGTGCCTGCCATTCTTTCTGTGTGACATACTCCACTCTTCTTTTAAGAGCTCAGTACAAACATCCCATTCTCAAGGTAATCTTCTCTGAGTGCCATCATCCCAACCTCATCTTCTTTTACAGACTTTATTAATTCTAACAATGACTGTAATGTTTATTGAGTGCTTATCATGTGCCAAGCACCGTTTAAGGCATTTTCCATATGTTAATTTATCCTTACTATAATCCTATGATAGGTGATCCATAATATATTTAGATGCATGAAGAAAGAATAAGTGAATAAGATAAAAACCCTAGGGCAAGGTTCCTTGAAATTCTACAACTGTCTGTCTACTTTTAAATGTTTTATGATAGTGATTTACATATGCTGAGATCACACTATAAATAATAGTATGTCAAGTATTAGAGGGAAGTGTACCTAGGAAAGGTTTGATTCCTCAAATCTTGGCTAGCTCTCATGAGAAAATATTTTGAATTGGAAATGAAAGGAATAGAACATTAGTAATTTGAGAGTGTGGAGCTGAAGGTCATATTGGAATTATGTGTGTGGAAAAAAATAAATATGTGTGTGAACTCTCATAAAGATATATGATTCAGATGATACTCATGCTAGCATTATTTCTTGTAGCTGCAGCTGGGACCCTATGACAGCTTTTATACAGGTGGCCAAACATTTTCTATAGCAACTTGCATCTGTCTTTATCTTTGTACAGACTGTTATATCTATTAAAAGCAGATCTAAAAGGCGTGTTTTTTTTTTTTTTAATTTAATTTTAAGTTCCAGAATACATGTGCAGGACATGCAGGCCTGTTACACAGGTAAACGTGTGCCATAGTGGTTTGCTGCACCTGTCAACCCATCACCTAGGTAGTAAGCCCTGCATGCATTAGCTATTTGTCCAAAAGCTCTCCCTTCCCACCCCCCTGCCTCCTGACAGGCTCCACTGTGTGTAGTTAGTTCCCTTCCCCATGTCCCTATGTTCTCATTGTTCTGAAAGACATTCTTTAATACATTCAGTCCAGAGAATCAAATCAGGCCTTGGAAAATACATTATCAATCAAAAACTTAAAACATTCTGCAAAGGAGATGTCCTGATTGAAAATTATTTAGGGTTGTCAATCTCTTGAATCTCAAGTCATTAGGGAGCAATAACCTACAATATTTTTGCCCTGGTATGTAGCCAATATTTATTGAATAAAAATCAAGAAGAATCACTGTTCTTTAACCATTTACATTCTTAAATCTTCTCTAGTAAGAATGAACTGCATACTCATCACTGTGGTCTACAGATTTCTACAAGCGGATGTGCTGAGTCAGTGGGCACAGGCACTTAACTTTTATTAGGCAGAACCATATTACTTTCTAAAATGAAGAACAATTTATGCTCCCGCTAATAGAATACAATATGATGTTATTAATATATTAAACTTCTCCTTTAAAATCTGTTTCATTTGCTAAATGTTCCCATACAGATCACTCCATGGGGAAAGCATACCATCTACATTTACAAAGTGAACTTTACTCATCTTAAGGTATTATGTGATTTTTTTTCCTGTTTGTCTTAAGGAAAGAGGAAATGTATATAGATGCTTTTTATTCTTAATTATTATGTATGTATAATAGTGGTACATATTTATGGGCTACATGTCATATTTTAATACAAGTATACAATGTGTAATGATCAAATCAGGGTAATGGGGATATTCATCACTTCAAGCAATTGTCACTTCTTTGTGTTAGGAACATTCCAATTTTACTCTTTTAGTTATTTGAAATAACAAATACAGTCAATTACTGCTCAGCTGGTAGAGCAGAGGATTATAGAGAGTTTAAACCATAAAAAACCAGTAAGGGGACTGCAGCCATATTTTACAAAATCACTTAGACTATAAATACATACTGTCAAATTCCCACAAAGCTTAATATGTTACGCATTCAACAAATAATTGTTTTTCATATCCACTGACTCCTGAAGGACATGTAAAATTTGGTTCTATCTTCAAAATGGCTGCTTATTTTGTAATAAGAATAAAGATAGGCTGTATCACCTCTCTTCATTAAAATTGTATATTGAAATATTAGTTAGATGATAATACCTTAGATCACAAGGATTAGCAGATTGATGATCATAAACTGCTGTGCAGTGAGATATAGTTGGGCAATAAATATTTTTACTTAAACTTTAAGTCAATAGCAGAAAAGCTATTTCATTATGTGAATCATTAAAAACTTATAGACATTCCTTTCCTATATCAGGAGTTCAGAGAACTTTTTCTCATAATGTTTAGATTATTTTCTGACTTCAGTTGACCTGACAGTATATATCAGTCATATTCTGAACAGTACATCTAAATTAGACATTAGATCTGGAGAATATTCTATGATTCTCAAACGACAGTAATTTTTAAAATATTTTTTAGAAGTAACTGTGTTAAAAACATATGAGTAAAATATCCATCAAGAAAAAGAAAACTAGAATATGCATTTCTAGCAGTTGAGGCAGATGTCCAAATAAAGATCACTACATCCAGAAATAGTCTATGCTAAGGTTAACTTCTACTATGAAGACATCCTCAAGTCTTCTTAGAACAATAAAAAGATATAGGGTTCCAAGATGGCCAAATAGGAACACCTCCAGTCTACAGCTCCCAGTGTGAGTGGGGCAGAACACGGGTGATTTCTGCATTTCCAACTGAGGTACCGGGTTCATCTCACAGGGGCTTGTCGGACAGTGGGGGCAAGAGAGTGGGTGCAGCCCAACGAGCATAAGCTGAAGCAGGTGAGACATTGCCTCACCCGCGAAGTGCAAGGCGTCAGGGAATTCCCTTTCCTAGCCAAGGAAAGCTGTGACAGACAGCCCCTGGAAAATCTGGTCACTCCCACTCTAATACTGCACTTTTCCAACGCTCTTAGCAAACGGCACACCAGGAGATTATACCCAGTGCCTGGCTCAGAGGGTTACATGCCCACAGAGCCTCGTGCATTGCTAACACAGCAGTCTGAGATTGAACTGCAAGGTGGCAGCCAGGCTGGGGGAGGGGCGCCCACCATTGCTGAGGCTTGAGAAGGTAAACAAAGCGGCCAGGAAGCTCGAACTGGGTGGAGCCCATGGCAGCTCAAAGAGGCCTGCCTGCCTCTGTAGACTCCAACTCAGGGGGAAGGGCATAGCCAAACAAAAGGCAGCAGAAATCTCTGCAGACTTAAATGTCCCCATCAGATAGCTTTGAAGAGAGTAGTGCTTCTCCCGGCACGGAGTTTGAGATCTGAGAACGAACAGACTGACTCCTCAAATGGGTCCCTGATCCCCAAGGAGTCTAACTCGGAGGTACCCCCCAGTAGGGGCAGACTGACACCTCACACGGCCAGGTACCCCTCTGAGACAAATTTTCCAAAGGAACGATCAGGCAGCAACATTTGCTGTTCAGCAATATTTGCTGTTTTGCAGCCTCCGCTGCTGATACCTAGGCAAACAGGGTCTGGAGTGGACCTCCAGCAAACTCCAGCAGACCTGCAACTGAGGGTCCTGACTGTTAGCAGTGAAACTAACAAACAGAAAGGACATCCACACCAAAACCGAATCTGTACATCACCATCATCAAAGACAAAAGGTAGATAAAATCACAAAGATGGGTAAAAAAACAGAGCAGAAAACCTGAAAATTCTAAAAATCACAGTGCCTGTCCCCCTCCAAAGGAACGCAGCTCCTCGCCAGCAACAGAACAAAGCTGTATGGAGAATGATGTTGACTAGTTGAGAGAAGAATACTTCAGATGATCAAACTTCACTGAGCTAAAGGCAGAAGTTCAAACTCATTGCAAAGAAGCTAAAAACCTTGAAAAAAGATTAGACAAATGGCTAACTAGAATAACGAGTGTAGAGAAGTCCTTAAATGACCTGATGGAGCAGAAAACCATGGCACGAGAACTACGTGACGAATGCACAAGCATCAGCAGCTGATTCAATCAACTGGAAGAAAGGGTATCAGTGACTGAAGATCAAATGAATGAAATGAAGTGAGAAGTTTAGAGAAAAAAGAGGAAAAAGAAACGAACAAAAGTCTCCAAGAAATATGGGACTTTGTGAAAAGACCAAATCTACATCTGATTGGTGTACCTGAAAGTGACGGGGAGAATGGCACCAAGTAGGAAAACACTCTGAAGGATACTATCTAGGAGAACTTCCCCAACATAGCAAGGCAGGCCAACATCCAAATTCAGGAAATACAGAGAACACCACAAAGATACTCCTCGAGAAGAGCAACTCCAAGACACATAATTGTCAGATTCACCAAAGTTGAAATGAAGGAAAACATGTTAAGGGCAGACAGAGAGAAAGGTCGGGTCACCCACAAAGGGAAGCCCATCAAACTAACAGTGAATCTCTCGGCAGAAACTCAATAAGCCAGAAGAGAGTGGGGGCCAATATTCAACATTCTTAAAGAAAAGAATTTTCAACCCAGAATTTCATATCCAGCCAAACTAAGCTTCATAAGTGAAGGAGAAATAAAACACTTTACAGACAAGCAAATGCCTGCCCTACAAGAGCTCCTGAAGGAAGCACTAAACATGGAAAGGAACAACCAGTACCAGCCACTGCAAAAACATGCCAAATTGTAAAGACCATCAGTGCTAGGAAGAAAGTGCATCAACTAACGAGCAAAATAATCAGCTAACATCATAATGACAGGATCAAATTCACACATAACAATGTTAACCTTAAATGTAAATGGACTAAATGCTCCAATTAAAAGACACAGACTGGCAAATTGGAAAAACAGTCAAGACCCATCAGTGTGCAGTATTCAGGAGACCCATCTCACATGCAGAGACATACATAGGCTCAAAATAAAGGCATGAAGGAAGATCTACCAAGCAAATGGAAAACAAAAAAAGGCAGGGTTTGCAATCCTAGTCTCTGATAAAACACACTTTAACCCAACAAAGATCAAAAGAGACAAAGAAGGCCATTACATAATGGTAAAGGGATCAATTCAACAGGAAGAGTTAACTACCTTAAATATATATGCATGCAATCAGGAGCACCCAGATTCATAAAGCAAGTCCTTAGAGACCTACAGAGACTTAGACTCCCACACAATAATATTGGGAGACTTTAACACCCCAATGACATTAGACAGATCAACGAGACAGAAAGTTAACAAGGATATCCAGGAATTGAACTCAGCTCTGCACCAAGCAGACCTAAAAGACATCTACAGAACTCTCCACCCCAAATCAACAGAATATACATTCTTCTCAGCACCACATCGCACTTATTCCAAAATTGACCACATAGTTGGAAGTAAAGCACTCCTCAGCAAATGTAAAAGAACAGAAATCATAACAAACTGTCTCTCAGACCACAGTGCACTCAAACTAGAACTCAGGATTAAGACACTCAATCAAAACCGCTCAACTACATGGAAACTGAACAACCTGCTCCTGAATGACTACTGGGAACATAACGAAATGAAGGCAGAAAT
>NW_016809121.1:474772-490454 GCF_001698545.2 Rhinopithecus bieti | reverse complement strand
GATTCCATCAAGCTACCAATGATTTTCTTCACAGAATTGGAAAAAACTGCTTTAAAGTTCATATGGAACCAAAAAAGAGCCCGCATTGCCAAGACAATCCTAAGCCAAAAGAACAAAGTTGGAGGTATCACACTACCTGACTTCAAACACTACTACAAGGCTACAGTAACCAAAACAGCATGGTACTGGTACCAAAACAGATATAGGCCAATGAAATAGAACAGAGGCCTCAGAAATAATACCACATATCTACAACCATCTGATCTTTGACAAACCTGAGAAAAACAAGAAATGGGGAAAGGATTCCTTATTAATAAATGGTGCTGGGAAAACTGGCTAGCCATATGTAGAAAGCTGAAACTGGATACCTTCCTTACACCTTATACTAAAATTAATTCAAGATGGATTAAAGACTTAAATATTAGACCCAAAACCATAAAAACCCTAGAAGAAAACCTAGGTAATACCATTCAGAACATAGGCACGGGCAAAGACTTCATGTCTGAAACACCAAAAGCAATGGCAACAAAAGCCAAAATTGACAAATGGGATCTAATTAAACTAAAGAGCTTCTGCACAACAACAACAACAACAACAACAACAACAAAACTACCATCAGAGTGAACAGGCAACCTACAGGATGGGAGAAAATTTTTCCAATCTACTCATCTGACAAAGTGCTAATATCCAGAATCTACAAAGAACTCAAATAAATTTACAAGAAAAAAACAACCCCATCAAAAAGTGGGTGAAGGATTGAACAGACACTTCTCAAAAGATGACATTTGTGCAGCCAACAGACACATGAAAAAATGCTCATCATCACTGGCCATCCGAGAAATGCAAATCAAAACCACAATGAGATACCATCTCACACCAGTTAGAATGGCGATCATTAAAAGTCAGGAAACAACAGGTGCTGGAGAGGATGTGGAGAAATAGGAACGCTTTTATACTGTTGGTGGGACTGTAAACTAGTACAACCATTGTGGAAGACAGTGTGGTGATTCCTCAAGGATCTAGAACTAGAAATACCATTGGACCCAGCCATCCCATTACTGGGTATATACCCAAAGGATTATAAATCACGCTGCTATAAAGACACATGCACACGTATGTTTATTGCAGCACTATTCACAATAGCAAGACTTGGAGCCAACCTAAATGTCCATCAATGATAGACTGGATTAAGAAAATGTGGCACATATATACACCATGGAATACTATGCAGCCATAAAAAACGATGAGTTAATGTCCTTTGTAGGGCTGGAAACCATTCTGAGCAAACTGTCTTAAGGACAGAAAACCAAACACTGCATGTGCTCACTCATAGGTGGGAACTGAACAATGAGAACACTTGGACACAGGAAGGGGAACATCACACACTGGGGCCTGTTGTGGGGTAGGGGGAAGGATAGCATTAGGAGACATACCTAATGTAAATGACGAGTTAATGGGTGCAGCACACCAACATGGCACATGTATACCTATGTAACAAACCTGCACATTGTGCACATGTACCCTAGAACTTAAAAGTATATATATATAAAAAAAGAACAATAAAAAGACTATGGAAGTCAGTAAGCCAATAATAAATAAACTTATCAGTAAAATAAAAGATGTGCTGTGGTGCCTATTTTCCAAAGGAACGCAGATCACAATTTGGAACCAATATATCTTACTCACTGTTGTAATGAACAGCCACCATCAATTCAGCTCAGCTGGATGCTCTAAGTGAATACCAAGTGGAGTTTAGTGTATAATGTTTTAATTTCATATAGGATTGTATGAGTTAATAAATCATTTACTCATTGATTTGAGACTTGCATCCATCTATTTCAAGCTAAAGGAATATAAATTTTTGTTAAGGCTAGGTCTTATTCTATCCATATGTTTTAAAGGGATTGCTAGACTTTATGGTGGCTAAAATTCAGTTTAAAACTTTGAAGCTCTGCTGCCAAATATATTAATTGATGTGTCCAATCACTGAAACTTTCATTTATGTGTTCTCAGTCCATCTATCTGTTTGTCTTCTTTTAAATCTAATTATCACATAGTGATAGATGTAATGAGGTCTTAGGCCTGCAGCTAGCCATTATAACATTTTGTGTTTTCCACCATCACTTTTACTTCCTGATTCTCTGAAAGAGCCTCAGCACTGAGGCAAACCTTTTCTTCTGTTTAAATGAATAAGAGGATATCCATGCAAATCAGTACAAATTGTCAGAATATTCAGAGGGCATGTGCATCTTGTAAAAGTTTAATTACTGATTAAAGTTATTTATTTTGCTTGCAATATAGAGGTCACTGAATAGTATATGATCTAAAATAGCTTTTCTGTATTCCTGCTTAGATTCAGTATCAATCCCTAATTTTAATTTCCATAGAAACATCACCAAGATTGTGTCTAATAACTCACTGTTTCCTTAAATCCTTACACTCACACATCTGCACAAGCTGTTCCTCTTCCTGGGGGCCCCTCTCTACCACCTTTCGCATTTTCTTCCCTTCTTACATAAGCCTGGATGCCTAACAAGCTCCTACTCATCTCTACAACTTTAAAAAAGTTAAAAGCAAGCAAAAAAGTTACCCGAGTCATGTAAGAGAAGAAGAACATAATGAAATCTCACCTGTAGCTTGTGCAAGTGGCATTCTGACCTGACGGAGTTATCGGCTGAAAAGTGATGCGTGGGGAAACTTGGGCTGATAGCACAAATCCCAAGGCAAGAATAATGAGTGCTACGGTGGTACCTTAAAAAAAAAAAAACAAAATTATATTAGAGAAGAGTTGACAATATTATTTTAAAGCAGACTGGGTTTGGTAAAAACAAAACCAAAAAACAAAGAAACAAACAAAATCCTCTGAAAAAAAGTACCGTGCTCTGTCTTCAATGGATTTAAAAAAACAATGCTCCCAATGTATAAACAAATTATCAGAACTATTCACTAGCACATTCATGGTGAGACATGATGAGAGTGAAATTCAAAGCAAATACATTTGCTAGCTAAAGAGTAAATTGGTAATGATTTCTTAAAAGGAACCACACACACCTAGGATTCCTGAAAATCTCAAAATCAATTAATGTGACAACATTATTGAGTGCCTAACATATTAGGAAGTATGAAAGACAACAGATTTCCATCAAGTGTCCCTTTTGGTGCCAAGAAAATTCTTCTAATGACATTCAATCACGTAAGACTTACATTGGTAAACCTTTTTAGTTTAACAAATGAGTTATTTCTAAAGCAGTTGAAAGAGCATGTTTTATTAAAATTGAGTAGCATTTTTTGAAGATTTTAAGGTACCAGAAATAATATATCACATGTATTATTTTTTCTTTCTTGTTGGTATTTGAAAGTGAAATATTTGTTTTGATGCTAACATATAGGAATGGTGATTAAGCATATTACTTAAAAGAATAATTTTTGTGTCCCTGATAGATATCCTAATTGTAAATAAGACATTTTTCAAGTTTCTGACTATTGTTTGAGCCACAGACATTGTGAGGATGAACAAAAAGGGTCATGGGAAGAATGGAGAAAGAAAATATGATGGAATACCATGCAGCTGTAAAAAAGAATGAGATCATGTCCTCTGCAGCAACATGGATGGAGCTGGAGGCCATGATCCTTGGCAAACTAACACAGAAATAGAAAACCTAATACTGCATGTTCTTATTTAAAAGTGGGAGCTGCATGATAAAAACACATGGATACAATGAAGGGAACAACAGACACCAGGGGATTACTTGAGGGTAGAGGGTGGGAGAAAGGAGAAGATCAAAAAACAACTTATTAGGTATTGTGCTTATTTTCTGGGTGACAAAATAATCTGTACACCAGACCTCTGAGATATGTGTTCACTTATATAATGAGCCTGCACATGTACCCCTGAAATTAAAATTAAAGTTAAAAAAGAGAATATGGCTGTATTAGTTTGTATACTTTATTTGAATGAGAGAAAATAAGTTTAAAACATGGAATTTAGGAGGGCAGGTTAGTCATAGTTAAGGTTTCATTAGTTAAGCTTGGAGGGAATTTAAATTACGAACAAAATATTATTCAAAATAGATTTTAAAAAGAACATTGAGAAGCACTGTGGAAGTACAACAGGGTACTATACAATAGTTGAGGTGTTTTTGTTTAAGACATAGTAGGTGTGTGAAGCCAGGCATTATGAGTGCAGAGGTGACCTTGGGATCAGATGGCTGTAGTTTTTAGCTAGCTTTGCTGTTTACTGACTCTGTGATCTTGGATAAGGGACACAACCTTTCCACAATTCAATGTTGTCTTTTGTAAAATAGGGCTTAGTGAAAATACTCACCTTACGAACTTACAGTGAATTTTAAATGTTATAATGTATTTGAAAGATGTTTTAATGCTATGACATGTTAGCTATTATGCTATGATTATTATTACAAGCAGCAGCAGCAGCCACAGCAAACCTTCAAAATAACAGAACGAAGTTGAAGAATGGGGAGTATTAAAGAAAGGTCAGAAGTCTATTTCACAAAACCAGGCCAATAATGCAATAAAACTAAAATTACAGTTTATTTAACTACTGTTGGCTTAAAATTCAAACCAGAACTAGGAACAGTTTGAGCCATTCCTTTTCTCAAAAGAATATCAAGCCCCAAATTGAAAAACAGAAAAGAGATGTAATAGGTCTGTTATGAAGATCATACCTCTCTCCTCAAACAAAACAACCCAACCATGAGATTTACTGTTAGTCTGTCCATCAAAAATTCTGAGTCCCTATTTGCCCAAATTACATCCATATCTTATTGCCATGTAACAGGTAAGATTTTTTTTTTTAAATCAGGAAACTTTGATATATTAAGATGTGAAGGAAAGATGAGTCTCTTCTTTCATAACACTCATTAAATAACCTATCTCCATGAAAATGATAAACTCTAAGATGATATGCCTAGCACATACCCAGTAAAGTTCAATTCTGGTGCCTGGCATATAAAGATTGAAATAAATATTGGTTGAATGGATGGACCACAATACTATACATTTTTGCAATGTTGGCTATTTTGAAAAAAAAAAAAAAAAAAAAAAAAAAAACTGTTAAGACAATCCAATTAAAGTCATGAGGTTAGTATGGTATAACTATCCTAAATCAGAGTTCTGCAATATGGATAATATGACTCTACATCTATCTCTTAACAAGTCCAACCAACCTAAAAATTATGAGAAATAAACTATTGAAATAAACAATTCTGGATATACAAAATTCCTAAATAGGCAAAAGTTAACTCTTCTTATGCCAAATTTATTTTTATTTTGGCCCATTTTGGAGGAAAATATTTTAAAAGCCAGCATTACACTCTTACTTTTGTTATCACAGATAGTGATGGTTCTGAATCCTGGCTTCCTGTTGGAAGCAAATGCCTGGATGTACCCCAACCTCTGAATCAGTCTCCAGAATATCAGTACAAAATATCTGAGTTTTAAAGAGCTCCACAAGTGGTTATGATGCCAAGACAGGGCTAAAACCCCTATGACATGATAAGCTCCTTACAAGAAGGAAATGGTATCTTAAATGACTTTATTTATAAAATAAATTTTTAAGTAATCACTTAGTCCTATCATCTACTCATATACACTATTAAAGCATAAAATGATTTGAATTACCTTTTTCCTTATATTTAGTAAGTTACAGATGTTTTATCAATCATTTGTTAGTATTTAAAATCAATCTGGTTATCGTCAAGTTATTCATTATTACAACCTGGATTTGAGTCTAATACAAGAAGGCTTTGGATGAAAGAATTTTATCCGGTGTACCGTGTAGTTTTGGCATGTTCTTTATGTTTCAAGAGAAGAGTCTCTCTTAACCAAATACAGTGTGAGATTTTGAAATTTTGATATAATTTTGAAAATAAAAATATTCTCCACAGGAAGTGAAGAGTGCTGAATAAATAGCATTATTAAAAATATCTGATGTAATAATCAGTACCAGGTACAGTGTTTTGCTTATTAGTAAATACTGAGAGAAACGAAATAATTTCCCTTCCCATGACTCTACTAGAGCAGTAGTTCTCACACTTTGTGTGCATAAGTATCACCTAGGGAACCTGTCTAAAGTGCACATATTTCAAGCCTTATTTTCAGAAATTCTAATTTAGTAGATCTGGGTTAAGGCCCAATAATCCATGTTTTAAAATAAGTGCCCTTGGCAATTGTGATGAAGACAGTCTGTGAGTGAAGTTTTCAGAAATATACACTACCAAAACATGAGGGGGAAAAACAGAACCTTTCTGGCTTTCTGATTCATTACCAATAAAGCTACATAAATATAAATATTCCAATATTAAAAGAATCAAGAAGTTGTCACTAAATTTGTAATATTTACCAGAAAAGTCCCGTTCTCTGAACAAACTTTGAAATTACAAAAAGATGGCTGGGTGCGGTGGCTCACGCCTGTAATCCCAACACTTTAGGAGGCAGAGGCGGGTGGATCACGAGGTCAGGAGATCGAGACCATCCTGGCTAACACGGTGAAACCCTGTCTCTACTAAAAATACAAAAAATTAGCCGGGTGTGGTGGCGGGTGCCTGTAGTCCCATCTACCGGAAGGATGAGGCAGGAGAATGGTGTGAACCCAGAAGGCGGAGCTTGCCGTGAGCCGAGATCACGCCACTTCACTCCAGTCTGGGCAACAGAGGGAGACTCAGTCCCCCCCCCCAAAAAAAAAAAAAAAAAAAAAATACAAAAGTCAGACCACCAAAAATGTCCTACATTTAAAATTACTCATGGACTACATATTTTGTATTTCTTTGTATAAAGAGTTCCTTTGCCCAGGCTTACATAGTTTTTATTTGTAGTCATCTTAAAAGAATGAATATCTAACAAAAAACCATCTTGATATAACATTTTTCACTATTCTTAGTCCAATATAATAAAATAAATGATAATAAAAACACAAAATAGGGAACAATATTGAATCAAAGGTTAAACATTCTAGGCTATAGTCAATTTAAGAAATTTAACATAGAACGGTATGTTAATACTTAGTACCATTAAAATATCAAGTATATACCTACATATAAATGAATAAAACAAAACATACAGAAATAAAATACAACTAACATAGAATCAATCAGTATAGGAATGTGAAAGAAAAATCTATTGTGAGTGAGGGTCACAATGGAGTAATAGTAATATGTTACAAGGTTGTTAAGTGGTACATCTTGTTCTGAAGGTGTAAAGGTCCATTGGTCATTATCTTATAGTAGGATCTATCTAATCACTGAAACTCAAGAACCACATGAATGGCACCAATTACTGTGTGTACAGGTAAAAGAGGAGACCGGCGAGGCTTGTGACAAGAAACCAGGACTTCTACCTCTCAAACCATTGTAATATCCACTGTATCACTTTAATTGGCCACATAATAAGGAAATCAAATAGACTGTGTCTCTCAAGCTGGAGAAATCACTGTACAGTGTTTGTAGTGGACAGAACTGAGGCCTTGGTGGGTTTCAGCTGCAAAGAGAACGAGGCAGGAAAGAAAAGTGCCTATAGGTTGCTCATGAGAAGGAGACCCTGAAATCCCTTGGTGCTTCCCAAGGAATTGTCTTAATACTTCTTCTTAACAGTAAGGGATGGGCTCTGGGAATCCTTGGGCAGAAGACTTACACTGAGAGGGGAACACGACACAGGCCAGAAGAGTTCAGGAAGGTTCCTAGACTATGATGATGGAGGCTGCTTTTGCAGTAAGGTTTGAACAACAAAGGCTCACTCTTTGGTAACAATAATGCTGTGACAGCTAAAATGCTCTGAGCCCTTTACTTTCTGTATCAGGTAGTATTTGAAATCCTATACATCTGTAAATGTGTTAAATCCTCATTACATCTCTGTGAAGTAGGGATGATAATTAATCCCCATTCACACATAAGGAAAGAGAACCTTGCCCAAAGTCACACTATTCAAATCCAAACAGTCTGGGGCTCTACATCGATAAGGGCTCAAAAATCCTAGAGAACTAATAAGAAAGTGTTTTATTGGAATACCAAATGAAGGAACACAGGTTGCTAGAAATAATGTTTAGTCAGTTTTCCCCATATCTCAAAGGCCAACTCCCAAATTGAAGCAGCAATTAAGTTCTATTTAAAAAATAGACTTCTTGAGGTAGTAATATACTGGAGTTCTACTTAAAAAGAAGGGTGTCATCCATTAAAAATATTTAAAAGCAGCTATTATCTCTTCTTAGAGTTCATCTCAAAATCAAGGGTCAGCAAATCCAATTTCCAGCCCACTGTGGGAATTTATTTTTAACACTTCACTGCCTGATGGTAATCTATCCTTTTGTTGAGAGTTTACTATCCTAACGAGACACCCCACTTCATTGCTGGATAGCTCTGATTATTGGGAATATTTTTCTTGTATTAAGTAAAAATCTGTGTCCTCATAACATCTACTATCTGCTAAAATAAGATACCTGGTAGGCTTCTGTCTTTAGTATGTTCTCTAGGCTAAATACCTCTGGTTTCTTCAACAGGTTTACAAACATGGTTTTGAAACCCTTACTTGTCCCTCACTTTTATTCATTTACCTACTGTCTTAGTTCAGTATGTATCCTGGCTGTAGGCAATCACCTTTGTCCCTTAATCAGACAATCTCTCACCTTTCCCTCAAGCACTGATACTGCAGTTCAGCACACATTGTTGGATTCAAGGGCTCCCACTGCTTAGGCAAGAAAAGAAGGTGAAAACATTCTACTCTTCCTTCTGGAATGAGGGCCAGGAGAGGGTAAGTATTTCTGATTAACTGAGTTTGGAACTTAGAATGTATTTTCTCATCAAATCTGGGATGAGCGCCTGAAATAGTTCTATTAGATCAATGTTTTAGATATAATTTGATTAAAACAGAATTTAGTTAATACTGCCCTGGAAACTATATTTTAATGGAAAAATATATTCTCACTCCAAATAAACTTATAAAGGAGTTATCAGAGTGCAGCTAATTGTACATAGGAATGTACTTGTATATTTGAAAAAATTAGAAAATTATATCATGCAACCATGTAAAAACAACGTTAAAGATGTGGGTCTCATTCTATCAGTGAAACAGTCCCTGTGTTACAGTGAAATAATAAATAAAATGGGCAGAATTTAAACAGAAAAGTTACTGGAGAATTTAAAAANTCCAAATTTAAAAATATATCATATGTTAAAAAGTGAGTTTCTGAATCCAAAGTTTTAGTTTTTCAAAAAAGTATAGAACAGAAAACAATTTTTTTTTCACTTTTGTACTTTTGAGTGGAACTCAACAGAAAAATGTTACTCTCAGTAGATCAAAATTATTCTTGCAGTTTGTTTCTACTCACATTCTAGTTTCTAGTCACGTAGTGTAAGAGTTGTTAAAAGCTATTGTTTTTTTCTTTTTTGGTCTAGAAGGACTCTAATTATTTTGTTGTTTGGCTGAGAAATCAATATTAGAAGTGGTGTAAGTATTGTATTTTTGAAGGTTAAACGTGAAGTTATTAGGAAATAAAGTTTATAATCGAATTCTTCATCCAGGCACCTACCTGCTAAACTACCAAAGGTAAGCTTTCTGCGGCCCACTTTCTCAACGAGCCAGACTCCCGCAAGTGTGAAAATGAAATTTGTGAAGGCTGTAACTGAAGCCAGCCATATTGCAAGTCTATCATCTTCAACACCAGACATCTGCAGAATGGTTGCACTGTAGTACCTGCAAAGCAATGAATAAAACAATTGCTATTGATACCCAAATAGCAATAAAACAATTGCTATTGATACCCAAAGAAACAGGGTTATTCTGATAGAAAATGATGTATTCAACTTAAAAAAATAATATGGATAGCTACCGTAATAACATCAAATTAACATGGGAATTAATGTAAGCTGTTGAAAAGATCACAATATAAAGACTATGTTCAAATAAATTTATTTTGGAGTTTGGATAATCAAGAAGAGGCACCTGAGCAAGTAGAAAAGGTTGAAGACTTCCAAAGTGATGCACATCCCACAAGTAGGGACAGTGGCAGCTGGTGGTTTCACTAAAACTATCATAAACTCCAAGTCCATGGAATGAATCAGAAGTCATCATACACTGTGAATTAATGTCCTTAAAAGGCTGCCATAAGAGAATGTAATACAATGGTAAAAATCTGGGACAAGTGAAGGAACTCCTCAAAAAAGACACAATGAGTAAGATAGTGTCAGAATGTATTTGGCATTGTGTAAAAAGATGAGAAACTGGCATGAGGTCCATGAGAATCATTTATGTTTCCTGAAAAAGGGTACTCTGGTGAGCTAAAGTCTCTAGTATGATTAGGCTCTGTAGACTCATTTCATGCTAAGTGAACTCACTGGAGACTGGCTTTAAAAAGATAATGCCAGTTTGTTGATGCACAATGGAAGATATGTCTTGCACATTTAAGGATGACAGCTTTCTCACAAGACACTTCTTTTCTGGTGGAAACATTAATAGCTAAACCAGCTGATTACTTTAAAGTTAACCTGAAAACAAAGAAAGCAAAGTACTGCTGGTGAGCCACTGATGAAACGTGATAGAATTCAAACCTTAAAGACACATTCTGAACCATGGCTTTGTCCAGTTTTTCAAGCCATTCTAAAACAAGTTAGCTTTACTCAAATCAGACAGTAGTCATCCAAGCAATATGTTAAATCAGCCTGGATATTTCCCTAGTTAAAAATCTACAGTTTCTGAATATTTATCAAAACCTTTATAATATTTCAAAAATCAAATCTGTTTTTAATATGTTTAAGTCTCATTGATTAATCAATGGCTTCTGTCTACTATTTTTTAAACTAATGATGATGGCTCTTATGCAAAATTTTAATACCAACATGGACTCATTCATCTTGGAAAAAAGTGTTTTCTTTTTTTAAATTAATAAATCAAACCTATAAATTAACTATGCAGCATGAAGGATGTGTTTTACTGATCACACTAAAAAGCATGCCAACCATTTTAAGACTGAATTCTGACAGCTGTTGCAAAAAGAGAAATTCCCAGTGGAATTATTCCCATCATCATGAAAACTGTGAATGTTTTGCAGTCAGAGTGTAAAGTGATGATAAAAATTATGAAAACAATTCATTCCATTTGTGTAGTGTTTTATAGTTTCCAAGTTCTACCATATACATTTTCATAAAGACCTGTATGGCAATGTCAAACCTTACATGTAATCACTAAGAAACTAACATGAATACCAAATCTAAGAAAGCAGAAAATAGAAACATTGAGAAAAAATTCAAACATTTAAAGCCAAAAGAATTTGACATGTGTCATGCTACTAAGTTTCAGAGTCGTCACAATAATTTAAGAATAAAAACAGTTACATTGTGCAAAATAATTCTTCCAAATAGAGGCAGGGGAAAATTAAAACAGAAGCTATTTTGATGCTTTCATTTTTAATAAAATAAAACAATCAAATCACAAGTGTTAAATGAAGAGATAGAACAGAGAGTGGTATAAAACAGAATAAGTTGTCTAAATTTTATTTAAAATGAAAAATGTTACATAGCTATACAAAGTATTTTCAGTACTTAAGTTAAAGAGTCAGAATGCAACCAAAAACTGACCTGGAATTCAGAAACCTGCATTCTAATAGCACTTCTGTGTCTTCTGGCCAGGTTAGGTAACATAATCACTTGTACACTGAATATTTATTTATTAAGTACCTAGTGTATAAGTTATGTGAATTACTAAGATCCCACAGATATGTTATTGAATCCTGTTGCTGCCCTCAAGAAGCTCATAGTTTAATTTAAAAGAATGAAACGGAAAGACAATATTTTGATATCACAACACGTACAATTAACAGTGAGGCATAAAGAACAGAGCAAACAATTTATTTGCTGTAGAATATTCCTTGATTTTCCAGGGAATTAATGTTTTTTTGTTGTTGTTGTTGTTTTTTTTTTTTTGAGACGAAGTCTCGCTCTGTCGCCCAGGCTGGAGGGCAGTGGCCGGATCTCAGCTCACTGCAAGCTCCGCCTCCCGGGTTTACGCCATTCTCCTGCCTCAGCCTCCCGAGTAGCTGGGACTACAGGCACCCGCCACCTCGCCCAGCTGGTTTTGTATTTTAGTAGAGACGGGGTTTCACCGTGTTAGCCAGGATGGTCTCGATCTCCTGACCTCGTGATCCGCCCATCTCGGCCTCCCAAAGTGCTGGGATTACAGGCTTGAGCCACTGCACCCGGCGATTTAATGTTTGAGTTGTGCCTTGTCATAAAGGTTTGCCAGCAGGTCTGACAATGGTGGAGGGCATTAGAGGTCACTGAAATGACATATCTGAAGGACCAAAGTGCAAAACGGTACGCTGGGTTCACAGACATAAGTACTTCACCTTGGTTGAACATACAATGCATACAAATGAGAGGCTGAGCACAGTGGCTCACACTTGTAATCCCAGCACTTTGGGAGACCAAGGTGGGCAAAGCACCTGAGGTCGGGAGTTCAAAACCAGCCTGGCCAACATGGTGAAACCCCGTCTCTACCAAAAATACAAAAAATTAGCTGGGCATGGTAGCGGGCGCCTATACTCCACAGCCACTCAGGAGCCTGAGGCAGGAGAATTGCTTGAACCTGGGAGGCGGAGGTTGCAGTGAGCCAAGATCGTGCCATTGTATTCCAGCCTGGGCAACAAAAGCAAAACTCCATCTCAAAAAAATTAAAAAATAAAAAAAAAGAACACATACAAATGAGAAGTATGAAGTAAGGCTACAGCAGAAACTTCTGTTATGGAGGGGACTTGAATGTAATGCTATACATTTGGACTTTGTATTGTAGGCAATGGGAAATCACAAAGTGGAGTTTAACGAGAAATAACAGGACTAAATCTGTTCTATGAAGAGATTACTCTGGTGATAGCCAAGTGGGTGAACTGGAGGCCAACTGAACTAAAGGTATATTGTTCTGAAGCCTATTTCAAGTCATTATACTGGCAACAGGTAATTGCAGATTATCTGGATTAATGGAAAACAGTTAAGAGGAGGGGCTGAAATTCACTGACAGCCTTGCATCTCCCTCTCAGCAAGAGCTGCGACTTCAGCCCACACTAAATTTTGTCCTTTACAGACTGCCTTGATTTTCATCTTCCTTTCTCTAAAACACTGGTAAATATATTAGTTTGTGTTGCAGCCATGACAAATTACCACAAGGTTAGTGACTTTAAAACAAAACACATTTATTATCTCACAGCTCTGTAGGTCAGGAATCTGACAAGTGTCTCACTGGGGGTCAAAAATCACAGGTGTCAGCAGAGCTCTGTTCCTTCCTGGAGGCTCCAGGGAAAAATCATGTCCTTGTCTTTTTCAGCTTTTAGAGGTCTCCTAATTCCCTGGCTGGTGCCCCCCTTCCTCAGTCTTCAAAGCCAACAATGATTTGTCAAGTCCCTCTCATGTTACTTCACTATGACCTTTGCTTTGCCTCCCTTTTTTTTTTTTTTTTTTTTTTTTTTGAGACGGAGTCTCGCTCTATCGCCCAGGCTGGAGTGCAGTGGCCGGATCTCAGCTCACTGCAAGCTCAGCCTCCCGGGTTTACGCCATTCTCCTGCCTCAGCCTCCCGAGTAGCTGGGACTACAGGCGCCCGCCACCTCACCCGGCTAGTTTTTTGTATTTTTTTAGTAGAGACGGGGTTTCACGGTGTTAGCCAGGATGGTCTCGATCTCCTGACCTCGTGATCCACCCGTCTCGGCCTCCCAAAGTGCTGGGATTACAGGCTTGAGCCACCGCGCCCGGCCTGCTTTGCCTCCCTTGTGACTAGATTGGCTCCACTCAGAAAATCCAGAATAATCTCTTTAATTAAGGTAAACTGATTAGCACATTTAATTCAGTCTGCACCTTAATTTCCTTTTGCCATGTAATGTAACATATTCACAGGCTCTGGGAACTAGGATGTGTATGTATGTCCTTAGGGGGGCCATTATTCTGGCTATCACGGTAAACGTACTAATAAGCAGTAAAATAAACAAAAGTCAACAGTTATAATGAGAAGAAAGGAATGAAAGACAAGGTCATCTACTTAAAAGGTAATCAGTTCTAGAAAAATCAGGCAATAACTACATTCTCTTTCATAGGGCAGGACATGACATATCTAGGTCAGAGCTATTCACAAACTTAATTTTAAAAGTCAGGTCATGGTCTTATGAAAAGATATATTTAACTTACATTTACAAAGTACATTCCAATGTTTTCATAAATAATGATGTCAGCCAACTATTTAAGTAATGAGCTACCTACCACTGTGTTTACAATCTTCTAAACCTTTATGCAGTAGTTTGCATTTTCAAGGGACTGTATTCATTCAAAAGTTGCACAAAGGCATAAGGGAACCCTCTTATGCATAAAAGAACAATATGAACAACTGAAAAAGGCTTTCTTTCCTTTTTAGACTCAAAGCAGGCATACCCTCTCCTTTCAAAGTCATTTTATAGTATCTATCAGACAAACTATCATCTTCTTCAAAGATTCCCTGGGCAAACTTTGGTCATCTCACACATACCATCTCTTCCCCAGAGTGAAGTTGAAAGGTTTGCAACTCTCTGTAGACATTTAAGGACAGCCAAGGCCGGAACTCTACGTGCATTGGTATCTTAGAGATTATGTGACACTCAGCTTCCAGTCCTGAATTTTAAATCTGACTCACACAAAACAAAACCATATAGGCTTTGGAAATGACAATCTATCCTAATGCTGACTTTTAACTAGCAATAAAAGACTAAACATGAGTACTTCATATGCTTAACAAAATACATCTACTAAGTTCCTATTTGAACAAAGCACTTCCTAGGAATTTCTCAAAAGCTATCTTTTCACTATTACTTGCATTATAGAATTAACAGTAAAATAAGTGTCTGCTGGATTTTTTTATTTTTTATTTTTTTTTGAGACAGAGTCTCGCTGTGTTGCCCAGGCTGGAGTGCAGTGGCGCGATCTCGGCTCACTGCAAGCTCCACCTCCCGGGTTCATGCCATTCTCCCGCCTCAGCCTCTGAGTAGCTGGGACTACAGACGCCCGCCACCACGCCCGGCTAATTTTTTGTATTTTTAGTAGAGACAGGGTTTCACCGTGTTAGCCAGGATGGTCTCGATCTCCTGACCTCGTGATCCGCCCACCTCGGCCTTCCAAAGTGCTGGGATTACAGGCTTGAGCCACCGCGCCCGGCCTGCTGGATTTATTGAATTTATCTACCGCAAACTTTTGAGAAGAAATTAAGAATAATTATCCTAAAAAACACCTGATAGACTTACTAAATTAAAAATTAAAGACAAGAGAGAGGTAGAACATGAAGATAATTATATGAAAACCTTAGCTGTATAAACACTACGAGTTAGCTCTAAAATTCCTGGAAGCCAAGGCAAAATAGTAAACATTTCAGAAAATTTTAACTGTTTGACAAAATAAAATGTATCAGCTCACAATAAAGACAAATTTTTGCTGGCATGGGACTATAAAGACATTAATTTCATAAATAAAAGGGATATGGAACATATTCTTCCTGACAAGAGCCAGTCTAAGTAGGACAAATTAACTGCTGACTTACTCAATACTCTTATAGGCCACATTCATATTGTGATATAGGCCAAGTTACATGAGAAAGTATGTAAAGATTTCCATTATCTAAGTTATGTTCTTTAGCTCTTTCAGTTCCTAGTGTTACTTTTTTTCTTTCTTTCTT
>NW_016809121.1:403278-474577 GCF_001698545.2 Rhinopithecus bieti | reverse complement strand
TTTTTTTTTTTTTTTTTTTTTTTTTTTTTTTTTTTTTTGGTACAATATGCCAAAGGATATTGACTACAGAGAATTTAAAATGCCATTACATTAAAAGGTTCTTTTAACTAAAAGGAATTATATTTTCCTATTGGGAGACTGTTTTACACTCAAAAACAAGGATAACTGTATTAGTCTGTTCTATGCTGCTATAAAGACATATACAAGACTGGATAATTTATAAATAAAAAGAGGTTGAATGGACTCAAGAGTTCCACATGGCTGGGGAGGCCCCACAATCATGGTGGAAGGCAAAGGAGGAGCAAAGGTATGTCTTACACAATGGCAGGCAAGACAGAGTGTGCAGGGGAACTACCCTTTACAAAACCATCAGATCTCATAAGACTTACTCCCTGTCATAAGAACAGCATGGGAAAATCTGCCCCATGATTCAATTACCTCCCACTGAGTCCTTTCCATGAAATGTGGGGATTACAGGAGCTACAATTCAAGAGGTGATTTGGGTGGGGACACAGCCAAATCGTATCAATAACTCTCACAAGGGCATCCACTTAAAGGTTAATTAGTTCCAGAAAAATTTAGGCAATAACTATATTCTCTTTCATAGGGCAGAGGATGACATATTTAGATAAGAATAATCTACAAACCTAATTTTTAAAAGTCAGGTCATGGACTTGTGGAAAGATACACTGAACTTATATTTAAAAACATGGGAATTCCAATGTTTACTGACATAATGATATCAGCCAACCATTTAAGTAATGGGTTACCACTATCTTTACAATCTTCTAAACCTCTATGCAGTAGTTTGAATTTATTCTAAAAAAATACATCATATTTTCCATCTGATATAATTTGGATATTTGTCCCTGCCCAAATCTTATGTTGAAGTGTAATCCCCAGTGCTGGAGGTGGGGCATGGTGGGAGATGTTTGGATCATGGAGGCGGATCCCTCAAGGTTTGGTGCTATCTTCATGATGTGAGTTCTCATGAAATTTGGTCATTTAAAAGGGTGAGGCACCTCTCCCCACCCACTCTCCTACTGCTTGCTCCTACTTTTGCCATGTGATGTGTCTGCTTCTCCCTTGCCTTCTGCCAGGAATGCAGGCTTCCTAAGGCCTCCAAAGAAGCTGAGCAGATGCCAGTGCCACTCTTCCTGAAAAGCCTACGCAAGAATAAGCTAATTGAACCTCTTTTCTTTATAAATTATCAAGTCTCAGGTATTTCTTCAGAGCAGTGCAAGAACAGCCTAATACAGAAAGTTGATACCAAGGGTGGGGCATTGCTATAAAGATACCTGAAAATGTGGAAGTGACTTTAGAACTGTGTAATGGACAGAGGTTGGAAGAATTTGGAGGGCTCAGAAGACAGGAAGATCAAGGAAAATTTGGAACTTTTAAGAGACTGACTAAATGGTTACGATCAAAATGCTGATAGTGATATGGACAGTGAAGTCTAGACTGCCGAGGTCTCAGGTAGAAATAAGGAACTTATTAGGAACTGTAGCAAAGGTCACATGTATTATGCCTTAGCAAAGAACTTGGCTGCTTTCTGTTCATGTCCCAGGGTCTGTGAAAGCTTGAGCTTGAGACTGATTACTACAGTATCTAGCAGAAGAAACTTTTAAGCAATGAAGCATTCAAGAAGTGGCCTGTCTGCTTTTAACAGCTTATCCTCAGATGAGGAAGCAAAGGAATTACTTAAAGTTGGAGCTTATATTTAAAAGGGAGGCAGAGCATAAAAATTTGGAAAATTTGCAGCCTGGCCATGTGGCAGACAAAGAAAAAGCTTTTTTTGGGAGAGGAATTCAAGCATGCTGTGGAGTAACTACTTGCTAGAGAAATTTGCATAACTAAAAGGAAGCCAAGTGCTAATAGCCAAGACTATGGAAAAAAAGCCTTGAAGGAATTTCAGAGACCTTCACAACAGATCTTCCTATGACAGGCCCAAAGGCCTAGGAGTATAGAATGGTTTTGTAGGCCAGCCCAGAGCCTACTGCCCTGTGCAACCTCAAGACACTGCTCCCCACATCCTGGCCATTCCAGCTCCAGCTGTGACTCAAAGGGGCCTGCCTAGGTATAGCTCAGGCCACAGCTCCAGAAGGTGCATAACACTTGGTGGCTTCTACATGGTGTTAAGGCTGTAGGTGTGCAGAATGCAAAAGTGAAGAATGCTTGGCAGCCTCTGCCGAGATTTTGGAGGATGCCTGAGAAAGCCTGGGTGCCCTGACAGAAGCCTGCTGCTGGGGCAGGGCCCTCACAGAGAACCCCTACTAGGGCAGTGCCAAGGGAAAATATGTCATTGGAGCCCTCAGACAGAGTCCTCTATTGCCTAGTGGAGCTGTGAAAAATGGGCCGCCATCCTCTAGACCCTAAAATGGTAGATCTATTGGCAGCTTGTACCCTGCACCTGGAAAAGTCATAGGCATCCAACTTCAACTCATGACAGCAGCCCTGGGGACTGAACCCTGCAAAGCCACAAAGGTGAAGGTGCCCAAGGCCTTGGGAGTCCAGCCCTTGCAGCAATGTGCCCTGGATGTGGAACATGCAGTCAAAGGAGATTATTTTTGAAGCTTTAAGATTTAATTACAGCCCTGCTGGGTTTCAATCTTTCATGGGGCCTGTAGCCCCTTTCTTCCTTTCTTTTGGCTGATTTCTCCCTTTTGGAATGGGAATATTTGTTTACCCAATGTCTATACCCCCCGTGTATCTTGGAAGTAACTACCTTGATTTTTATTTTACAGGCTCATAGGTGGAAGGGATTTTCCTTGTCTCAGATGAGACCTTGAACTTTTGAGTTAAGCTGGAATGAGTTAAGACTTTGAGGGATCATTGGGAAGGCAAGATTGTATTTTGCAATGTGAGAAGGACATGAGATTTGGAAGGGGCCAGAGGAGGAATGATGTAGTTTGGATATTTGTCCCCATGCAAATCTATCTCATGTTGAATTGTAATCCCCAATGCTGGATGTGAGGCCCGGTGGGTGTGTTTGGGTCATGGGATGGATCCTTCATGGTTTGGTCCTGTCTTCATGATAGTGAGTTCACACAACATACAGTCATTTAAAAGTGTGTGGCACTTCACCCTGCATTCTCTCTCTCTCTCGCTTGCTCTTGCTTTTGCCATGTGACGTGGCTGCTCCCCCTTTGCCTTCTTCCATGATTATAAGATTCCCGAGGCCTTCCCAGAAGCTGGGCAGATGCCAGCACCATGCTTCCTGTAAAGCCTGTAGAACCATGAGCCAAGTAAATCTCTTTTCTATATAAATTACTCAGTCTTAAGTATTTCTTTATAGCAATGAAAGAACGGCCTAATATATCATCACATGGAAAATACACCAATATCTTTAAAAGCAAAATGTTTTACTCAAGATACAAACATCTTAAGAACTATTTTTTTAAATTATTAAAATTTTCAAACGTATTTTCATGTATTTGGTACACTGAGAAATCCTGTTTGTACATTATTACATGCAAGACATAAAGCCAAAATTAAAAGTTAGAAAAGTAGAAATCACAATTGCACATGTTTCATAGGAGTGATTTGAGCTAACATACTAGTGAATTGTATCATACTACCATTAAATCAAGCAATGATACAAAAATCATAGAAACCTGCAGAAAGTTTACTTATTAATCACATTCAATATATTATAAAATAATTTTCATAATTTAAATAATTTTATTAGTCTTTTTGGAAGAACAAAGAAGAAAATGTGCCAATGGAACCTATAAGGGATTTCTACATATGCCAATGTTGTCAACGTGACCTACCCTCTGCCTCAGAAGTGAGTTCCCTCACTCTGGCTTCATACCTCTGGGGACCTCAGGAAAGACCAATTACTTGTCTCACCTAGCTCAGCCACATCACTGACTTTCCTTTAAGCATCATGGAGAACAATGAAGTAAGCTCTCTAATCTGAACTTGAATTCACCAATTTGCCATATTGACCTATTAATTCTTTCTATAAAATACATGCCCCACTGGACATTGAACATATGGGACTTCGCATAGGCTCACATTTCTTATTTGTTGAACTGTATGTATAACAAGTTACATGTGATTGCTCCCAAACTTGTTTATGCCTGTCATTGTAATTATATAATTCAATCAAATATTACATAAAGCAACAAAACATAAAATACTAAAAGAGAGTTGTTGCATTAAAAAACAACTTTGGAAAAAGCCAGTAAAGGTTGAGTTATTTTCAAAGTTGTGTGGGTAACACAACCATAAAAAATTAGGGATAAGACAGAAGTAAAAGTCTAGAAAGATTCTGCCCTTGGGCTTCTTCATTTGTGTCTTTTAGTTCTGGTTCTACTTGAAGGCCTGGAATTCATAGATGACAATATGGGTGTGGTTTATGTAATAAAAAAAATCTGGAAGCTCAGTGGATATGATGAATTATTGTACAACTAGAAATAAAATGTTTAAGGTAGGTATGCATCATTTTCCCATGACTGTCTTTTTCAGTTTACTAAAAAAGTGCTGATTCTAATCTTGTCAGACAATGCTTTTCACCTCGCCTCATCATGTCTCAATTCTCTGCTTATTTCAGCAACAAGAAGGAGTCTAAGGCTTTCAGATGACCTATTTATACCTGGCCATTTACCTCCACACTAACGTGGTAACATTCACTAATTTGACCCAATCATCCTCTCATCTCAGCCCTCCCACACTTTTTCTGTGCCCTATGAACTAAGTCTAGACATGAGGTATAACCTTCTTACAGCTTAGATCCAGAGGCTAGGCTGTTTTCTCTCATATTTTAGATACCTCTGGGCCTGAGGAGTGGGAGAGGAAGAAAAGAGGGGCAAGAAATGACTGTACTATCCTCTAATTTTTACTTAGTTGTCTGTCCAATTTCTGGTCACTGTTTATTCAATAGCGATTTCAGTACTGGCCTCACAAGTTTCTTCTCCACTCGTAGCCCTGTATCATGATTCTTGGTGAGAGTGGCATCAACATGGACCACCCACACAACATCTGAGTCTCTTTTAACTGTCCTACCACCAAAATCCTTTAAGTATCTTCCTTTCTGGCCAGCACAGCCTACTCTCAAGGCTCACTTACTTGAATTCCCCACTGACACAATATGTCACTCTCATGTAGACTTTATTCCAGACACTGCTTCTTTTTTGTTACCCATCATCACTCATTCCTGCCCCTTACCCACAACAGTACTTACTAGGTAAATACTTTATATTTCCCAAACCAGAGGGTCTCAGATATTGGTGTACTACAGAATCTCCGGAAAGACCTGTTCAAAAACACAAGACTATTAGGCCCTGTCCCCAGAATTTCTGATTCAGTAGGTCTAGGACCAAGAATTTTGCCTTTCCAACAAGTTTTCAGGTGATGCTGATGTTGCTTTGAAAATTACTTCCCCAAACCATTGCTACCATCATTTTCTTTTCATCATTCTCAAATTCCCTAGCCTGTTAACCCTTTGCTATACTTAGGTCATAAATTCCAGCTCCTCCTATATCCAGTTATTCTTCCACTCTGCATTTACATCTAGCAGCTGAAAGGGTCTCGAGAAAAACACAAATTATCCTCACTTGAAATTTCCAAAGATGCACACTTTCCAACTCTCCAAAGGATGCTTTCCTAGCATCTCCCTTCTTTCCACTATCCCAATCTATGCAGCCTCAGGTGAAATCTTGCCTAATACTCACCAAGAAGTGTGAGCAATCAGATGGATGCTCCCCTGCCTCATCACCACCAAATCTACCAACATACCCAATCAATCTACATTGATTCACAAATATCAATCAACACTCGAACACGTCTCTTCTAAATTCCTTCTTTAGGAAGGCATTTGCTGCTAGAATTATTACTCTTTCCTTCTATTTTTCCCCAGAATTTTATCTGTACCTCTCTTAGTAACACATACCATGTTTTTTCTGGTATTAGAATTACTTAAATACACATCATATTTCTATTTCTATCATATTTCTATAAACTCCCAAAAGAATAATCTATGTGTGTTTCACTCTTGCAACTACCAAAGCAGGCTTATGAATATTTTTTAGACACTTAGTGTTTATTTACAAGAATGAATGGGTTCATATGGCTTTCCACCTCTTTTTTCCCTTATTTATTTTTACTCAGATATAATTCACATACCATAACACTTTACCCTTTTAAAGTATATAATTCAGTGTTAAGTACATATGATTAAATTTTAATCTCTTTAATAAATATAATAGGTAATGCTCATAAGAAAGCATTCAAACATTCCAAAGGATTAAAGAGATTAAAAAAAAAAAAAGTCTCTGGAGCAGGATATAAAGGAAAGGTGGAGTGTGTCTTAGTTTTTGCTGAATACACCCCACCACCATCGCTCTCCTGATTTAGCTGCACTCCTTTCTACCTCACTGCCACCTTGAGTTCCCAGGTGGCCTCAAGGCTGGAGAATACTACATCAGAAAAATGACTACATATGACTTAGGAGCTTTTGATCCAAACAATGATTCAAACTAGTCTTTTCTTCCATCATTTATTGTCTCAAAAATTCCAAGCTGTGTCCATCTAACACCTCATTAAAGCAAACAGGAGTGAAAAAGGTGACAGTTTATTTAAAATTCTTCTCAGGAGGCTTAAGAGCCTGAGTGTGAAAAAAGGGCAGGTCATGGCATTTACTTCCTGAAAAACACTGCTCTTGGCACTGACTCTCAAAAGGGAATTAAGACAGTGTTTTATTTTAAGCTGTAATGGCTTCAAAGCTTCACTTGTAAGTACAACTTTGCAAGAACTTTCACTCTATATAAAAGCAACATTTTATAGCTTGGTCACAAAAATGTGATTATGCAAATATATGTAGTTTTATGCACATTATTTATAACTCTGAATCTCTATGGAATCAAACTGGGAAAGAGGTCAGGAACATGCAGGATGAAGTGAAAACAGCAAAATACGGAAGTATATTCACGTAGAATCTCATCTATTAAAATAATCACAGAAAATAAGGCAAATCCATCAAAATGTGTACACGGACTATCTCCTGGTGGTGAGATTTTGATGCCTTTTCCCCTTTACACATTTCCAATTTCCTATAATAAGCATATATTATTTAAATTTTTGTTTGAAGTGTTAATATTTTGTAGATTGGAAAATGTCATACATTGTATTCAGGCACCATAAGCCTCCAACTCTGTAAACTAAATCTATATTTTTAAGGTATGTATTTATGTAGAGATGGGGTCTCACTATGTTGCCCAGGCTGGTCTCAGACTCCTGGTCTCAAGTCACCCTTCTGTCTCAACCTCCCAAATTTCCGAGATTATAGGCATGAGCCACTGGACCCAGCCAAACTAAATCTAATACTATTTTAAGTTAAACAAACATGAAATTATAATCATAAGGAACTTACATATATGTCTTCAGAAAATAAAAGACCCTTGAATTTTTTCCTTCGCCAAACTTAGTGTTTTCTTAAATTAAATAATCTATGTCCTTTACCCCGGGTGCCTAAAACACTACAAATAAGTCACAGTAATAAATTATAAGCCTAACTATTCAATTACAAAAATATTTAGACATTTTTGTAGAAAATAAGTACATCATGGCCAAATGTCTCAATAAGATGCAATTAGGATACACTTATTCAGGACCTACTATGTGCCAGACGTAGCAGAAGATACAAAGACAGTATCTGGGGACTGTCCAGGGAGGGTGGGAGCCCATAACACTGAGGGTGACAGCCATGCACATAACAAGGACACACTGGTGGGCTGAGTTCTATGACAGCAGTAAAGGTAAAGAGCTGCTGGAAGATGAAGGCAGTGATGAGCTCCACCTTACAGTCCAAATAGTTAATCAGTGATGCCAATTAGCTACAGTACTGTTTCTCATATCCCACAACTGAAAACAATACAAAGGGGCAAGGAATTCAAGATGCAAGTTATCACAGGGTTTAGCTGGAGAAAGCATTTAAAATCAGCCAAGGATGATACATGCAGAGAACTGGAAAGAACCAGAAAGACTGTAAGTCATAAGTAGGATGACAAACATCTATTCAGGTGCCTGATTAGAATAACTGTAGTGGCAGAGACAGGTATTATAGACAGGAAGGAATTTCTTGATTTGGACTTCCTAGATGACAATGATATGAATTGTGACTAAATTTAAGAGTTGCCTTTCAGGCAGGGGGTTGATGATGAAATGGAAAAGGACCTCTATCCACTGTAGCTCATGAGGCAAAAAAAAAACTGAGTAGGGAATAAGGATCACTGGAGGAACAGGAGGCTGGGAAGGTCAACAGGACTGCCAGTTCCCAAAGATTGAGGAAAACACAGACTAACCTCACTTGAAATTCCCTACTCTCTCAAATGAATGCTTTCATCTCCCGATGAAAAGAGTGGGCTTGTAGAAAAACAGAGAGTAGGTGAAACAGAAAGCAACAATGCAAACAAGGTGCTAAAGTAATGGGCTTTATTCAGTTATCTAACATGTAAGAAGCACAGAGAGAATCTCTGTACCAAATAGTGCATATTTGCTACATTTTTTCCTCAATCCCCGCTTCTACAATGTGGATGAAGGACTTCTATGGCATGGTTTACCTGTTCTAGACATCAAAACCAGTAACTATGAGTTCCAATCATTACAATAAACTTTCTCTGAAAAGATAAATATTAATGAGCATTATATTACCACCAAAGCACCCAGATAAAAATTCTCTCTGGCCTTAGTACATAGGAATTCTTGTCCTTCTCTGAGGAATTAATTCGCTTCTACCTCGTGAATCACGGAATAAAACATGTCTTTCCTTTTGTACTAACTGCTAAAACATTTAGAGCAACATGGTTCTCAAACTTTAGTTTGAATCAGAATCATCTGAAGATTGTTCCCAATGCAAAATTCCCAGTTGTCTTTCCTCTTTGTCCAGCTCCAACCTCCTCCTACCCAGGATTCTGATTCATTTCAAGAGATTCTAATGTATTTGGTTCAACACCACTTCTAAAAAGTCAGGCTTTGTGACCCAGTTTGTATAGATACTACTCCAGCGCAAGTTTCTTGTATAGAAACCATCTTCTACCTTGAGCTATTTCCTAAATCACTAATTTTAAGGTTTCTTTTACCTTACAGCTTCTGCATGTGTTTAAGCCCTCTTACACTTCTGAAATAAAGAGGTCAAGGTTAAAGTGAACAGACCTTTGAATCGACAGAGATAAATTTTACTGTTCCTTTTCCAAATATCAGTGAAATTAAGATGATCAATTTTTTAACAGCAGAGGAACTAGTTGAACTGTAACAGCCCTGGGCAAAGAGAGGTCTGACACACAAATGTATTATTAAATAGTAAATTAGCTGCTGGCTTGATGCGGGCATGTTGACAGCACTGTGCCCTTTGATGTTCAAAGAGAAAGGCCTAAAATTACACTTGGTTCATTTCAATGCATACATGCAGCACTAAAACTACTTGCTCAATTATTAGCAGACCAGTAGGACCTTTCACAGCTAACAGCAAAGAAAAATCTAACTATGTGTATATATGAAGTGTGATCTGATGAAGAAAAGCAATTATCTATCAGTCAGCATACAATTATTTAGGGGGTACTACATGACAGACATCCATTTTAATTCGCAGATCCCACAGAGAAGCATTGAACCATCTGGCTAATTCTGAAAAAATAAAAAGAATTAGGGAGATATTTCTGAGTTAAATGTTTTGGTATGTTTGAATTGACTATATTGTCTTACCTCTCTACTTTCCTTTAAGTGTGTAGAATTGGTTTTAGAAATGCCCTTTTCATTTCCTGCTCTTTATTATGAAAATTTAAAGTTATTTCATAAGAAAATACAGAATAGAGAAACAAAAAGAATAATGGGTAATGGTCATTGAGTATTTCCTATGACTCTAAGAGACTCATTTTTAGAGTTGGAACTGAGGGCAGAAATAATTTCCTAATAAAAGAGGAAAAGAAGTAACATTTTTGAGCACTTACTAAATGCCAAGGAGTGTCCAGATGTGTTTTGCATATGTAAAATCATCCAATTATCAAAAATACCTTATGAAAATGCAAACTTGTTAAGAGGCAATACTCAACATTTTAGGGTGTAATTAACAGAATAGCTCTACAGTCCATTCTCATACAGATTGAGGGTAACAAAAGAAATTGTTATGGAAATTCTTACTCAGTTTATGCACTCTACACACAGAGCAAAACGTAAACCCTTATTCATATTTAACACTTTAAATTTTTTTGCATAAAAATGTACTTTCATTTTTGGTAGTCTTTTGTCTAGTTTAGCACTTTTGCTGCTAAGTAAGTTGTCACTAGTAGTGAAATTCATAAAATATAAAAATCATACAAATATTTAGTTAGACACCTCCAGAGATGGGCAGATGGATGGGCAGCCAGTTTGTTACAAGTGATATCCCAGAAGTACCCTGCCCCTTAAAGGGGATAAGGGGTACAGCCAGTCCTAGAGGCTCAAAGCCAATAAACTCTCTTCTCTGCTACAGGCTGTAGAATCAATGAAAATACACGTAGAGCAGGCTTACAATGGAATGTAAAAAAGGGCCTTTTCGGCCGGGCGCGGTGGCTCAAGCCTGTAATCCCAGCACTTTGGGAGGCCGAGACGGGCGGATCACGAGGTCAGGAGATCGAGACCATCCTGGCTAACACTGTGAAACCCCGTCTCTACTAAAAAATACAAAAAACTAGCCGGGCGAGGTGGCGGGCGCCTGTAGTCCCAGCTACTCGGGAGGCTGAGGCAGGAGAATGGCGTAAACACGGGAGGCGGAGCTTGCAGTGAGCTGAGATCCGGCCACTGCACTCCAGCCCGGGCGACAGAGGCTCTCACTCCTGGTGTGTATCATGGTGATGGTGGGGCAAGAAATTATTAGATTTTGAGCAGGAGTTTTTTTAAGCACCAGAGGGTAGACGTCCTTCTCCTTACAGCTTCTTCTATTCCAGTGACCATCGCTGAGGTCAGTTATTCTAATTCCATGAGGAAACAGCCTATCATTCTGTTGTGAAGACCATTTTATATTTTGTCCAAATCCTTTTAAAAAAATTCCAGATTCTCTTTCTTCTTGGCAAGGAAGGATAGAAGTGACAGTATCACTGATGTAGTGTATGTTTATTCTTGTCATTGAATCAGGTCTTTCTCATGGTTCTCCTTCTCCTTACTGATTCAATAAGGCAGGAGTGGGAGAGAGGTGGTTTGAACAGATCAGTGACCAACAGTCCTTTTCCTTCTAGTTTCAGGAACCTCTAGAGTCAGTTTACTCCTGCTTTATATCCCGCATTATCACCCCACTCTCGGTCTTGTGTTGATGGAATGCTTAGAAATTCTATTAGCCTGATCTGGCAGATACCAACTGACAGATTGATTGCACTGACTTAGCAATAATCCATGGAGGATCCATGTGCTTCTGGAGAAGTAGCAGTGCCATCTGGGCAAGCTGCTTCAAATGTCCACATTCTGCCGCCTGCCCAGTTCATGGGAGAAAATGCTTATGGATTTAACCATTCTAAGTTTTTATTTTTATTTATTTATTTATTTTGAGAAGGAGTCTCGCTCTGTTGCCCAGGCTGGAGTACAGTGGTGTGATCACGGCTTACTGCAATCTCAGCCTCCCAGGTTCAAGCAATTCTCCTGTCTCAGCCTCCTGAGCAGCTGGGACTACAGGTGCATGCCACCATGCCCAGCTAATTTTTATATTTTTAGCAGAAATAAGGTTTCATTTACCATGTTGGTCAAGCTGAACTCGAACTCCTGACCTCAGATAATCCACCCTCCTCGACCTCCCAAAGTGCTGGGATTACAGGTTTGAGCCACTGTGCCCAGCCCACTCTAAGTTTTTACTTAACATGCAACTTAGCAAGGTACCTGCAATTAGTGACAGGGCAAAAACCTACCCTACTTTTGATGTTTATTCTTTACCTCACAGGACAAAATTGCAAGAGAGCACAGTATTAATTTCACTTTTTGTGAACATTGTTTGCTAATAATACGATGTTTACAATGGCATAACATCAAAGAAGTTTGTCAACACAGACAATCTTTCGAATATAGTGTTTTCCTCTATTTGGAATTCTCACAAGTAACCAAAATGTTCTAATATTATATTAATAACTGATGCAACTTAACTCTATATTGTGACTCATACTACTATGATTTGACCCACATAGCTATGATTTTATATTTCAATAAAATAACTAAAATCATTCCAGATTTCAAATAACCATACATAGTAAACCATTTTTCTTATGAACAGTTCAAAGTGTTTACTTTATAAAAGTACAAGTGGGGATTCAATAATTAAAATAAAAACTCTCTCCAAATTGAGCAATATAACTTAAATGTTGAGTGTGATGTGGTTTTAGATACATTTACAAACATAAACTAGATACAAGAATTGCTCTTATTTTTGCTAAAAGCAAACCAAATGTTGGCTCATATTATCATATCATATTATTTCATTTTAAAGTTTATTAGGCTTATTAGATCTTTCTGCAGATCATATATATCTGACAAATTACTTATTTTCTATTTATATATCACCAGTTAAAACCCCAAATTTGTTATCAATATAATATTTGTTGATAGTTTTTAAAATGTATTTTAATTATTACTTTATTCTTTCAGGATTTATATATTTCTCTGTGTATTTAACGTATTGGCAGATTCTTGTACTTTTGCTATTAAATGAGAAATTTTAAGATACATTAGTATAAATATAGTCTTATACTCTAAGAAATTACTCCATATTTTACAATCACTGTAAACTATATGAATATTTGCAAGGTACTCATATATTATTATACAGAGAAAGTGAGTAGAGGCAGACTTTATGCTTTAGCGGTAAATGACCTTTTTTTTCTTTTTTTTTGTGAGACCAAGTCTCACTCTGTCACCAGGCTAGAGTGCAGTAACACCATCTTCGCTTACCGCAACCTCTGCCTCCTGGGTTCAAGCCATTCTCCTGCCTCAGCCTCCCGAGTAGCTGGGACTACAGGTGCCCACCACCACGCCCAGCTAATTTTTGTATTTTTAGGAGAGATGGGGTTTCACTGTGTTAGCCAGGATGGTCTCAATCTGCCAACCTCATGATCCGCCCGCCTCAGCCTCCCAAAGTGCTGGGATTACAGGCATGAGCCACCATGCCCAGCCATAAACAACCTTTTAAAGGCCAAATCTCATTTGTTGTTTTTATTATCCAATATTTACAAAACCCTCTATGATCATTTTTACTGAAAATAAATATAATTCTTTGTATCTTCACCAGCTTCTACTTTCAACTAATCTCTGCCCAATATTTTATACTTCTACATAGTAATCTTAAGTCTATACTTGCCAGAAGTAGCAAGAAAATTACTACATGTGGGTAGAAACTCAATAATCTGTAAAATAATCCAGTCACCAATTTTAAGTAATACCGGTCTATATTACTCTTTAAGTCCTAAATCAAGCAATTACTAGGTATATATTAATACAAAATCTTGAGTTATATGTAATGAAGAAATAAAAAGAATATTATTCCCCTTACAGAGAAAACCTGGCCATTTGTTTACCTTAAAGAAATAGAGATATGACTAAAGATTTATGTAAAAGGAAGTTCATTCGAGCATCATTATTATTATACAGTATTATTTATAAAACTGGAAAACAAAAACCAAAAAACAAAAAATACATTGTGGCAGCAGAATATGTGTCCTGCAAAGCTATTGGTGTTCTACTCCCCTAAATATGTGATATGTTACTTTACCTGGCAAAGGGAAAGTAAGGTTGCAGACAGAATTAAATGTTGCTCATCAATTGACCTTGAGACAGGGAGATTATCCTGGATTGCTCAGGTGGGCCTAATATAATCATGGGACTCTTAATAGTGGAAGACGGAGGCAGAGTAAACCTATCTGACCTCTGTCCGATTTCTGACATACTAGACTGTAAGATAATACATTTGTGGGATTTTTTCATTTGTAAGGTTTTCTTTTATTTTTAATTAATAAATAATAACTGTGTATATATGTATTGAAACATCACATTGTACTCCATAAATATGTACAGTTATTACATATCAATTGAATTTGAGGTAATTTGCAGCAGCTGTAGAAAACCGATAACATATACTGAGACCCTACATTATGGGACTGATTAAACAAATGATGGCTGGCCCATACAAAAAATTCTATACAGCCATGAAAAACATATTTTAAAATAATATGTAATAGCATGAGAAAACAGAACTACTCTGATACTAAGTAAAACCCTTACAAAGTGGTGCATATTACGTAATTTTAACTCTGTTAAGTCAAAGTATACATACATGATGCAAAGTGAAATGTCATCTCTGGGATAAGATTATGAACAATTTTATTTCTTCATATTCTTTTATATTTAAACAATTAATCTTATATGTAGTTTAAAAACAGCAACTGGCAATAGAAAAATTCTGGACACCTAAATCACTAAGAATCTCTCAAAGTTTCAAATATACGTTTTTTTAAAGATTTAATTTTGAGGATGCATCTAGGATGCTTGTCCTCTGGGAAACCTTCACCAACTCTGCTCCAGTCTCTCCACTATTATTTCTGCTGAGCTCCGCCTCTGCTCTGTGACTACCACTCTATAGCATCTCTGCACTTGGTGGTAACTGCTTCTTCACTTTCCTGACTCCTGCACTGAACTCTCAGCAACTTGAGGAGGGACCCCCACTGTTTCACTACTCATTGCCTATTCCTATCCTTTCACGGAGGAGATAACATTATCTTAAATTCTTGTCTCCTCAGTAAATATCATGAATACTTTAAGTCAAAAAAGATTGGAGGCTTATGATTTATCTTAAGAAAGCATATGAAAATCTCTAATATATTTACTCAACTCTATTGTTTCTTCAGTAAATAAATTCTAGGAGTCCTGAAATGCATTGCTTCCTGAGTTCGACAGTGAAGATTAAGGCAGGAACTTGGAAATAATGAGTATCATTTTCTGCAGGCCTATTGCTGCTGATAATCCTTAAGGAATGTATTACTATTGCAATTTTACATATTAGAAACCTGGTGGCTCAGAGAGGTTAGGAACATGCCTTAGGTTAGTGATAGGAATAGGCTCAGATCAAGGCTCAGTCCCCTAAATAAAATTGCTGCTACAATCTAAACAGGCTCAACATTTATCTACAGTCTAATTCATACATTAATTCTATTTTCTTATAAAGAAGAGAAGATATATTAGGTAATTTCTGGCCTTAAAAGTTTGCAAATTACCAAAAAGCATTCATTCTACTGCAGTTTACATTCCCACTTCTGCTCCACATAGTATGCTATTACATTGTAAGTAATAAAAAGAGCTTGAGCAGAGAAGCAGCCATAGTTATATCTCTGTAATTAATAAGGCTGCCTCTTACCCTCGCCTATCTCATTCATCCACCTGTCTTGCAGCAGGCTGGCAAGGCCACCTTTCCTCACCCTTTCAGCTTGTTTGGGTCACAGGAACAGCTGAGCTGACTTGTGTGTGTGTATCTTTATTTCTCCCCAGGGAGATTCTTGGAACTGTCTGGCCCAGCCACAGGATCTACTGTTGGTACTGTACTACAACAGATCTCACTGAATGACTGATAGACTGCTTATGATTTTATCATTGTGACTTGATCTGTGCAACTATTGAGGCTTGAACAAACTTTTGTCAAAAGATTTTTTTTTAACTACTGAAATCCTAATTTTTAATTTCACTGTTTTGGTTGCATTAATTGGTGTTGACCAATAAATTAGGTGCATTAAACAAAAAACTTACTTCTTCAAACAGATTCTTATGAATCTGCCATAGAAAACAGCAATTAATAAATATAAATAGTAGCCTGGCCAATTAATACAGTACTAGTCAAGTTTCTTTAAAAATAAACAATATCAAATTTGTTCCAAAGTAGTGACAGAAAAGCCCTCTGCAACAGAGGTAAAAAAAAATTCTCTCTAGAATGAGGATACTGACAGAAGATGAAAAGTAAATAAGGAAAAACAACCAAAGTCATATTATATTTTCTGCCTTTTTCTCAATAAAGCAAAATTGTAGAGCTTTAACACTGTCATGTTCGCAAAGAAAAAAAGGAAGCAAATCCTGATGTTTATATTAATTTATCAAACCATATAATCAGAAATAAAATTTAATTTTTTTTTGATGTTACAGTTTGTTTTAAGCTACTCTAAATTCAGTTAAGGTATTTTCACATTATTAAGAAGGAAATCATGATAATTTAGTATTTGTATATTTCCTATTAAGAAAACTAATCCACAAGTATTAAATGAAAAAAACGAATGAGAGTTATCAAAATAAGAAAGTAGTATTTATATTCAGTCATTTAAATTAGATTGGCCAATTTTCTAGGAAAATGCTTAGCAACATTCTAAATGGATGCTTGGGATTTCTCAATAATTTTATCTATGTCTATTTTATAGAAAACAAAACATTCCTTGACACTTTTATAGCTCTTTTCTTTTGAGATAGAGTCTTGCTCTGTCGCCCAGGCTGGAGTGCAGTGGTGCAATCTCAGCTGGCTGCAACCTCCGCCTCCCTGGTTCAAGCAATTCTCCTGCCTCAGCCTCCCGACTAGCTGGGACTATAGGTGCATGCCACCACACCCAGCTAATTTTTGTATTCTTAGTAGAGATGAGGTTTCACCATGGTGGCCAGGCTGGTCTCAAACTCCTGACCTCAGGTGATCTGCCCACCTCGGTCTCCCAAAGTGTTGGAATTACAGGCGTGGAGCCACCACGCCAGGCCTACCGCTCTTTTCTAATAAGATAAAATCCATGGTTAATTTAAAAGTAAGATAACAGTTAAATTCTAACTAGAAAAACATCTTTAATGCAATAAAGATTATGTGCTTTTTCTGGGGTGTGTGTGTCCTGGTCTTAGTTTCTTCATTTTCAAGTTATTCATTAATTAAATTGAAAAGAAATACATTTTCTGCAATTTGCTTTAAGCCCACAAAATAATATCTTCCTATTCTATTAACAAATGAAAATGTAAGCTTTCAATTTTTTAATTCACAATCCATATGAAATTTAAAAGTAAATCCATTATTTTATTGAACAACAAATTAACTTTTACAACTAATTAACGTGTTAGTAGGAAGTAACACAGATGCTGAAAAAATGGTGAGATGTACAATATGTCAAAAAGCTAGATAATATACCTTTAAATGTGTAGTACATTTGATAGGCAGTTAGTACATTAATGTTCAATACATTTTAATAAATGTCTTTGCAAACATTTAGTAAACATGGCCATACCAGCATTCTCCTAGTTATAATACCATGTCACTAGGGCTTTGCACATAGTAACAGTTCAATGAACTAAATTGAAAATGGACTCTGAAAACTTTCAAGTGTCTTCAAACTGTCCTTAGTAAGTAACATGACTATCTTAGCTTTTGAGTTAAAGTTTTATTTGGCTTTACGTTGCTTAATTCTAATTCACTGAGCACTGGTTATCCACATATTGAATCTGATTAGTAGAACATCTGTGAATATGATGATTAAAAGTAGAATATCACACCAATAGTTTTCTTGAACTTATTATTTCACCCATAATGAACATTCAGATAAGTGAACTCCTAATACCTTTAAAAAGAGGACTTACTCAATATAAAGAGAATAACAAACAGGGATAAAATTAGCCTTTGAGTCTGAAATAATTTGTCCTCCTGCTGAATTGATTTAGTTTGCATATTGAAGTGGTTTAAACCCAGACTAAAATACAAGACAGATTAAAATTTCTAACACTGAAATGATTACAAGAGAAAATAAAATTAAACTGATCTATTTGGGCTAACGTATATCCTTTTTAGGTCAGGGCCAACAGCTAAAGCAGATATGATCAATCATTAAGTTCAAAGTCAATCCAAAGGGCTAGGTTCATTGGTAAATACTGGCTTTGGCTAGCAGCACAAGAATGTAACTGATGTAAAGATTAGGCAATGAAGCAGGGAGATGCAAGAAAGATAGAGGGAAAGAAAGCAAAAAGTCAAAGAAAAACGGGAGAAAAGAAGAAATGGAGATGAAATCATTGGGTGCTTACAAGAATTGTCTTTAACAAATGCTACAAGGAAAACTGGCTAGAAGAACCCTTCTCTGTGCTTAAGAAGCATCAAGGACCATGACCAAATCATCCTTGCAAGGGAAGAGAGAGAATCATAACCAACAGCAATGGAACTATTGGTTTTTGAGATGGGGTCTCACTATGTTGTCCAGGCTAGTCTTGAACTCCTTAGCTCAAGAGATTGTCTCACCTCGGCCTCCCAAGTACCTGAGACTATGGGGCATATCACTGTGCCCAGCCAGAACTCTTAAGTAACAGGTAATAGGTCTGTCACTCCTAAATGTACCTCAGGATGTAACTAAACTGAGGAAGTCATTTAAAATACATATCTTCTAGAAGAAAACAACACTGCTAAATGAAGTTTAAATATTAATATTCCCCAAGTTATCTGCAATTTAAGACTTCAAGTATTTTATAGTATACCCTAATAAAATATCTTGCAGTTTCTATTTATTATATTTTTTCACATAATCAAAAGGTTATAAAAGTTGCACATATTTTAGTGAGAAACTAATCATTCTGCCAATAGTGTGCAAAAAATATGTACAATTTTTATAGTTAGAATCAAGTTACATGCATGGTGAAAATACATGTCCTTTTCTCATTTACTAGAATTTGAACTTCCCAGAGAATGAAGTAGAAATGTAATAATATGGCTTCACTTCTCTAACTTCTAACCAGGGAGATGAAGGGTTCAGTAAAAGAAAAAACACTGAGGAAGAGACAAGTTCTAACCCTTAATTCAATGCTTATTTTTCTGAGGACAAACTAGTTGGTTATTTCTAGTTGACAGTTATTTCCTTACCACTATTCCTGTGAATTAGGAAACTTCTAGAATAAGAGATTTATTCTGCCTTCTGGTTAATCTTTCTAGGACTCAATCTTTCCATCCATAAAAAAAAGAGGATTGTGAGTTGAAACCTACATGACTAGCACATGTTAAAATACATTAGGTCAAGCAGTTTAAAAGAACGTGGTTACGCTGTTGCAAGCCTGCACAGACTATCTGAAAGATAAGCTCAAGCAGAGCTCCCAACTTTGAAATCTCACTACCCCTTCTTTAACAGACAGCTGTTGTAACAATTCCCAACTGCCTGCCCCAAGCATGCAGAAAAAAGATGTAGCTATTCCACTGCTATAAGTAGGATGCAGATGTTTTAATGTTTCTACAGGGAACTGTTGGACTACAATTTCTAATTCAAAGGTTAGGCAGCACTGTCTAACCAATCCCTGTGTGGTGATGGAAATGTTTTCTATCTGCTCTGTCCAACAGGGCAGGAACCAACCATATGCAGCTCTTGAGCACCAGAAATGTGGCTAGCATACTGAGAAGGTGCATTTTTTATTTTATTTAATTTTGGTGAGTTTTCATTTAAATTTGCAATTAATTGGCCTAATGGAGTAATATCTTCATTGTGGAGAAACCAGAAAACAAAAAATATTTTTAAAAATCATTTTCTTTTGTTTATCTGTAATCATTACTTATATTTCTGTTTGAAGGCTTTTTTGCTTAATGAATATTTTCATAAATCACGAAATGTATATGTGTATATTTAAACTAAATATAAGAAAATGCAATATATAAGACATTTTTATGTAGATCTATGAAATATAAGAATTTTGAATTCTTCTACAATAATACATGTAAGTTTATTACATGCCTGTCACATAGTAAACACTTAAGAGCTGTTATCAGTTATTACTAATCATAACAATTATTTTTAATGACTGAATAGTACACCATTATATTGAGGAGGCTTTAGTAAACAGTCCATCAGTATTGGAAATATAATTTTTGTTCTTTCTTAAAGCCTTCTGGTGAACATACTTGTACAACTTTCCATTTGTAGAAGTATTCCCTTAGGATAAATTTCTAGAAGTAAATATGATGGGTTTAATGTCTCTTTTTAAGACTATAAATACCTATTATCAAATTATTGAACAGAAAAGAGCCAATGAAAAGAAGAAACTTTTGAAAATATAAGACAAGCCTTATACGCCCACATGCCCAAATTATGAGGGTAAAGCATTGATGGTGATGAATATGATACAATGGGAACGGTTAGGTTCTAAAAATCTCATGCTAGAAAATCCTTGATTTACCTATAAAATAAAATAACCAGTGTTTCTGTGTCCATCTGGAGAATGATGTACCATATTCAGCCAGTCAGTAGTTCTATAGTAGCCAGGTTTTTCCCCCTCTATCACTGAACAGATTACTATTCCTTCAGTTAAACATGAGGCAAAATAGCTGGCCTGTCTTTAGGGCCATTTTTATTTTAACATCTGTGTCTTTAAATCAAAGAATCACACTCAAGTCAGCATGATACTTACACTACGAGAGACATACAAGGGATTGCGACCTCATGAGAAAACTGCAGATTGCAATTTCCCATTTGACTGCTCAATCTGGGGCATGTGTTCATGGAATGGGGCATGTGTTCATGGAATGGTCACCCACACTACTTATATCTCTCTCAATTATTCTCTGTCAGCATGAACAAATTAAATGTGCAAATAGGGAAACTTCACACATTTTGGATGTTTAAATAGGATATTTAGCATGTTCTTCATCCTTGTATATAAAATGGAAAATGGAAGAAAAAGGAAAAGAGAGAAGGAAGAGTGAAAAGACATGTGCATACACAAGAAGAGAACTATTTTTAAACTTGAAATGTGTCTTCTCTCGCTATCAGTGTGCAGTGTTATTTCAATACTCAGTTCATACTTTTTGTAATAAATTACACAGTGGCATATCTCTGATATACATCATGGAAGATCTCATGTTTTTAAGCGCTACCAGGTGTACTTAAAATAAAATCACAAATGAGAAGAAATAGTCTTGTCCTCACCAAAGTGAAATCTAGAAAAAGATGTGTCTACAGTAGTTTGAACATTTCAGTGGTAAAGGCTAACATTTTTTTTGTACTGCCTTATAACTAAAATATCCCAAATGCGTCATCTTCATTTACCTTTAGACACTAAGACAAAAAAAGATATAATGGGATTTAAATAAGTTTATATTTATATAGTTTATATAGTTTTAGTTATCTACTATGAATGAGGTGAGTGGCAAAGAAGTTTCATGTTCACACTCAAAGAAATAAGCAACTGGGAAATAAATTATCTTAATTCTTTTAAGAAGTCATTACCTTATTCCTTATTGAGTTGCATCTTATTCCCTATTGAGTTGCACATAAACGGATGACCACGTTCCAGGAAATGTTTGTTCATAAAAAGCTCATTTCCTTTCTTCAAGGTGATGGAAAGTTAAATTACTGTGCTCAGGAGATGAGTAATATGAGTAAGAGACAGAATTAAAAGGCCATAGGAACACAGTAATAATCTGAGTCCAGTTAGTGAGTCTAGATAGGAAAATAAGGCTAAAATCTAAATTGGTGTGATAGGCATAGGCCCAATTATACAGAAAATATGAATAGCATTCTGAACCTGAATATTGCATCTATCCCGTGAATGTAGATACAGGACTTCATTGGAATACAAAAAGAGGATTTCAGAAATGGGCACTAATCTATGTATGGGGTACTTTAATCAAAATGCTGTATCTGACAGATTAGCTATTTCAGGAAGCATTTTTCCAAAAGGTGTACAAATATTGAAGACATATTCATACAATTTATCAGGTAAACTAATGATTCTTACTTGATAGGGGTAAAGGGAGTAGTAAACATCTGCTGTGATTCTGGCCCAACAGTATCTCTTTACTCAACTTCTGGAAAATGCCATTCTAGGCCCTGTGTTTTTGGGAAGAGTGAGGGAAGCTCATGCCAAGATTCTGGGGTGCTTCTGTACGTGGTACAGCGGCGGACACATGATAAAACCCAAACTCATGAGTTCCAGTTTTCAACTCTAGCTTTTCCCTCTTGGGGGGAAAAGGTGAGCCTAGAGCTTCTACAGGCATCTTATGATAACAAGGATATCTATAACCAGCAAAAAGCAGCAGGACCCAGAAATGGAGACATCATTTGAGCTGTGCATCCAATTGAAGCAAGCTCTATTCCTAGATTGTTCAGTTATAAGAATCAAACAGTTCTCATTTAGCTTAAGTTTTCTATCACTCAAAACTAATGGGTAGGAAAATAAGGATAGACTGAGTGTCTCTTATATTTTCTGGGGATGTGATGAAGCAGCCTATCAAACTGGACTGATATCCCTTGGAGTCTCATATTTGGACTAAAGAACAACAGACAAGATACTGCTATTTATCAGATTTCCTGCAGCTACCTATCAGTTTGCAATCTAGATCCTGTCTGTGTTGGAGGTGCCCAAGACCACCCTCAGCCTTACTGATTATACACAGGAAAAGAACACAGAGCAAAGGGCACAGCCTCAGGTGGTGAAGTTGAGGAAGCCAGGCACAAGTTTCACAGGATGCACTTACATTCTTTAGCAATAATTTGTGGCAAGAAATGTTGTTTACCAGGGAAGTTCATTAAAGATTCAATGCCCAGGGTTTTTATTGGGGGCTAGTCATAGAAGCACCTTCTGCCCAGCATGTAGCCAAATGGAAGGCAGATGCTCAGTAGAAACCACATTGTATGGTTTAGACACAGTGAGGCACACTTGCCATTTAGGAAAAGTTTTACATCGGTAGGAAACTGTTGATTATTCAGTTCTCAAACTCCAGGCAAAGGCCAACCTTGTGAGCAGGTCTTTCTAAGGACAGTAGTCTCAGGCCTGCCATGTTAATTGTTTTCTGCATACTGCCTTTATTATGGCATACTTCAAGACCTTAACTTAGGACACTCTCTCTTCCATATGCCAACTGCCGCTTGCCACCTTCCATGGAGAGAGCTCTTGTTTACTGGACTGGATATCCACACCGATGTTGCAGATGAGTTTAATGTCCTATCACGTGCCTTCTTCTCATAGAAGACAGAGCTCATTTCAGGTTCCAGCCTGTCCTTATATGCCCTGCTTTGCTGCAACCAAGTAAACTAGACTACAAGCCACAGGGGAACTAGACAATGTTCTATTTATTTTAATATCTGGACTTCTAAGCACATGCTACTTCTTTAGCACATATTTGTTGAATGAGTACCTATATCCCAAGATGGAAATGTGTCCTGCCCCTGGATGAACAGGTCTTCTGCATTGCCTTGTCATTGTGTAGCTGCTCTCTTGAACATGGTACACACACACACACATAAGCCACGCCACTTTTTGATACAGACGTGTAGGCAAACTATCCCAATCTCAACTGCAGAATGGCTGCTTCAGTTGCTAGAGCTAAAACTAGTTTACTGCTTTAGTGACAAGCCACCAAATTAACTTGAAGAACACACAAATATGCCCATAGAATAAGACTTCTGTTCATATAACAATTTCAAAATTAGAATATAAAAACCAGAGTAACTTGCTGGTCCTACTGTGAACAATTAAGTTAAGAAAATACTTGGTTTTATAATACTCTGAACACTGTACTAAAGAAAAGTGACGAGCATTTTGGTGGCTAGAAAATCTACCTAGAAAACATCCTGCATTCATCATCTCTGTCTTGCTGCTCTGGCTGCTCTCCACAGATCCCAGATGTAATCTGCTCATAAACAGCCTGTAATACTGTTCATCCAACTTGCACAGTGCGCTGTGGGCCTGGCAACCTCCCTCTGTGGGAAGCATGGCTGCAGATGACTAGCTGAAAATAAAACTAAACTCCAGGCTGAATGTATCATCATGATTTTAATTAAGTTTCTAGAAGAGTTGCTTCATTTTGTGGCAGTTTCCCCTTTCTCATTTACAAATATGGTCTATGAATACTATCTTTAAGTAAATAAGGCATTTTGAATCAAAGTACAGTAAATGTGTATGAGTGAATTTTCCTCATTATTAGTCTTGCAAATGCTGCTGATTTTAATATAGGATGCTATCCTTTAAGACAACTTACGTCTATAAACATTAATATTTTAGAGCATGCTACAGAATCACATAGCTAGAGAAATCTCAGGAAGCAATCATGTGTATCTTTTTAACCTAAAGAAAAAAGTCTGCCACAAATTGAAGCAGGCCTTTAAAAGGGATAACTTATTCTACTGTCTCTCACAGATGAGATGTCCTTTGAGAATTTTAACACCTCTTTAGCTATGACTAAAACTTTCTGTCAGGTTACACTATATTTGGTATAAAAGTATATTCCTAATTTTGCTTCCCAATTGAAATATAACAGCTGATTAAGAGGACTCTCATAATCTGTAAAACACCATAAATGCTAAAAACATGACAACTTTATCACTATAGACAAACTTGTTTATAATAACATTCACCTATGTTGGATAAACTCTAATTCTTGCAGATACAGAACTTTGTTTTCGACTAAGTTCATCTTAGCACAGCTTCCTGTAGGTTTAATAATCCCAGTCTTCAAACTTTGAAGTCAGTGATTCCAACTATCATTTATTAGGAAAGAAACTAAGACTATGGGCAAATTACTACCTGAATTATTACCAAATCACTGTGCAAATAACTAGGCAAGCTTGCAAACTAAATTTCATCAGAAGTCAGTCATTGCCAGTTTCTCCTGCTGTTTATGGGGATTACCTTGATATGTACATTTATATGTACACATGCATACTTACACACATCAGATATGTAAATCACTAGATAACTTTCCCCAGTGTTATCCAGGAGTTACAGCATTTAACACACTTGTCCATTGAAATACGAAACTTGAAAAAAACAGTTTCAACTTGAAAGAAACAGTTTTACCTGGAAAAAAAACATTTTATTTCATCCATTTCTATGATAGTTAAACCTAGTTTTCTGTACTGCTGTGTCTGTACTTGGTTCTATGTTTCCAGGCAACCAAAAGGATGAGGATGGAGTGGAGGCAGAAAATCTCACTTGCATTATTCAGGCCAAGTAAATATTAAATCAATTACTAAAATTCTTATTAAAGTGAGAGTTGCTTAAATGTGGGGGGCTCATAGGTCTTCTATGATTATTTTAAGTGGCAAGTTGACAAAGTGGAGATGGTGACAGTAGTGCTTTTGCCCGACATCCCTTGAAGTATGACAACAGGCAAAACAATTATAAGGGAAGACAAAGTAAATAAAATTTGTTTTGCAATGTCCATTAGGAAGCAAAATATATTTTTATTTGATTGTTTTTTAAATAGAAAAATCAGTTGCTCCAATTTTGTCTTAGATTTTTTCCAGTGTATATAGTATGTTACTTACTAGAAGATACAAAGCAAATTAACCCATAAATCAATTTATATAAGTAGAAGTTTGACTCTATTTACAAGCTATCATATTAATGCTTTATTAGTTGTAGTTACTACATATTAGTAATCCTTGGCAATTTTCTTTGTATTTCAAAATAATACACAAATCTTCTAAATAAGAAAGCCATTTAATTTTATTAGCTCTTACAAGTAGAGATTGGTATTTAGTCTTTCAAATATTTTCACTTTCATGATAATCCATCAACATGCAAAATGATGAAAGAGAATACATATGCATTATTCATAGATGTAGTGAGCAAATTTAAATTGTTTATGCTGATTTTCCTAATTTTCTCAATTAAGAAAGAGAAAATATTTTTTGAATTTACAAGCCAATCCATAATTTATAGATTCCAAAAATCTTTCTGTGTAGCACTCAAGATGAGTTTTCTACAGAAAAATGGACCTCAATGGCCTAAGGTTCCTACAGAAGTCTATCAAATCCATAATGTACCTGATATATACTACTAATATAGAATCTGCCCATAATGTAGAGTGATGTTTTAATGGAAAAGTATGTTAAACGATGATCTAGTTTTGAGCGTTAAGATTACATTTCCCCTGCCCATTACTTTTGAAATAGAATGAGGCGCGTCTCAGCAACCATCCTCCTGCAGAAAGTCCTCTGACCTGTGAAACAGAAAGCTCTAAATGTCTGGAAAGTATGGATTGGACAGGTGTCTTGGATTAAATTATCGTACATGCCACTGGAATGAACCTGCCTGATTCTCCAATTTCTCTGCTTCATTCTGAGTGTCCTTGCCTTCCCTGGGTACTAGAAGGAGAAAGGAGCCTTAGAATCAATGCCCCCACCCCACCCGTTCTTTTCCCCGGCACTATCCACCTTTACAACTACGTCTCCAAAAGTTTCAGTCTATTGGAGCTATGGTGGGACCCACATAGGAACCTCTCACGGAGGAGGGTAATGCAAAATTAATGAACCACAATTCTCTGGCCAGAAGAACCACACAGACTATCTATTACCAGGATAGGAGATAATGGTCCCCTTTCTTCCTAAATTTCATTTTTTCTCTAATTTATTCTGACAATGAGGAGACAGAAAAAGTTGCATGATGGTGATGTAGAGTCTAATGGTGTATCTCTGGATACAAAAAGAGCCACCTCAGGTAAAACTTTAAAATGAGACTGTTCTCTTCCTGTTAATTATTCCATTATTCCCTAACGTTTTTAATAATAAAACCCCCTAAACAACTACAAAGAGTTAGGATCTTGCTCTGGGGTTATGAGTACACAGACTGTTTTCTTCCTGTTAATTACTCCATTATTTCCTAATGTTTTTAATAATAAACGCCCGGGTATTTGGATACCCGGCCAACTACAAAGAGTTAGGAGCTTGCTCTGGGGTTATGAGTACAGAGGAAACTGTGTGGCTGCATTTTGTTCCTCAGAACCCAAGGAAAAAGAAATATCTGGAGCTGAAGTAACAGATTGTGTTAGTAGAGAAGGAGAGAAAGGAGAAGAAAGACAAAGTGGGGAGGGAAGAGGAAGAAAGCCAGGATGTGGCTGAGGAGGATGAGGAGGGGCAGAGGTGAGATGAAGGTCATGAGGAAGAAACTAGGAATGCAGAAGTACCAGGATTCTGGTGTTAAGTAAGAGTTTGATGGTGGTAAGCTGGGTTTTCACTCTCACCCTTATATCCAGGTCAACGCTTTTCCTTACACCACAAGTACTGTCAGGTCTTGAGCATAGAGGTAAGGCAAAAAGCAGGGTTTGGTATTTGGGAGGACCAGGAAAACAGACCTTGTATGAAAGGCATGAGGAAGATAGAAGGCAATTCTATGGGGAACTTCAGAACAGGCACTCAGCTGGAAATATGGCCTGAACAGTTATTGATAACATGAAGAATACAGACACTTCTGAGATGGGCTATATCAGGATTTAAAAATTAATAAGCATGAAGAAAGGGTTTTTATTTTACTTGATTATATTTAAAAGGGTATAATTTCATGGGAGCAGAGGCAAGTTGTGCTCACAAGGAATACAGTGACATATATGTATTTTTCATGTTTGGAAACTTCCAGGATAGAGATGAATAACAGTTGAAAAAACCAATATTTTGCATTCAGTATCCAAATAAAGATTAAAGAATTACACTATAATTTTTCTATTATACACTGTTGTGAGGTCTAAATGTACAATACTTCCTAATCATATAATTCTTTTATAAGTCATTTTTTATTTCTAAATTCTATCTTAAATAGGCTTTCTTCTCTGAATCAGTTTTACTGGGTGAGAAGGATGACCTTTACAATGGGACTAACAAATTCACCAAATAATAAAATACGAACAGCTTGCATTTGTCAATAAGGTGGTAAAAAAAAAAAAAAAAAAAAATCACCATTCAGTTTTCTGGATTTGGTGCTCTCTGTTTTGCCTACGATTAATATTTCAGAAAATATGTTCATCTTTAATTTATTGCCACAGTATTTCAGAACACTCATTAAATACATACAGACCTGGTATAAACATGTCCAGAGTTATCAAAACACAATGTTGGCTTTATGAATAAATGCAAGTCTTTATGCAGAAATGAAGATTTTTAAATAAGGTGAATGTGAAACAGCCTAAGCTGTGAAGTCAGGGTAGTCAAGGGGATCTGATTTTAAATTCAGCCCCCACTAAGTGTGCTGCACAGAGTAACTTATTTAATCTCTCTAAGCTGTTCAAATGGTGCTAGTGAGACAAACAGGATTCTACTGAGAATTATATGAGAAACAGTAGGTAATTTGCAGTGTGGGAACTCAATGAGTTATCCGTTTTCTTTTCATTACTCTTCTTACAGTGTTTTGTTTTTTGCTTTTTGTTTGTTTGTTTGTTTTTGAGAGTAAATAACATAAAGTGTGCCTCCCTGGATACACAGGTAATCCATAAATGGTCCCATTCAACTCCTAGTTCCGTGTTCTCAAGGAAAGTAATAAATAAATCATAGATATCTTTTTTTTTTTAAGTACTCCAATTTTTACCTTTTTAAGAAGGGTCCTTAGATCCATTAGTGTTATTTGACTTTCTCAACAGCCCATAGAAGAAGAACTAGAACCCTGTCCCCTGCCTTCATGTGCAGGACTATCTACTGTGTCATGTACAAACGCATTTCTATCTTGAATAATCAACTGAAGGACAAACACCCTAGCAACCCTAGAAAGTGCTACTACTTATTATGATATGCACGTCCATTTTTAATAATAGCTACATTTTAATAAATAAATCTGTATCTTTATAATTTACCATTTCTCTGAAGCAAAAAGTCTTTTCATCTATACTTATGGATGACAAACTATGCACTGATGCTCTAACCACCTATGTGGTATAGTTAATACTTGGAGAAACCTCAAGTTATTTTTTTGAGGATATAACCATTGTCAAGCTGCCTATGTATTACAGGTGAAGCTTTGGTAAGTCTAAGGAATTTTTTTCAGATGTACCCATTGCCTGACTTTAATATATGAATACATTTGGAATACGAATGGGCCTGCCTCCTGTTAGACGGATATTCTCTTCTGTTCTCTTGCACTCCATCTGTTATGGCAGAGGAAATCAACAGCCTTGGGAACCCACAGAAAAAGTCTGACAGCTGCAGGACTCAGATTCTAATTTCAAGAAGTTATGATTCACCAAGACTTTCTGATAGGAAAAGCATTCCCTACTACAACCTAGAGAGGCTATGTATGACTGTATGCATGATTTAATTAATTGGTTAGGCAAAGGGAGGAGAACATGGCTAAAATTTAAAAATTTAGTCAGAAATGTAGGCCAGGCGTGGTGGCTCACACCTGTAATCCCAGCACTTTGGGAGGCTGAGGCAGGTGGATCACAAGGTCAGGAGTTCAAGACCAGCCTGGCCAATATGGTGAATCCCCGTCTCTACTAAAAATACCAAAACTTAGCGAGGCGTAGTGACAGGCACTTATAATCCCAGCTATTCAGGAGGCTGAGGCAGGAAAATCGCTTGACCCTGGGAGGTGGAGGTCGCAGTGAGCCAAGATCGTGCCATTGCATTCCAGCCTGGGCAACAAGAGTGAAACTCCGTCTCAAAAAACAAAACAAAACAAAACAAACAAACAAACAAAAAATTAGGTCAGAAATGTTATCAGTCTCTCAAAAGCTTAAGATACTTTGCACTCTAGTATGTGTTCCTACTAGACACAGCATTTAACACAGTGAACATGAAAATGTTGGCCTTGGCAAGAATATGACTCTATTTATCTTTTAAAAAAATTTTTTTAAATTAATACCCACGCTTTATTTAACTGAGCTGGCTTTGGAATACTACCATTGTCTTTTTCACTTAAGACTATTTTAAGTTCAACTATTTTGTTGTTTGGTCGCTAATTGTAATGATTGTTTTTGTCACAGTCATGCATCTTATTTTGTTGTTTTAGGACACTGTAACCTCATCCTGTTGTCTATCTCTGTGATAATCAGATTTAATACAAGTCAGAGAACAACAAAAAAAAAAGTGCTAGGGGAATCATAAAAGGGGATTTAATACAGCCCTTACCCTTCCTTGGCTTTTGTTTCAGCCTGCAACTGACATAGTTTTCAATGTAAGAACAGTACCCCAAATTCACATTTTTCCCCTTATTTTTCTGAATGCATCAGGACAAAGTCTGTTTCCACTATCTTTTGCAGCATTGGTGCCCTTCCAAGACACAGGCTCTGAGAAGTTTCCGAGTATCAAAGAAATTACTAACCACCAAACTAATGGGAAATATAAAATTATGTTCCTTTAGCTGGAAATTCAATGAGTCAAAGACAGTGGGCATATGTCTAAAAATTAGGAGAGAACAGACAGGGTAGGAAAAGGATTAGAATCAAAGAAGGTAAGCAAGACACACTGCCAGGATGCTTCCAGATGGACAGTATGGTTTGTTTATGCAGTAATCATTATGAGAGCTCCCTGACACTGCTTCTTCAGAAATTCAGGGCTGATTCTGACACTTACTACACAGCACTCTCTTCTGACCCCATGAGGGCTGGAAGTAGGTGCTGAACCAGTTTTGGAACCAGAGAGAAATGGCCCAGGACCACCCTGATCCTCAGCTCCTTCCGTCAGTTCTTTTTCCCCCACAATGATCAACCTTCCTAGGAATTCAACAGATATAATTTTCCTAAGGTTCTGATCATTTACAGGCTAATAGGCCACATACATAATTGAGCTTCCTAGATTTTCTCTTTAAAATTAAGGATGTGCTTGACAATCATCTGTGAAAACTCTCTCAGCGCTGACTGCCATTGGCATTCACACTCCATAATAATAGTAAATAATAACAATAATATATTCTGTGAGGACTACCAATTCTGGACAAGAAGGAAAACTACCATGGGTAGTCAGATTCCTTTCCCAGCCAAATCCCAGAGATATTACAAACAATATGGGATCTTGGTGGTTTTCAGAACCAAACTTGGCAAATAAAACAAACACTATAACTACAGCCAAGAAACCCTGGGGAAGCAGGAAGAAGTTATCCTAATATCCTAATATGGATAGAAAAGTTATAACCGAGGAAGATCCAGTAGCCACAGATTAGGGATGGATTGGGAAGAGCTCTCTAGTTGGCCCATTTTTCTCTCTGAATTGCCTAGTAAAAATATCACTTGCCCAGTTATCATAATGAGAAAGCAGCAAAACCTGTTCAGTGCCATCCAGAAACTACAGGGCAATATCCTGGCAGCTCTGGAGCCGTGCTATAGTGTGGGGCCATTGCCAAGGACTACTGATCTGGCCTCAAGTATCCTCTGCCTCTCCCTGCTATGTCTTGTGTAAACGCTAGTAGGCAAAGATTTTTGTTGACTTTCTTTTCTCAGGTCTAGGACAAGTACATGGCCTATAAGAGGAAACTACAAAATAGCTGTTGAACAAATGAGTAAAGAAACAGAATAGTTTTAGATGTGACCACAGATTTGTGGCCTAGGATGAAGTACTAGTGGCTTCTTTGTCTTACAAAGTGTATCACATAATGATGAGTCCTCTTTGAAAGATATCTTGTAAGATGTGTTCCAACGAGAAGAGAAGTGCATTCCAGAGAAAGCCAAGAGATAAGGTAACCAATGGAGAGTAAATACCTTAGTAAATGTATTGTTACCTGAATAAGCAAAAAACATATAGAATGAAAACTCCAGGTGACGCCAACATGAAAGAAAAGGAGATCATAGTAGAGAAGTGAGTTGAAAGACTACTGAGATTTCTTATTGTGGGGGAAGACAGATATATTAACTTTTACACATTGGAAGAGAAAAACAAATGTAATGAATCTTAAGTTAGAGATAAGAGAACAACAGAATCTGTAACTTAAAAAGTTTAAAATCTGAGTTGTCAACATGATAGAACATAGAAAAGACAGGAAAAAGAAACAGTAATAAAATACAATGAATAAAAACTAAAATAAGATGGAAGAAGTAAGCCTCCATACAATAATAAATACAACAAGCATATATTTGTCAAATTTAGTAATCAAAAGACTGATTTAGATTTGATTTACAAAAAAAACTATCATTAAATTGTCCACAAAAGACAAAGAAAGGTTGACGGAAGAGAAGGACAAAAAATACATAAGTATTAACCGAATGAAACATTAAGTACCAATTTAAATATTATAGTAAGCAATTTAAGGAGAAAAGATACATAATTCATTCGTAAGAATAATACTATATTCTTATAATATATAATTCTATAATAAATAATATACAATTCTATATAAGAATAACTATATTCTTACAATATATAATTATATGTAAGTTATAATACTAGTCTAAGTATTATGTATCATATATACATGTGATATGTAACTACTAACTGACAGAAATGTGGGGAGAAACATATAATCTTTCATTAGAAATTGTAATACATCTTTCAGAAACTGATCAAGTAGAAAAAACTAAGCCAATATGAAAAGAATGGGAATGACACCAGCAACAATCTAAAATAGATGTATATACAGTAAAAACTTTATCCAATAAATCTAACTCATTCCTTTCGAGAATATATGAATATTTTATGTATTAGACCACAAAGGATGTCTCAAAAAAGTCTCCAAAGAATCAACCTATGCAACACAACCTCTAAGTAAAATTCAATACAATTTTAAATTAGTAATAAAAAGGAATCTAAAAGCATGTCAGGAAAAAAAATAGTTAAATGAACTCACAGCTAAATAAAGTGGAACTAGCAAGAACCAGTAAGAAAAAGTACAAAACACTGAAGAGCTGAATGACAGTGAGAGTTCTGCATGTCCGAGGCTGTGTGAGCCGCATCTAAAACCAGTAGGGCACAATGTAGAGATTTAAATAGATTGTTTTCACATCAAATGAAAGAATGAAAATAAGCAAGCTAAGGATTCCACCGAGAAATTAAAAAATGAATGTCTGCTTACAACAGTGGTGGAATAACAGGTATGAAATTTGCCCTCTTACACCTTAAACAATCAGAAAACCCAGTAAAACATGAGACAAAGGTTTTCAGACTGGACAATAAGGACAAAGAACTCAGAGAAGGTAAAAATGAGGTGAGCTCTACAAGTGCCATAGCAAATTTCCGGATTGTATCATACACAAGGAGAGGGAACTCAGAGTACTGGAGAGAATATTAAAAGCCCTGTTAAGGGTACAGAAGAATAAAGCTACATATTATAATCAAATCCATGTATTAGGTTGGTGCAAAGGTAATTGCGGTTTTTGTCACTAAAATTAATGGTAAAAACCGCAATTACTTTTGCACCAACCTAATATATATACATACTCATGATATGATACATATGGTATATCAAGCCAGTGGAAAATGATAGACTATCTATTAAGGAGTGATGGAAAAATGGACTCGCTATGTAGAACTAGATTCTCTACCTAAGTCAGAAAAACATCCAGAAAATTTAATACCTAAATATATAAAACTATAAACTAATAGAAGGAAATATACAAAAATAGCTTTATGATTTCAGTGAAAAGCAGAATTTCTTAAAGGTCTAAAATGCACAAATTATAATGGGAAAATTGTTGACTACATCAAAAAAGGACATCACAAAGTTAACAGATACGTTACAGACTTCGACAGTTTCAGCAACAAAAGACTACAAAAGATTTATAAATATAATACATAAGACACATTTTCAATTTATCAAGAAAAGGCCAGGAAAACCAACAGAGAAATGACCAAAGCATATGGATAAAATGCAGCAGTTAAAAGAATTAAAAGTGCATATAGCGACCTAATGGTAAGGAGAAAAGTCAGTGGACAAGATTTCTAGGATGATATCATAAAACAAAATTTATGTAAATAAGCATTTAGAAGAATGGAAGATATATATTAAATACATTACATTGTAACACTGTAATTACATTGATTACAGTGTTAAATACAACTACTGAGTCTTTATGGAGGAAGGAAGACTTGGGAAAAAAATTAATGCAAAAGAGATGTCATGTATGGAATGGTAACAATAATTTACAAAAACTAGGGCACAACCTTAGAATGTTTCATATTGGCATAAAAATGAGTCAGAGCTAATATCTAATTTTCGGTAATGTTAATCATATTGACAAGTGAGTTAACACTGTCAGGAAAAGAATAAACGAAGCAATGTCAAGAGCACGGTTTAACTGGGTAGACAATAATAAAGGTGCATAAAACAGCCATAGAAACACCCTCGGCAGGAGGTAAAATCTTGACTGGGCAAGATCAGATACCGGATTCAGTCACAAGACAATTCATGGCTGAGGAGTTAGAAGTATACAGAACCCTTTGGAAAGGAATCTTGTTTTGAAAAATTAGCCTACCAATTTTCAGTGAGTAAAAGACTTGACATTTATTGTCATTGTTCACTGGAAACTTAAAAATAGCCAGTGATGAAACAAGATTTGTTTTAGTTAACATAGAAAGGAAGCACAAAAGTTTAGGGTTAAAAATATCAAGACCAAGCTGGTTCATCAAAGTGATGACTGAGGCCATCACTGATTTACAAATAACCGAGTAGTGCCAAATTTCACAAGTCCAAACATTAATCATAGGCATCATAAAAAAAATTTTGAAACTAAGGAGTCTTTATGTCACATAAAGAGCTCAATGCCTGACATCATCATGACAAATCTCTGATTTACAGCATAATTTCTACAAAAAACTTAAAGAAATCAAGAAGGCTCAACCACCTACATTTATTCAAAAGACAAAGAATACCTCCAAATGCCTTTTATTCCTATTTCCAAAAATTTAATCATTCTCACAGGACAAAGATCCGCCACCATTGACAATATTCAAAAGAACTAGCCTTAGGACTTGAAAAGCAGATTAAAATTTTAATAACCAGCATCTTCAGAAAGTTCCCAAATTGCTAAGGTGATGATTATAAACGGGCAATATCATTAATAATTTTAGATGTTTAAATTACAGTATGGTTTTTAAGTTCCATGATGTCATAGATACACTCCAAGCAGAACAGGATGTAATTAGCAAATCACTGAACATAATCAGGTGCTAAAATGTATTGAATTTGTCCCTTGCTCTCAGTTGTCGGGAGGAAATTTCCTGAGAAATTAAAACCAGTATTGCTTCCCTTTAAAAACATGAAAAAAAAAAAAATGTAGATCTCCCTTCACTGCTAAGGAAAGTGAAAGTGAAGAGTCAAAATTAATTTCCTTTTACTGCTAAAACCTTAATTCTGAATATGGAAACCTTAGCTGCTAGTTTAATTATATAGACGTGCATCCCAATACCCCATACACTGGCATTCTAAGGTAAATAATATAAACAGTGAAGGTTAATTATTTTCTTTTTCATGTTATAAGAAAAACACTTTTTAAATTAATCTCATTTTTGATAAATATTCCCTGGGAACACAGAGTCATATAGCTCACCAGACAGCTGAGTCGGCTGTGGCTCACAACATCATTATATATTAAAAACATTTATCAAAAGCACAGTAATAACCTGACTTCTACAAAAATTTAGAAGTCCTTGTGTTTAAGTAATTAATAAACTTAGTATCTCTTGCCTTCCAAATCGGTAGCCATTGTCTTGAGAAAGGATTATCATTTAAATAATCAAAGTATAAGACAATTTGTTCTTCTCATTGGGTGTGCACAGGTACTAACAATTTCATCATCTTCCCAAACATATAAGGTGGGGAAGACAGAGCTTCATTCCTTCTCTACCTTAGGTGATCTCCTGAGACTATGAGAATGATCTCCCGTAATTATATCAGCCCCTAATAAACAAGTCACATATTCAATTGACAAATTTATTGAACACCTGCTATGGATCATTCACTATGCTGGTAGCAAAACCAAACACAGTCCCTTTTCTCCAAGGGCAGGAGACACTCATCAATCAAATATGTGCAAACAGATCTAAAATTCAAATTTGATAAGGACTGCAGAGAAGCATTTGGAGCTTTGAGCACATGAACTAATGGGGTGGTCAAAAGAGTCTTCCCTGAGGAAGAGATGATGAAACAGAGTTCTTACAAGTTAGCTCAGGAAACAGGGAAAGGAACATTTATTCAGAAGAAATGGCATGTTCAAAAGCATCTGGTAGGAACGAGTGTATTTAGAACCAAGACAAAAGCCAGTGTGGCTGAAAAGCAAAGCAGCCTTGAGTGGGACAAAGTGTACCCAAATTAAACATTGTTTCTGGGTGTGTCTGTTGGGGTGTTTCTGGGTGAGGTTAGCATCTGAATCTGTGGGCTCAGTAAGGTTGATCACCCTCCCTGGTGGGCATCATCAATCCACTGAGGGCCTGAACAGAACAAAAGGTGAATGAAGCAAAATTTGGCCCCTCTCTTTTTCCTGCCTCATTGCTGGAGCTGAACATTTTATCTCCTCCTGCCCTTGGACTGGGATTTTCATCCCTGGCCTGGTTTGCAGGTTTCAGACTCAGAGTGAATTGCACTGCTGACTTGTGGGTTTCCTGCTTTCAGGTGGCAGACAGTGGGACTTCGCAGCCTCCATAATTGTGTGAGCCAATTACCACATATCGATCCTATTGGTTCTGTTTCTCTGAACAACGCTGATGAATACAACCTCCTCCTCTTCTCCTTTTCTCTTCTTATTCTTTATCACTGTTTATTTCTATTATTCAGTTCATTATTTTCCTTCTTCCCTAACTTCAGCTTCCCATTTTTCAGTTATTCCAAAGACATAATGTGATCCAGGGAAATTCACACTTCTACACTACCATTACTGGCTCTTTCACAAAAAAGCATGAAAAGATCTCCTTGATATGTTGAGAAGAAAACGAAACATGTTGCAGGGTGAAAAAGAGTAGTTAGTATATCTGTGAAGTAAACTTATTCCTACTCAATCCACTTCCTGTGAGAAAATAATCTGACTTCCCAGAGAGCTGGCCAACATACAGCAAATCACTTGTGTAAAGAAATATTCAACATTTTACCATGCTTTCTATGCATACAAAATAGGACGGTGAGTGCACATGCACACACAGTTTAAGAACGGGCTAAAAACAAAATGAGCTGGGTGTGGTGGTGCACACCTGTAGTCCCAGCTACTCAGGAGGCTGAGGCAGGGGAATCGCTTGAACCCAAGAGGCGGAGTTTGTGGTAAGCCGAGATCATGCCACTGCACTCCAGCCTGGTTACAGAGTGAGACTCTGTCTTAAAAAAAAAAAAAAAAAAAGGATTAAAAATCTTTTGGTTATAACCAGACCTGAAATTTCTAGATCATTTCAGGTTTTATACACACACACAGACACACACACACACACACTTTTTTTTTTTTTAAGAGACAAGGTCTTGCTCTGTTACCCAGGCTGGAGTGCAGTGGTTCAATCACAGCTCACTGACACCTCCATCTACTGGGCTCAAGTGATCCTCCCGCCACAGTTTCCCAAGTCACTGGGACTACAAGCTTGTGTGCCACCATACCTGCATATGTGTGTGTGTGTGTGTGTATATATGTGTGTGTGTATATATACATATACATACACATATGTGTATGTATGCATATGTGTGTGTGTGTATGTGTGTGTGTGTGTGTGTATTTAAATTTTTTGTAGAGACAGGGTCTCACTATGTAGCCCAGGCTGGTCTTGAACTCCTGGGCTCAAGCGATCCTCCCACCTCGGTCTCCCAAAATGTTGGGATTACTGGTGTGAGCCGTTGTGCTGAGCCAGTTATAAATATTGTAGCATGAAAGAATATAAACTGTATATGCAGTAAACATTCTTCTTGGCCAATGCTTAAGTAAAATGCCTCTACTGATTTTTTAAAAAATATAGTATCTCAATATTGAAAAGATAACTGTGTGATTATGGATGTTATTTTACTTTATAGATGGCAAAATAAAACACAAACGTACACAGAGGTATGTTGTAAAATGAAAATAATCAAGATAAACGGATACTTTTACCGATATATTTCATCCCTCTTTTGTTTTTCAGAAAAAGTTACTCATACATTTAAGATTTCTCTATAATATCTCACATAGTAATTTTAAAAATCTGTCATCCCATAGGTTTCGAGGTATAGTTATAGTAAACATATTTGAGAATACTGTATAATTAATATAATGGTGTTTTAGACCACAGTGCATAAAAGGTTCAAAGGGCTTGAATGCAAACAAACCCCCAACCCATCCCAAGGGGAACTGACAATATTTTGTAACATTCATAAAACACCTATAATTCCATATTTTCTAATAGTTATATATTAAAGAAAGTTATTGTTTTAATAAGATTTTATTAATAATTCCTCACCCAAGTCCAGATATTTTGCAAGTGGATGATTAGGTAGCTAGGAATAGGTCAACAGTTTTTACCTCAGCATTCTTTCACATTCCCTAAGGCTATTATAGTAAATTCTTAAATGATTTTTTTGTAAACAACTCTTGGCACACCTTGATACACTTATTATCTCTGAGTAATATTTTAATCAGCTTTGTTCCTTAGGAGTCCAGTTGTGAAATATTAGCAAACTTATCCTGGGTAGCACTGCCTGGCCTGGCCTGTGTTCACCAAGGGAATTTACCTTCTTACATTCCTCATCATTCAAGACACATTCTAAGATGCTTCCACCCCACCAAAATTAAAATTAAGCTCTTCCAACATTCAGAGTATGTATGTATATGTGTATGTGTGCCTGAATTTTTTAACCTTTTCTATACTTACAGAATCAGCCATACCCTAAATGTATGCATGCATGTAATAAGAGACTGTGAATTTCCACATATTAATTATCTACAAGAAAACCTAGCACATTGTTCTGAACCATGTAGGTGCCCAACCTAATGCTGAACAAAACTGAGTTACTCTGGTTAATTATTGATTTATAATATGGAACGGAGCAAGTTCAGACTGAAGGGTTGGCTGATGGTAGAGAGAACTACAGCAGAGGTACCACTGCACTTTTCACTCTCTCTCCTGATCAGAACTGGGTGCAAAGATGGGAACTGAATAGGATAGGAGAGCATATCCTGCTTCTTTCCTTCATTTAGCAAAGTATCTAGTCAGTGAACATTTATAGGGACTGTGTAGTGGAGTAGTTATAAGATCTGGGTTGAAGTCCGTTGCTGAATCCCAACTATATCAATCACTAGCCCTAAGATCTCAGGCAAAATACTGCACTTTACCAAGTTCCAGCTTCTGTATCTATAAAACCAGCATAGAAATCATAACCACATAATGGTATTGTGAGGATTAAATAAGTTCATCTGTGCATACCATTCCGATGCATGCACATACCCACACGCACCTGACTAGACCTTAGCTAGCCATAGAATGCTCATTAAATGCCAGGATCTATAAAAAGGCTAGCGACATATTATCAAAGGAACCCCATCCCTGCCCTCATTAGACAGTGTAACTAATAAGCAGACCTACACAACTTCAGCACTATGCACATCAGTGCTGTGAGCAAAAAATTTGGCAAATAGACTAAGAGTAGTTCAAATACAGAAAGCCACAAGCCCAAGAGAATACTGAGGGTAATTCTAAAATCTACAAACAAAATTGAAAATATAATTAATTGACTATGGTTTTACACATAGGGTTTCTAATTGGGTTATCTAGCACTAGGATTATCTATATAGAGCTGCAAGGGGGCAACTTCTGAGGGTAAGAATTACGTTGTGTGCATGATCCCTGGTGTTTGCCTTGGGAGATTTGTTGGCTTTGAAGTGCATGCATGGTCTTCCTTCTGTTGTTAGAAAATGATGATCTTCAGTTACCAATACTAAGTTGGTGAGTCTTTCTAATCAGTCAGTTCCCCTAATTAAAAGAAGCCAGTGACAAAGAAAGGGAGCTCTCTCCTGCTCTGGCTGTCACACTTTACACTGTTCAGGTACCTTCAGTGTGTTTAAGAGGACAGGATGTATGTATGTATGTATATATATTTGTATAAAATATATGTATATATACACCTTTCTTTAAGAGACAAGGTCTTGCTCTGTTGCCCTGGCTGGAATGCAGTGATTCAATCACAGCTCACTGCCACCTCCATCTACGTATCCCATGCTTACATGGGAAAGTCATGGGAGCTTCCAGCACCTCTAACTACCTGAACATGAGTAAACTGTTTTCCAGTCATAGACATTACTATTTACAACAGTCCATGCTGGTGAAGAACAAAACATCCTCCAAAAGGTGTTAGTGCAAGGTATAAGTCACACCATATTTTTATGTTCTATTTTAAGTTGGCAACTCACAATTCTGATTTAGCCATGAGGCAGCATTTAAGCGAAAACCTAAATTCAAGTAACCCTAACTGAGTATATCAGATATGCCAGTAATACTTGGATGTGTATTTCAAACATTTCTAGGGAAAAGGATAATTAAATTACTACATTATAGTTTAGAATGTAATTTAATGTGCCAATATGACTAATTTGAATAATAGCCAACCTAATGTTGAAATCAACTTTTCAATATGGTAAACTCACTTAATGTAAATATGGCAATAAATATTGCATATAAATCCAACAAAGGCGCTAATAAATTAAAAGATCAACTCAGAAGCGTCAAGGTATGCAAGGTACATTAACAATTAGTTTCAGCTCTAGTACTTATGTGATGTACCTACATTTGTAGGGTGACAGATTTCTCAAATGTTTCAAATTGGAAAAGTTTCAAAATTTCCAAATGTATACTATTTATATTCTATATGTCTTAGTGTTTGTAGGGCCTATGCTGCTAGAGGTGTACACTTAAAAAAAACAAAAAAAATTCTCTGTATCAGCTGAAAAAATGAAAAGTACAAATAATCTCAGAAAACCATACTAAACAGAATCTTTTTATCCCACTGACTTTGACAGGAGAATTTTTCATTGTCCAGTATAATCTTTTCTGATGGAACATCTATTGTTTTCTACTCTTGTCCCTGTGGTTCCATTAAGATCAACAACCCCCACCCTGCACCTTGCCTCCTACAGTGAGCATATGGCCCAAGCCTCACCAGTCAGGAGATCCACATCTGCCTAAAAAAAAGAGATTGGCATGTGGTGGTGCTCTGCGTCCCAAGTAACATCAATAAGGCACCAGTTTAAGAACTAAGACTCTGTCCTCTATTATCTGTCTTTTTAAGGGGTTCTTTCTGAAGTGACATGAAGGATAAACAGCTGAAAAATGGGAAAAGAAGGTGTTGGGGAGAAACAAAGTCCTGATGATATCATTCAAGCCCTGGGGAATCAAGATATTCCTAGAATTTTACTTATACAATATAATGACTTTTGTGTGTGTATGGGGGCTTTTCCTTAAGTTAGCTTTCTGTCATGCAAAACACAAAGAGTCAAGTCTATTGCATTTTACACTGCCAAACTTTTTTCTCTAGTATTTTCACCAAATACTGTCTCTATTTTAGATAAGCTACTCTTATCACTGTCCTCAAAAATTGAAAGAAAAAAATGAAGAATTGAAAACAGTGATTCAAGCAAATACTTGTAACCTAATGATCACTGCAGAATTATTTACAGTAGATAAAAGTGGAAACAACACAAGTTTCCAACAAATTAATGAATAAACAAAATGTGGTAATCCATGAAATACTATTCACTTATGAAAAGGACACTGAGGGGCGGAGCGTCTCCAAACTCCAGCCGCGAGCTGGACACAGAAGACCGGTGTTTCTGCATTTCAACGAGGCAAACAGGTCTGAGTGGGACGCTCAGCAAATCTCCAACAGACCTGCACCTGAGGGTCCTGACTGTCAGGAAGGAGAAACTATCCAAACAGGGAAGGACACCATTCATACCAAAACCCCATCAGTACCGCTCAACATCATCAAAGACCAGGAAGACAGATAACACCACAAAGATGGGGAAAAAGCGAGGGTAGAAAAGCTGGAAATTCTCAAAAAATAACCTGAGCCGCCTCTACCCTGCCCAAAAGGAGCGCAGCCCATCGCCAGCAAGCGAATCGAAAGCTGGGTCAGAGGACATGCTTTGACGAGATGAGAGAAGAAGGCTTCCAGGTCATCAAACTTCTCAGGAAGCTAAAGGAGGAATTACGTGACAGAGCAAGAAACTAAGAAATCTTGGAAAAAAAGAGTGAAGGGAATTGGACAGCTGGCCTATTAATGCAGAGGAAGGTCATAAACGAAATGGACAGAGATGAAACAACATGACACGAGAAAGTACGTGACCAGAATCGCAACAAGGCTTTCGTAACCGACTCGATCAGACTGGAGAAAGAGTATCAGCAATTGAGGATCAAAATGAATGAAATGAACGCGGAGACAAGGAGAAACCAACAAGAAAAGAAGAAAAGGAAATGAACAAAGCCTGCAAGAAGTACTCGGGGATGTATGTAAAAGAGGGCGGAGAGTTGGGGGTGCCTGAAAGGTGAGGGGGAAAATGGACCAGTGGAAAACACTCTTCGGATATCATCCAGGAGAGAACTTCCCACAGCCTAGTAGGGCAGGCCAAACATTCAAATAGGAAATACAGAGAACACCACAAAGATTACTCCTCCAGAAGAGAACTCCAAGACACATAATTGGCCAGATTCACCAAAGTGAAAATGAAGGAAAAAATCTTAAGGGCAGCCCAGAGAGAAAGGTCGGGTTCCCACAAAGGGAAGGCCCATCAGACTAACAGCAGATCCTCAGCAGAAAACTCTCAAGCCGAGAAGAGAGTGGGGTGTGCCATATTTCAACGTTCTTAAAGAAAAAGAATTTTAAACCCAAGGCAATTTCATATCAGCAAAGTAAAGTTTCATGAAGTGAAGGAGAAAGAAAATCCCTTTTAAGATAAGCAAATGCTTAGGAGATTTGTCACCCAACACAGGCCTCCACTTTACAAGAGACCCTGAAGGAAGCCATGACACATGGAAAGGAACAACCGGTACCAGCCATTTGCAAAAACATTGCCACGAAATGTAAAGACCATCGAGGCTAGGGAAGAAACTGCATCAGACTAAACGAGCAAAATAACCAGTTAATACAAATGGCAGATCAAGTTCACAAATAAAAAATTAACCTAAATGTTAATGGACTAAATGCTCCAATTAAAAGACACAGATGCAACTGGATAAAGAGTCAAGACCCCTCAGGTCTGCTGTATTCAGGAGCCCATCTCACATGCAGAGACATACATAGGCTCAAAAGTAAAGGGATGAGGAAGATCTACCCAAGCAAATCGAGAACAAAAAAAGCGAGGGTTGCAATCCTAGTCTCTGATAAAAAGACTTTAAACCATCAAAAGATCAAAAGAGACAAGGCCATTTTACCATAATGGTAAAGGAGCAATTCAACAGGAAGAGCTAACCTCTCATAAATACTATATGCACCCAATACAGGAGCACGCAGTTCAAAAGCAAGTCCTTAGAGACTTACAAAGGAGACTTAGACTGCCATACTAATAATAATAGGAGACTTCAACACCCACTGTCAACATTAGACAGATCAACGAGACAGGAAAGTTACAAGGATATCCCGAGGAATTGGAGACTCATCTCTGCACGCAACGGACTATAGCATCTATGAACGTCTCGCACCCAAACTCAACAGAATATTGCATTCTTCGTCCAGCACCCACGCCACCGCACTTATTCCCCAAACTTGACCACATAAGTTGAACTAAAGCACTGCCTCAGCAGATGTACAAGAACAGAAATTATAACAAACTGTGCTTCAGACCCAAGTGCAATCAAACTAGAACCCCTTTTTCAGGACTAGAAACCTCAATCAAAAACGCTCAACTACATGAAGCTGACAACCTGCTCGCTGAATGGGGACTACTGGGTACATAACGAAATTGAAAGGCGGAAATAAAGGATGTCTGTTGAAGACCATGCAGAACAGAGGCATACAACATACCAGAATGCTCTGGGACACCATTTAAAGCCAGTTGTGTAGAGGGAAATTGATAGCATAACATGCCGCCACCAGCAGAAAGCAGGAAAGATCTAAAATTGACACTCGAACATCAAATTAAAAGAACGGTAGAGAGGCAAGAGCAACACATTCAGAAGCTAAGCAGAAGGCAGAGAAATCACTAAGCATCATAGCAGGAACTGGAAGTGAGATAGAGACCAAAAAACCCTCCAAAAAATCAGATGAATCCAAGGAGTTGGTTTTTGAAAAGATTAACAAAATTTTTTGAGAAGGACCGCTAGGCAAGCTAATAAGGAAGGAGAAAGAGAGAGGAACAAATAGATGAAATAAAAAATGATAAAGGGGATAATCACCACCGCCACCAAGAAATACAAACTACCTCAGAGCAATACTATAAACACCTCTACGCAAATCAACTAGAAAATCTAGAAGAAATGGAATAATTTCCTGGACACTTACACTCTCCCAAGACATACAGGAGAAGTTGAATCCTGAATAGACCAAGTAGGCAGGCTCTGAAATTGAGGCAACCATCAATAGCCTACCCACCAAGAAAAGTCCGGGGACAGATGGATTCACGAGCTGAATTCTACCAGATCGGGGTACAGGAGGAGCTGGTACCATTCCTTCTGAAACTATTCCAATCATAGAAAAAGGACGGGAATCTCCGCCTAACTCATTTGATGGAGGCCAACGATTCATCCTGATACCAAAAGCTGGCAGAGACACAACAAAAAAAGGAATTTGTAGGACCAATATCCCGATGAACATCGATGCAAAATCCTCAATAAAGTACTGGCCAACCGGATTCAGCAGCCACATCAAAAAGCTTATCCACCATGTGATCAAGTGGGCTTATCCCGTGGGATGCAAGGCTAGTTCAACATTTGCAGAATCAATACACGTAATCCAGCATTAAACAGAACCAAAGACAAGAAGCCACATGATTTAGTCTCAATAGATGCGAAAAGGCTTTTGACCAAAATTGCAACAGCCCTTCATGGCTAAAAAGCTCAAAAATCGTAGATGGAACTTACCTCAAATAATAGAGCTATTTATGAGAAACCCACAGCAATATCATACTGAATGGGCAAAAACTGGAAAGGAATTCCTTGAAAACGTGCAGCAGACAGGGTTGCCCTCTCTCACACGCCTAATTCCAAGCATAGTGTTGGAGCAGTTCTGCTAGGGCAATCATGGCAAGAGAAGAAATCAGAGGGGTATTCAGTTAGGAAATGAAGGAGTCAATTGGTCCCTGTTTGCAGGAATGGACGATGTTGCTATATTTAGATAACCCCATTGGTCATCAGCCCAGAATCACACCCGTAAGCTGATAAGCAACTTCAGCAAAAGTCTCAGGATACAAAATTAAAGTGAAAAATCACAAGCATTCTTATACACAGTAACAGACCAAACAGAGAAGTCCACATCATGAATGAAGCTTCCATTTCACAATTGTGCTCAAAGAGAATCAAAATACCTTAGGAATCGCAACTTACAAAGGGATGTCAAGACCTCTTCAAGGCGGAACGACAAACCACTGCCAGTGAAATCAAAGAGGACGACAAACAATATGGAAGTCACATACCATGCTCTATGGATAGGAAGAATCAGATATCGTGATAATGGGCCATACGTGCCCAAGGTTATTATAGATTCATGCCATTCCCCATCAAGTACCAGATGAGTTTCTTCACAGATTGGAAAAAACTGTTTAAAGTTCATATGGAACCAAAAAAAGCCCGCATTGCCAAGACACCTAGTCAAAAAGGACAAAGCTGGAGGCGTCACGCTACCTGACTTTCAAACTGTACTACAAGGCTACGTAACCAAAACCAGGCATGGCACTGGTACCAAACAGAGAATAAGGACAATGGAACAGGAACAGGAGCCTCAGGAATAACCCCCACACATCTACGAGCCAGCTATCTTTGACAAACTCTGAGAGAAACAAGAAATGGGGAAAGGATCTCCTATTTAATAAATGGGTGCTGGGAAAATTGGCTAGCCATAAGTAGAAAGCTGAACTGGATCCTTTCCTTACTCCTTATCGAGATTAATTCAAGATGGATTAGAATTAAATGGTTAGACCTCAATACCATAAAAACCCTAGAAGAAATCTAGGTAGTACCATTCGAGGACATAGGCATGGGCAAAGGACTTCATGTTTAAAAACACCAAAAGCAACGGCAGCCAAAAGCCAGAAATTGACAAATGGGATCTAATTACAACTATAGAGGCTTCTGCACAGCAAAAGAAACTACCATCACAGTGAACAGGTAACCTACAGAATGGGAGAAAATTTTTGCAACCCACCTCATCTGACAAAGGGGGGGCTAATATCCAGAATCTACCAAAGAACCTCAACACATACACAAGATAAAAACAAACACCCACAAAAAGTGGGCCAAAGGATATGACGCTCTCTCTCAAAAGAAGACATTTTCATACCGCCAAAGAGCACATGAAAAAATGCTACGATCATACTCACCATCAGAAAAATGCAAATTCAAAACCACGAAGAGATACCATCTCACACCAGTTAGCAATGCAATCATTCAAAAGTCAGGAAACAACAGATGTTGAAGAGCGATGTGGATAAGGTAGGCAACACTTTTACATGTTGGTGGTGATTGTAAACTAGTTCAACCATTAGGAAGGAACGGTATCGGCGAATTTTCCTCAAGGATGTAGACACTAGATTTACGCACTGATGTGACCCGCCATGCCACTACTGGGTATATACCCAAAGGATTATAATTAGTCTAGTACAAAGACACATGCAACGTATGTTATTGTGGCAACTATTCACAATAGCAAAGACTTGGAATCAACCCAAATGGTCCATCTGTGACAGGACTGGATTTAAGAAAATGTGGCACATATGACACCATGGAATACTATGCATCCATTAAAAAAGGATGAAGTTTGTGTCGTTACTGTAGGACATGGATGCAGGCTGGAAAACCATCATTCTTAGCAAACTATCAGAAGAACAGAAAAACCAAACACCGGCATGTTCTCACTCATAGTGGGAACTGAACAATGAGATCACTTGACTCGGGAAGGGAACACACGCACTGGGGCCTATTATGGGGGGAGGGGCGAGGGGGAGGATGCATTGGGAGTTATACATGGATATAAATGTATGAATTGCATGGGTGCTCGACCCGACGGTTGATGGGTGCAGCACACCAACCATGGCACAAGCATATACATATGTAACAATACCTGCACGTTATGCACATGTTCCCTAGAACTTGGAAGTGTACTCAAAACATAAATAAAATAATTAAAAAAAAAAAAAGGAACACTGATACATGCTACAATAAGGATGATCCTTGAAAATATTATGATAACTCAAATAAACCAGACAAAAAGGAGAAATATTGTATGATTCTGCTTACATAAAATATTTAGAATAGGCAAATTCATAAATCAGAAAATAGACTACAGGTCACCAAAGACTAGGTAAAGGAGAAATGGGGAGATATTGTTTAATGTGTACAGAGTTTCTGTTTGGGGCAATGAAAAAGTTCCAGAAATGGAGAATGGTGATGGTTGCACAACATTGTAAATATACTGAATGACACTGAATTGTACACTCAAGAATGGTAAAATCACAAATGTTATGTGCATACACACACATATATACTTTAACACAATAAAATTTTTTTAAGAAAAGAAAGCCAGAATGGAGAACTGACTAGTAACAAAAGCTTACCAAACCTTATAGCACCTCAACACCTATTCTGCCTCCCTCAGAGCAGGTTATGTGGTAAAATATGCACATCTGCATATGTTTATAAAACTATGAATCATATAAATATTATACAAATATGGAAAAAAGAGTTAAAATGAACATGCTACTGATTTTCATTCTTTTACTGAAGTTATAATAATTCTATTTTCTTGAAGGCTTTTATACTTAAAACTCCAAAATTACTTGTATTGCATACAGTTTATCACGTTAAAATAAATAAAATTTTAAAATGCTGCGTTAAAATAATTTTCTTTCATTTATCTTTTGAATGTTAATAACACATAGTCTTAAAATATGAATGATGTTTTTATAAAATATCCTCTACTTTTGGCCTTCCAGAAACCCCAAAACAGTCTTGAAAACAAAATGACTAAAGTTGCTAGCTAAAATGAATACCTTTACCAAATTTGAGCTGAAGAGATACACCGGTTCTTGTCTTCTTTTAATGTCAGGAAGATATGTGGGAAGCTGAATTAGTCATTTAGCAAGCTAGGAGGACTTCACCTTTTTCTGACACAACATAGATACTAAGTATCTACTATTTATCTACTGTAAATAATTATGCAATTATAAGGATCATTGTATCATTAGTATACAAGTATTTGCTTGAATCACTGTTTTCAATTCTTTATTTTTTTCTTTCAATTTTTGAGGAGAGTAATAAGACTAGCTTATCTAAAATAGAGGCAGTATTTGGTGAAAATACTACAGAAAAAAAGTTTGGCAGTGTAAAATGCAATAAGTTTGACCTTGCATGACAGAAAGCTAACTTAAGGAAAGACTCCCGCTGCACACCAAAATAATAGAAGTATGAAGAATAAGTTTCTTTGTCTATGTAATACATTGTAAAAAAATCTGCCAAAGACTATCCCTTCAAATTTTTTCTTCAACATTTATTTATATCATCATACACATTAGGGAGCATGACATAAAATATACCAGATGAATAAATAGGTTAAGTGTCCTATATATACAGATAAATTCTTCTTCTTGTTTTCTTTTTTTTTTTTTTTTTTTTTTTTTTGAGGAAGAGTCTTACTCTGCTGCCCAGGCTAGAGTTCAACGGCGTGATCACGGATCACTCACTCGATCTCCTGGGCTAAATCTATCCTCCCACCTCAGCTTCCTGAGTAGCTGGGACTATGGTCTACACCACCATGCCCAGCTAATTTTGTTCTTTTTTTTTTTTTTTTTTGTAGAGACGGGGTTTCATCATATCGGCCAGGTTGGTCTTGAATTCCTGGGCTCAGGGATCCTCTCGCCTCTGCCTCCCAAAGTGTTGGGATTACAGGTGTGAGCCATCAGGACTGGCCTTATTATTCACATTTTTAATATCTACCTAAAACTAGTTAAAAGTAGTAAGATGAACTAAATGTATTTTAATTAAATCTTTCAATTTCTGCCATTTATCTTTCACCACTGAAATCATTCTTTACCAAAAAAGGTAGTCATAGTAACACCTCTCAATGACTCCATTTATTCAGCTGTGCATATATAATAACAATATATTAACACCTTCCACCTGCATACTTTAAAAACATAGCAAATCATTATCTTCACTTTTTAAATGAGTGGAAAAAAATACTTAAAAGCTTGGAAGTTACGGTTCAGAAACTGTATTTTTTTAAGGCTTAATCTCTTTTATGTCAATTATTTTAGTTTTACTACTAAAAGAGTCACTACTAGTAATGCTAGTCCCCTACATCACTTCTCACCCATTTTGAGATCACTGCCACTTTATTTTCCTTTAGTATTTTCCTCTGTATCTGTCTACATACTGATGCTTTAAGAGGAAATAATTTTCAGCAAATCCAATTACTCATTCCCACTCAATATTTACCAGCCTTTCCCCAGTAATACAGAGCTTAATATAAACAATTTTCCTTCTTTATCTAAGTTATCCATATTAATTTTTTAAATAGCCTTAACCCAATTGTTAGGATATCCTATATAGATCTTCATGAATAGGACAGATAGTAAAATAAAAATGAAGCATATTTTCTCATTTGGGCATGAATTTGGTAAGCTTTTATATTTGGTTAAGTACTCATAACACTGAAGCAAAGATTATTGGAAATTTGTTGAAGAGAACCTTAAATCATGTTTAGAACATTAAAGCAAAGAGAATGAAAATGTCCCTCAAAGCACAGTAATTATTCCTCAATTATAGAAAAATATAAACAAATAATACCCCTTTGTATTTAAATAATTGTAATATCTTATGAAAGGGTGACTAATATTAAGACTTACAAAGTGATAAATACCTCTTTAGTCCATTTTAAGAACATCTTACATACAAATCTCAGGTTTAGAGCCTCAGAAAGATCCAAGGCATGTTATCAATGTGCCTTCAAGAATGTCACACAAACTTTTATTATGAATAATTTTAAAAACTCAAACACATTTATATGGCTCTGACATTTACCAAAATGCAAGCACAGATATAAATTATAATAAATGAGATATGTGACAGCATATTGTAAGCTGCTCTTTAGTATGCGCTGTATCTCCCACTGGTATTTCAACTTCCAGGTCATCATCTCAATAGGTAATAAAATCATCTTTACCGTCTTACAAACCAAATACAGTTCTAACCTTTTTAATTTTTTTTCCAGGGAGGCTCTCAGTCTGTCACTCAGGTTGAAGTGCTGTGGCCCAATCATAGCTCACTGTAGCCCCGATCTCTGAGGCTCAAGAGATCCTCCTACCTCAGCCTCCTGAGTAGCTGGGATTACAGGCACAAGCCACCATGTCAGGCTAATTTTTTAAATTTTTGCAGAGACAGGGTCTCCCTTTGTTGCCCAGGCTGGTCTTGAACTCCTAGGCTCAAGGGATTCTCCTGCCTCGGCCTCCCAAAGGGTTAATGGGTGTGAGCCACATGCATCCAGCTAGTTCTAACCTTAAATATGAAAATTTTTAGAGGTTTCATTTATGGAGAAAAATATTATCCTGATGCTATCTGATTGAGAAAAGATGGACAGTTGATAAAGCAATCCATCAACATATCATATAATTTATAGTACCTCCAGAACTAAAGCATTTAGTTTGTTCATATATAAATGGAACAGTGATAGAATTTACACTAAGTATTTTAAACAGATAAGATTCTTGTCAGCCATACATCTACAGTTCATGTATCATAATCAAATGGCCTGGTGCTTCTGAGTCCACTCCCATTCCTTTTATGAAATGCTCCACTACATTTTGCATATTTTATAGAATTTAAGAGAATCAACCTCTGCAAGTTTGCTTCTACCTTTGATTCCTGACACCAAAATACTTAAGGAATTTCAAATTTTCTAGGTACAGAATAGAGATCAAAGTTAACAGCAAACTGAACTGAAAATTGGTAAGTCATATGAAGTTTCCTGGAAAGAATATAAACATATTAGTCAAAGCATATTCTTGGGTTTTTTCCCAAATGTCATTTAAAATATAAAATACAAGTGCATTCAGGATTTCATAATCTATTACAATTAATAAAATGTTTAATACTTCAAATTGCATGTTCATTATATGTGGTCTACATTAGATTAGAATTTGTCTTTTTTTAACAATATCAAACGAGAAAAAATATTTTATTTCTTATTGTTACTGTCAAAATAGCTTTTCAAAACCAAGAAGTTGTTATGCAATGCTATAGTAACTTGGCTAAATCTGGTTTATTTCATATTCAGAAATTTTTATTTTATGAGGCATTTACAAAAGCTACAGGATATGCTTTAATTAATTTGACAAGTCTATTAAGCTTCACTGTGTTCAAAACATTATGCCAGAGATACACAACATGATTGTTTTTGTATCAACACTTATTGAGCTCCTGTGGAAGGAAAGTATATAAGATAAATGGTACATGCCCATGAAGTAGCTGAAACACAAATAATTAAATGAATTAACTTCAAATAAACTGGAAACCAAAACATTAAATAAAAGTATAAATTAAATTATATGTATAATTATAAGCTTAGTATCAAGTGTTCATGTTGCAGGAAACGAATTACATTTCCAATATCAAAGTCCTGATATATATTTAGGAGTTGTTACTTACGTTACTTCATTTGAAATCTTTCCTATAGCAACATTATTTTGAAAAGGGAAAAATGTTTTATTTGAATAATATCTTGTACTTCAATAGTCAAAAAATTGCTGCACATTCCATACTCTTGAAAAAACCAAAACATCTTAACTTCAAACAGCACTAATATAGGTTATGCTTTGGCCCAATTGTTGCTTACTGGATTGGGTGAAAAAATCTTAATCTTACTCATATTAGAGAATTCTATAAAGTAAATCGTGTTCTTTCTAATACACAAATGTACTTACTCAATTTGAGAGCCTGCCAACCCTCCAATCAGGCTCTGATTGCACTTTTTGTGTGAGTGGTGGGATCAAGAGTGCTTCTTTTAGAACATGAGGAATAAAGAAAATAGAGCTAAAATGCTAGATGCTCTACTGCACAGAGTTAAAACATTAAAATTTTTTAAAATTAAGGATATTAAATGCATAACTGATTTAAAAAATAAGTAACATTTTATTTCAGAAAAGTATTTCAATTACGAACTTGCCTGTTTCTTGTATCAAGATTTTTAAATGGCTTATGAAAGATGTTCAGTTAAACCCGGCAGCTTTATTTCCTCCTACTCTCCACTAAAATGACTATAAAGTAATTAAAGTTTATATGCAAGGATAAAGAACATTAGACTGGAAACCTTGGACAGTGGAAAGAGGATAGACAAGTGGTGACTGGCTTAACACAGCAGAACTAAAACCTAATCACAACAAAGTAAAGCCAGCAAGAAGCAAGATGATTTGTACGACAGACTTTGGAAAGGCTTAAGAATTGGAGGTACCAAATGTCTCAGAGACTAGATTATAAAAAGGACTGGTTGACAATCCTTGTAACAATCAACAAGATGCCTCCCCCAACTCCACTGTCAAGATCCTTTGCCCTCCCCACAAGTGGGGAGGAGACAGAGGTGTCCTGTTCAGAGACAATGAATGTCTAGGATTGCAGATAGGAGGATGGCAGGCATGGTGAAGGCCAGCAGCAAGGAGTGGCAAGAAAATGAAAGTTTATGGCCTTAAAAATTCTGAGGGAGAAAAACAACACAAGTCTGGGGACTGAATAAAGAGTTTCATGGTGTCAAAAGTGTTTACGTCTCATTGAATTTTTCACAGAAAACTAGTATGGAGTAAGAATCATTATAAAGATGAAGTCAGCCTAAAAAGAAGACAGGAGGCTGGGCGCAGTGGCTCACGCCCATGATCCCCGCACTTTGGGAGGCCGAGGCAGGTGGATCACAAGGTCAGGAGTTTGAGACCAGCCTGGCCAAGATGGTGAAACTCCGTCTCTACTAAAAATACAAAAATTAGCCGGGCGTGGTGACAGGCGCCTGTAATCCCAGCTACTCAGGAGGCTGAGGCAGGAGAATTGCTTGAACCCAGAGGCAGAGGTTGCAGTGAGCCGAGATTGAGCCATTGTACTCCAGACTGGACGACAGAGTGAGAGTCCATCTCAAAAAAAAAAAAAAAAAAAAGACATGGAATATAGGAAACAGAACTCAGCCACAAGAGAGAAGGGTAAAGAGCATCTCTACAGCTGTCCCTCGCGGAGCCACCAGACGATATTGGAGGCTGCAGGAGAAAGGTATGTAAGAAGAGCAGAATCACAGGATGGATTATGGATGTTTCTCACTAGGTTTAACCATAAAGAAAGAGGCTTTACAGCTCCACTGAAAAGTGTGCAGAAAGAATTAGTGAGGGGTACACAGAACACTGAGCAAGTTAAAGAATGTGGCACTTGGGCTGGGTGTGGTGGCTCACGCCTGTAATCCCTGCACTTTGGGATGCCGAGAAGGGTGGATCACCTGAGGTCAGGAGTTCGAGACCAGCCTGGCCAACACAGTGAAACCCTGTCTCTACTGAAAATACAAAAATTAGCCAGGTATGGTGGCATGTGCCTGTAATCCCAGTTACTCAGGAGGCTGAGGCAGAAGAATCACTCGAACCCGGGAAGTGGAGGTTGCAGTGTGCAGAGATTATGCAACTGCACTCCAGCCTGAGTGACGGAGTGAGACTTCACCTAATAAAAAAAAAAAAAAAGAAGAAGATGGTACCTATTTACTTCTATAGGAGAGAAAAAAATCCTGGTGTAACTATATGGGCCATTTCACCAGGCCAGGATCATGGGTTGTAGGCAGCAAGGTGGAGGAGGAGGAGGGGGAGGTGCTGCGGAGGAGCAAACAGAACACTCACAGCAAACACCAAAGTAACTCGAATCACAGTGCACCGAGCTGCTCAGTGGGGAACAATATTTCCATCATCATCATAATGAAAATGGTATACATTAACTAATCTCAAAACTTGAGATATAATTATATCAGGTCCAGGGAGAATGTGTGAATGTGAATGTGTGTATTGTCGGGGAGCAGTGTTGGAAGAAGCATTTCATCTTCCATAACGAAGAGTCAATGCAGAATTTCAAAATTATACACATTTTCATTTAGAAATACAGTTGCTAATACTGAAAAAAACATCTAAAAGAAGTGCAAGTAATTGCCTCTAGAAAGCAGAACTTAAGGTGGGAAAGGGAGGGGCAGGGACAACTGCCTTTCACAGTAAGATTTATAGTATCTTGAGTTCTGTGTATCTGTGATAAAATTAAGTTCAAAATAAAACAAGAATACCCTTAAAACAAGACTGTGAATGCCACATAAATATTCTGACTTCAGAACATCATTTATTGTTTAACGAAAAAACCCTAAAATCAGCAAATTAGGCAAACTTATTTCACTGTGCTTTAATAGATCAATCTCCAGTCAAGCAATTTGATTCATACTCTACAATTAAAATAAATAGCTTATCAACATTTTTTATCTGGTCCTTGACACATTATATACAAGCAACCTAAGTGAGCAATATAATTTTAATAACCAAATTAATTCACAAATTGGCCGTCTTTTCTTTTTTATTTTTTTTGAGATGGAGTCTCGCTCTGCCGCCCAGGCTGGAGTGCAGTGGCCAGATCTCAGCTCACTGCAAGCTCCGCCTCCCGGGTTCCCGCCATTCTCCTGCCTCAGCCTCCTGTGTAGCTAGGACTACAGGCGCCCGCCACCTCGCCCAGCTAGTTTTTTGTATTTTTTTTAGTAGAGACAGGGTTTCACCGTGTTAGCCAGGATGGTCTCGATCTCCTGACCTCATGATCCACCCATCTCGGCCTCCCAAAGTGCTGGGATTACAGGCTTGAGCCACCACGCCTGGCCCACAAATTGGCCTTCTAACAAATGTTAATAAATACTGAATTTCTGTATGATTCATTCTGAGAGGCCCCAGTCATTTCAGCTTTTCTGACTTTAGAAATCATTTGAATTGTCAACTAACATATTATATTAGAGATAATAATAAGTCCAAACATACAGCTTACTAACCACTGATACAGAGAAACAATCTTGCACCCTCTCCATCTCTAACAGTTGCTGTCAGAACCACTATAAGCATCATCTACTTCTTTCTTCCCTTACCAAGGGCAAAACAAATGCCCTACTACTAATGTACTACTACTAAATGCCTGCTACTGAGACCAGAGCTCTCACTACCACAACTAGCTGCCCTTACCAATGCCTCTGCTGTTGCCACTCCCTTTCCAACATCCCTATTTACCAGCCAGCAGTGGCTGGCAGCTACCTGCACCTGTACCTAGAGAAGCCTAGGCCTCCTGAGCATCAGTGTTCCTTTATTCTACTCTCATCTGGAGCTGATGCTATAGGAATGCTGGGGTCAGGAGAAAATACACTGTAAATCTTAGAGTTGTAACTTGGGAAAGTTCTATGACAGTAATGATAGGCTGATTTTATATTTCAGATATGGTAAGCAAAAGAGGATTTTGTGTACCAGTTTAAAGTGCCATACACTCTTGGAAAATGATTCCCAATTTCAATTGAACTTGTAAATTCCAATTTAACTTTTAAATTTAAGCCAACTAGTACGTTAGGAATGGACTCCGTAAGGCCTAATGAAAGAAAAAATACTCTCCCACAAAACAAACGGTCAGAATATAAACATCCAAAATTGTAAATAAATACCCAAATTTAGTTGTTTTGATTTTGTACTAATCACAAAAATAGTATTATAATTTTAATTCATTTTATATAATAGTATATTATCCTAATATCATAGTTTTATTGAGGTCCATTCAAGACCTTTTGTTACTCTTGTAGCTCTTCTTTTCTTTCATTTCCCCAAACTGAAAACAGATCTTGCACAATATAACTTGGCAATCTAGTTCATTCATTTCCTAGAAAAGGTGAAAAAAAAAACCTTAAGGCTATTGCAACACATTTTCTTCCACGCTGCTTTCAGTTCGGTGTTTTAATGGAATAAGTAGTATACATGGTGATTTTGATTTTACTATATATTGCTCCAGTAAAGTAGGAAACAGAAAATGGATCCAATTATTTAGTCAGTTTACTAAGGATTTGGGAGAGTCAGGCACTTCAAATAGAGTACGATAGTACTACACATCTTTTTTTGACCACTAAAGCGATATGACTAAATGATCCAATGCTTAAAATGACCCCTAAACACCTAGTTCCTCATCTTTTAAAATTTCAGCAAGACTTGACTATAAAAAAGGAGCAATAGAAGCATGATCATCAATGTCAACATCCAGTTACAAAAAAGGGAAATAGATGAAGCGGTTGTCTGCGTTTCTCATGCAACCAGTATTTTCTGAGTGCCTAGTGTGTGCTGGAGACAGTTCAAAGGTTAACAATACAGATGGGGGCTCTACCCATGGAGCTTAATAAGCAAATAAATAAGCATAAACGTAGGCAATGATACACATGACAGGGAAAAAATGGATTGACATGATATTGATGGGAAAAGGTGGCTGCTTCAAACAGGGTCAAGGCCTATCTGAGGTGTGCTGTTTAAATTCAGATGCAAGTGACAAGGAACCAGCCACAATGAAGACACAGAGGAAGATCTTTCTAGCAGCAGGGAAAGTGACTGAAAAGCCTCTAAGTTGAGAACAAACCTGGAGATTTTGAGAAATAGATGAAAGAAAAAAGCTGGTGCAATTAAGTTAAGTCTTAATGAACCAGGGGATAAAGGTGGGGGTGAGGATGATGGAGAAGATGGGCGACAAGCAGGCAGAGTCTGTGGACCATGTGAAAAGCCAGGTTGATTTAAAGCATAATGGAGCCTGTACTCCAAGCACTTTGGGAGGCTGAGGTGGGTGGATCACTTGAGGTCAGGAGTTCAAGACCAGCCTGGCCAACATGGTGAAACCCTGTCTCTACCAAAAAATACAAAAATTAGCCAGGCATGGTGGCACATACCTGTAATCCCAGCTACTCAGGAGGTTGAGGCAGGAGAATCACTTGAACCTGGGAGGCAGAGGTTACAGTCAGCTGAGATGGCACCACTGCACCCCAGCCTGGGCGACAGAGCGAGACCCTGTCTAACAATAAATAAATAAGAATAAAGTGTGATGGAAAGCTATGACCTTATCTACATTTCTCAAAGATCATTCTGGTTGCTCTCTGGAGCATGGCTTATGAAGGATGAGCACAGATGCAGGAAGACCAGTCGGAAGGCTAGCTATTGCAATAAGTGATGAAAGGCAACAGTGACTTGGGCAGATGGCAGCAGTGAAATGAAGATAAATATAGGAAGGATAAATAATGCTTTCTATATAGAGCAGAGGTTCTAAATAATAGAGCAGAGGTTCCCATACTTTCTTGCTTCATGGCGCTCTTGGTGTCTCAGTAATTTTTTTCATAGCACACATAGGTCTAAAGTACCTAGCAGTTTCACTTTTAAGGTACATACTACTTAAGAGTAGTAGTCCATCTATGTCATTAATTTGCTTGAAAGTTTAAAATATCCTGTGGTCTCCTGTGAAGGATGCCCTGTGGCTCCAGGCTGTTTAGGAAACATAGCCTTAGTGCTAAGACTTGCAAGAGAAATGGATGCAAGGATTACAGATAAAAGAAGAATCAAAGATTACTGGCCAAAATCCTGGATTTGAGGCCTGAGCAAGTAGAGGGACAGTAGTGCCGCTCACTGAGATGGGTAAGAATGGGGAAAAACACAACCCTGAAAAGTATCATGCCATGTACAAATAAGAAAGTTGAGACTTAGAGTGTCTGTGTAAATTACTCAAGGTAGCACAAGTGGTCAGGAAACAAGAAATTTGATTCCAGGTCTGTCTAATACCAGATAAAATAATAATATAATAAAAAATAAGCTTCTATGACTTAGTCACATTAGAGTAGATTATGATATTGCAGTTAATTCTAACAACATTATCAGATAGGTCTGTCTGATTCTGATTCTGAAGTTAGCTATGACATAACTCCCTGTTAGTTGATAAACAGGATTGTAAGGGGTGGCAAGTAGCAGCCTTGTCCACATAGTCTCAAAAAGAATTCTTTTAATGTAAAATGAAGGTCTTGGGGATAAAAAATGAAACTGAACATTCTATGAATGTCCATAGCTGCTGACATAACAACTAGCTATTCCTAAAACCAGAGCCACTCTATTGATCAGCTTTCTTTGCAACCCAGCCCCGAATGGGATATATATGGGGAAAGTTCTAAGTATAATACTAACTGAATGTTGATTCCTTAGGACAGGTGGCACAACCTCAAAGGCCTAGATGAGGCCAGGTTATGTGGAGTAGCAGGGAATGTAGGGAACGGGAGAGGACATACATCATCTCCAAGAGGCAATGCCATCCCTGGAAATCTGGACTTCAATGTAAAATTTAACAAATGTAAAATCTCTGGGCTGGGCGCGGTGGTTCACACCTGTAATTCCAGCACTTTGGGAGGCTTAGGCACGTGGATCACGAGGTCAGGAGATCGAGACCATCCTGCCTAACACGGTGAAACCCCGTCTCTACTAAAAATACCAAAAATTAGCCTGTAGTCCCAGCTACTCGGGAGACTGAGACAGGAGAATCGCTTGAACCCAGGAGGCAGAGATTGCAGTGAGCCGAGATCATGCCACTGCACTCCATCCTGGGCGACACAGCGAGACTCCATCTCAAACAAACAAACAAACAAACAAACAACAACAACAACAAAAAACTCTGCACTTTCTAAAGAAAGCATGCCTGAGGACTAAATTTGGTCTTTGCAAACAGTCTTAGATAAATGATTACACTTTTGGATAAGCAGCTGAGGGAAGAGACTTAGGAACATTAAAGAAGGATCATTAGAAGAATCCAGGAGTAGGCTGTTAATTCTATGCTGGAAACCAAAGTTGAAATTTCACAGTTAAATCTACTTTATACATCTTCTGTATTTTTTGGTACTACACATTTTTTCAAAAATAGAAGAACCTTACATATAGTCTCTAAAGTTTAATCTGTCCAGGAAGAAATGATCTTATCAAAATAAATGAAGATGTTCTAGCAAGAAACACTGTTCATTTTTCTCCCTGCCATTAATGGCAGGTCATCAGACTATTTGTCTCTGCATGGAGCAGCTTAATAGCATTTGAAATCCTGCAATTCTATCAGCCACAGGGAGCATAATCAGAAACTTGAACAGAACTCACTAACTTAGATCTTCACCTGCCCTCAGAAAGAAGGAACCAGGAGAAAGAGATATTTGAAGAATACTTTACAGAAATCTGCAGTGTTGAAATCCAAATTAAATTTACGGCTGGGACTGGTGGCTCACACCTGTAATCCTAACACTTATGAAGGCAGGGGTGGGAAGACAGCTTGAGTCCAGGACTTTGAGACCTGCCTGGGCAACATAGCAAGACACCATTCTCCACAAGAAGGGAAAAATAAATAAATAAAATTATGAAAACCTATCCAATATTATAAATTATTAGACATGTCATTATAGCCTGTCACTAATTCTAAAAGTCAGGACTAACTTGGCAACATTTTTGAAAGATCCTCTTCTCAAAGCTTGAATGTTGTGGCTTTTATTTTCCTAAGATCATGTCTGCAGACTAGTTAAGGAAGACACACAATCAGAGTGACTCATTCCCCTTATACATCATGCTATGACTCTGGATGTGAACAGAATAAAAACAAAACAGTCAGTAGTAACTAAAATCTAGTTGGTTCTCCCTGGGGAATATTGCAAGGGGGCATTTTTAGTATGTGCATGGTCTTTTGGAGGAAATAGACAAATCTGCAATTATAGTATAATAAATAACTATTCATAGATTTCCACTCAGAGTGCTAAAGAAGGCCAGAAGGGGAACACTTACATTGGCCCCTGGGTTCAGGGAGATGACATGTGACCTAAGTTTGGAAGTCTTTTAGGGTATGCTAGCTATTTCAGCTAGGGAGAATGGCACACATGAAGTCACTGAGGCTTGGATTAGCTTTAATCATTGCCAGAAGTACAGGAGGTTCCAAGGAGCAGGAGGTACATGTACCTTTTTATACTTTATATACCTCATCTTTGTGCCTTATTATAATTCCTGATTTCCAGATCACTGAGGCTCTGAGAAGTTATGAAGCTTGTAGCTTTACATACCCTTCTTTATATACCCTTGTGTAGGGCAGTGGTTGGACATGAAGCAGTGCAGAGTTTGACAAAAGCCACAAAGAGCTCTGGACTTTGAACTTTGCTGAAAGCTGTGGGACACATTAAATCATTTATGTCAAGATGAGACATAATTGATTTTGTTTCAGAAAGTGTAGGGGCAGAGATAATAAAGGCTCAATTGAGGAAGTTGAGATTTAAGGCAGGAAAATCCTCTGTGCATCCCTCTACAGTGTTGTCCAGTGCCCTGCCCTCACATGCTTGGGCTAGGGTAGGTTCACTTTGATCTTTTTCTCCTTGGGAATTAAGAATTCTGACAATTCCAATCAATCTACTGTGGATGCTTGAACTAGAAGTAACTCCAAAGTTATGGTGGTAGAGATTGACCAGATATAAGCAAAAGAAGAGGATGTTCTCTAAAAGAAAGAAGAAAGAAGGATGCACACACCCTACAGGAATAAGAGCAAGAAACCTTAGGGACACAGAGGTTGAGCAAGTGACTCTCCAGTTTCTGATTTCAACCCTGTGCCAGGCCCAGCTATATTTCCTGCCTTTAGGCCCTATTTCCTTATTGTAAACCAACTCATCTTCTTAAATTTAGGTTTGAGTGGGATTCTGTTGCAAATAATATGAGCTCTGGCTAAAGCAAGGCCTGACAGAAAATGGAATGAAGATCATAGGAAGGATACAAGAGATATTAGGGATGTAAAATTGAAGGAAATTACAGTTGATTTGATTTGGGTGTGTTCACTCCCAAGCTACAGGCTTGGGCACCCAACTGGTCATATGCATCATTGAGAAGAGGATTATAAAGGGAGGGGAAGAATTAGCAGACAGTGATAGGGATTCAGTTTTATGCACATTGAGACTGGTGAGAGTGGAATATTCAAAAGTAGAAATGTCCACCAGTTGAATATATGAGTACGTATGGTAGAGGAGTTCTGACCTGCAATATAGATTAGGTCTTCTTTAACATGTCGATGGTCATTGGCCTGATGGGACTGGAATAGGTCTGTGAGTAGAGCTGCAAGCCAAGACCTGGACAGCACTACCATTAAGGTTCAAATTGTGTAGGAAAAGCCATGAAAGAGACTTAAGATGAAATGCTGAGGTGAGGAACAATTTTTTTCAGAAGAATCATGGCCAAGTGATGAGAGCATGGAGAGTGAACTCATAGACAGGAATAAAAGTACATCTGGGAAGAGGAAAATAGACCTTCCTCACATCTTTTGTGGCTGGCACTTTGTTGTCTCATTTCATCTTCAAGCAACCTTTCAAGACGGGTCACAGCATATGCTTTTAAAGATAAGCAAAAGAGATCATAAGTTCCCTGAAAATGGGGTAAGTCATATTCTGTATCTCTGGTCCCTCACAGAGTGCCTGCTACCTGTGTGTGTAAAGAGTGAATTAAGATCTGGGCATTTCTACAATGTCACAAGAGTCTACCCAGAATCAGCCAGGCTGGTGTTACTTTCAAACTCACATATCATATTGGGGACAAGGTTCTACTTTATTGGCACAGAAAATCTATTTTCTGGGACACAACCCTGGATTTCATGCTATTTCAACTCATTAACAGCATCTCCATTTCTTCTCCTTACCTTTCAGTGAAACATATGAGTCAGAAAAAGGAAGGTGAGGAAATATGTTTTCCTATTTCTAAAGATGTCCTGAGGCACCCAAAAACCCAAAACCTTAGTTGCTGATACCTTACAAACCATGGAGATGAGTTTCCACTAATAACCACAGAACCTTAAATTCACATCTGATTCAGATAGCATGACAAAAGGATTAGACAATCTTTTGATATAAACTACAAGTCATGCCACATGGGGCATATTTAGCTACAGATCCCCGACCTTCTAAGGAAGCTTTATTAGCTCTTGTCATCCTAAGGTCATTGAGGTCTTTTCTCCTTGACATAAATCTAAGATGAAAAGAACACATCTAACACTGAAGTGAAGGGCACTACTATAACATGTACAAGCTAGAAGAAGAACACCATCATGATTCTTTCCTGTATTCTGAAAATAGAGACATGCATAAAGAAGGGTATTATAGCAATTTTGTGTCTCCAGAGGATGCCTCAAATCCTTTATCAACAGGTATAGGGTAAAGAAGGTGGATTAACAGTGTGATGTTTCTGCTTTCCACAAACGCCTGGGACTTTATAAACCGTAGTACACAGGGAACAGAAGGAAAGTGAACAAAGACGTAGTTGCTCCCACGGGCCGGAATCATACATGTTTTCTCATTTAATCACATTCAGGAGGTATTATAATTCCTGAATTCCAAATCACTGAGGACCTGAGAAGTTATGTAGCTTGTGGAGTTTACACAGAAAGTAGGTGTGTTGGGTTTGGATTCAAATCCAGATTTAACACCAAAGGTTGTATTAGTATTTGATGTGCCATGTTTCTGCACACAAAACAACTCCATTTAAATAAATTTTAAAAAACACAACAAAAATCATTTGTATCCTCTTCAATCCCTAGGTAGAATTAATCACTCATTTTCCTGTGTTCCTACAGTGTATTAATTTGGCTTTTATTGTGCTGCACTATAATTATCTGTGTGTCTATATCCTTAGCTATAATACAAACTTCTCAGTGAAAAGAATTATAGCTTACAGATCTTTGAATCTACAGCAATGATATAGTAAATATTCGTTGAAGGCATAAATAAATACATTAATGATGTATTATTCAGATTCCTATAACAGGACAAAAATTATTTGTGAATTATACAAAGAAAAAAGAAAATAATATTCAAGAAAATATATTTTCATCATTTGTTAGCATGAATCTCCACTTTTTATTGCTTATTTTCCACATGGTTAGCCAGGGATCATTGACCTTTTTTTTTTTTTTTTTACTAAAATAGATTTGCTATATCCATGAACAGGTACTAAGAAAGTTCACATCCATACTGTGCTAACTTATTTTACACATATTTGGAGACAGGATTTTTCAGAGGTGTTTTTCACGCCTTGCCCCATATGTTCTAGATCACCCTCTGAATTACCCTGCAGCCATCATGGAAACTCACTATAGAATCTGGCAGTTTCTAGCTCAACTCTGTCTCTCTACTTGTCTACATGACAGCTCTGGCATCATAAGTGATTTCTCAGGAAAACCTGGAGGGAGTGCATTTAACATCCTCAGGGACAACACTCAAGTTGAGGGACTGGGGATTGTGGATAAATACCCCTCGACTAATTCTGAGGACAATCTACACTGTTCCTCAGAGAGTACTCAGCAGGACTGCGCTCCAGTTGCCTACTGACATAGCCTACTTACACTGCTCTCTTTACTGCCTCTTCTCCCTTCCCTATCCCACTTCCCTTACTCCCTTTCTCAACCCCTTGATATCGTCCCCAAAATATCATCTGCACCCAAGTCCTTGCCTTAGGGACAACCTGCTTTTGGGGCAACCTAAACAGAGACAGGTGTGCAATACATACACAGGGAAATGGAAAATGATTAGAAACATTCTGATGGCTCACTACAAAGGCATTCTGCTCCAAGCCTCCTCTAATGAGAATGCTTTGTTTCGTTTGCTAGGATAGTGAGTGACCTACCTGCCATCAAAAAGGGTTTTAGACTCCAGAAGGAGAAAGTACACCCTTTCCCTTACAAACCATGTGCACATGAGTTGAGAAGCCAGTGGAGTTCATAGGGCTTGAGCCTACTCTTACATTATGGAAACCAAGGAAAGTCTATCATATCAGGTGATAAGTCTGCTACACAATCTTGGGATAAAGAGACATTATCAGCTGTAACCTAGATTGTCTTTCTTTAAAGACACGATAGGGAAATAAAAATAAGAGGTCTTAACATATAAGAAGCTAGGCCTCTAAGACAATATCAGCATGCGGTAAGCATTTAATAAATATTCCAAAAATTGTGTTCAACAAAGTACATTTTCTTTTAGACCAAAACTATTTTCTACAATCTGATAGCTTTTCATCCAAGAAAGGCTTAAAGTATTACTATTTCAAATGTTTTAGTTTCCATTCTACTTGAAACTCCATTTGCCCTCATTCAAATGCACATTAAAAGTCCATCTACTTCACTTTATAGGTAATTAGACTGAAAGCAATTAACTGGCATGCCCAGAGTCCCATGGTGGAGACAGACCTTGAATCTAATTTTCCTGATTCCTGGGTTAATATTCTTCCCCTCACATGACACTCATTTTTCAAAAGAGTGAGCCACAAACCCTAACATTTTCCTATTTATTCACTAACTTTCAGCCAATGAACACAAATGAGTACAAATTCACTAATCTGGAAATACTTCAATGAGTAAACATTTTATCTTTCAACAGCTTTTTGGACTAGGGAGGCAGAGAGGGAAAGACTCATTTTAGTGAGATGCTGCTCTAATACATTCATCCTGCCTTGTGGAAGACCTCGGAGAGAGCAAAACCTCATTTCTAGGTCAGATTTACAATCTGAAAGTGTACAAACCCTTATTGTTTTCTTTCTTATTTCCTGCCACCTTTATTCTTCTCTGTATTTATCACCATCTGACCAGGTGTGCTTATGCTATGTTTCCTGATCACATGGTTTTTTTAATTTTTTTTTTAATACCAGGAGTGCTTGTTGAGGATAGAATATGAGAATGGAACAGATCTAGAAATACTGCACTTAGAAAATTAAATTAATTAAATATGATTAACAAGTATAAATGACTCATTCAACCATCAGTCTAGCTTGTCCAGGAACTCTAGATCAGGATATAAATCAAAGGACTTAGCTAGGTACCAGAAAATTTAAGAATTTGATAAGGTTAATGGTTCTTGAGATGGCTGTGATTTTTTCTTTTGTAGCACACAAACAGCCATTTTAGGTTTTTGTTTTTTTTTAAATACATAACTTGTAACATTTTATTTATTCATTTTATTTTTCTATAAGTTATTGGGGTACAGGTGGTATTTGGCTACATGAGTAACTTCTCTAGTGGTGATTTGTGAGATTTTGGTGCACCCACCACCCAAGCAGTATACACTGCACCATATTTTTAGTCTTTTATCCCTTGCCCCCTCCCACTCTTCCCCATCAAGTCCCCAAAGTCCACTGTATCATTCTTATACCTTCGCGTCCTCATAGTTAGCTCCCCCATATCAGTGAGAACATAGGATGTTTGGTTTTCCATTGCTGAGTTACATCACTTAGAATAATAGTCTCCAATCTCATCCAGGTCAGTGCAAATGCTGTTAATTCATTCCTTTTTATGGCTGTATTGTATTCCATCACATATATATATATCAGTTTCTTTATCCACTTGTTGATTGATGGGCATTTGGGTTGGTTCCATGATTTTGCAATTGTGAATTGTGCTGCTATAAACATGCGTGTGCATGTATCTTTTTCTAATAATGACTTATTTTCCTCTGGGTAGATACCCAGTAGTGGGATTGCTGGATCAAATGGTAGTTCTACTTTTAGTTCTCTAAGGAATCTCCATACTGTTTTCCACAGTGGCTGTACTAGTTTACATTCCCACCAGCAGTGTAGAAGTGTTCCCTGTTCACCGCACCCATGCCAACATCTACTGTTTTTTGATTTTTTGATTATGGCCATTCCTGCAGGAGTAAGGTGGTATTGCATTGTGGTTTTGATTTGCATTTCCCTGATCATTAGTGATGTAAAGCATTTTTTCATATGTTTGTTGCCATTTGTACATCTTCTTTTGAGAATTGTTTATTCATGTCCTGAGACTACTTTTTGATGGCACTGTTTGTGTTTTTCTTACCGATTTGTTTGAGTTCACTGTAGATTCTGAATATAAGTCCTTGGTCAGATGTACAGATTGTGAAGATTTTCTCCCACTCTGTGGGAGGTCCCAACTATTTATCTTTGTTTTTATTGCATTTGCTTTTGTGTTCTTGGTCATGAAATCCTTGCCTAAGTCAATGTCTAGAACGGTTTTTCCAATGTTATCTTCTAGAATTTCTATAGTTTCAGGTCTTAGGTTTAAGTCCTTAATCCATCTTGAGTTGATTTTTATATAAGGTTAGAGATGAGGATGCAGTTTCATTCTCCTACATGTGGCTAGCCAATTATCCTAGCACCATTTGTTGAAAAAGGTGTCCTTTCTCCACTTTATGTTTTTGTTTGCATTGTCGAAGATCAGTTGGCCCTAAGGATTTGGGTTTATTTCTGGGTTCTCTATTCTGTTCCATTGGTCTATGTGCCTATTTTTATACCAGTACCATACTGTCTTGGTGACTATGGCCTTACAGTATAGTTTGAAATCAGGTAGTGTGATGCCTCCAGATTTGTTCTTTTTGCTTAGTCTTGTTTTGGCTATGTGGGCTCTTTTTTGGTTCCATATGAAGTTTAGAATTGTTTTATCTAATTTTGTGAAGAATGATAGTGGTAGTCTGATGGTGACTTTATTAAATCTGTAGATTGCTTTTGGCAGTATGGTCATGTTCACAATATTGATTGTACCCATCCATGAGCATGGGATGTGTTTCCATTTGTTTGTGTCATTATGACATCTTTCAGCAGTGTTTTGTAGTTTTCCTGTAGAGGTCTTTCAACTCCTTTGTTAGGTATATTTCTAAGTATTTTATATTTTTTTGCAGCTATTGTAAAAAGGGTTGAGTTCTTTATTTGATTCTCTGCTTGGTCGCTGTTGGTGTATAGGACAGCTACTGATTTGTGTATATTAATATTGTATCACAAAACTTTGCTGAATTATTTCAGTTCTCAGAGCTTTCTAGAGGAACATTATTCCTCTGGTTATTCTAGTTAGCAATTAATTCCTCTAACCTTTTATCAAGGTTCTTAGCTTCCTTGCATTGGATGAGAACATGCTCCTTTAGCTCGGAGGAGTTTGTTATTACCCACCTTCTGAAGCCTCCTTCTGTTAATTCATCAAAGACATTCTCTGTCCAGTTTTATTCCCTTGCTGGTGAGGAGTTATGATCCTTTGGAGGAGATGAGGCATTTTGGTTTTTGATTTTCAGCCTTTTTGTGCTGTTTTTTCCTCATCTTCATGGATTTATCTACCTCTTGATGTTGGTGACCTTCAGTTGGGGTTTCTGTGTGGATGTCCTTTTTGTTGATGTTGATGCTATTCCTTTCTGTTTGTTAGTTTTCCTTCTAACAGTCAGGCCCCTCTGCTGCAGGTCTGCTGGAGTTTGCTGGAGGTAAACTCCAGACCCTGTTTGCCTGTATCACCAGCAGAGGCTGTAGAACAGCAAAGACTGCTGCCTGTTCCTTCCTCTGGAATCTTCGTCCCAGAGGGGCACCCTCCAGATGCCCTTGGAGCTCTCCTGTATGAGGTGTCTGTCGATCCCTGCTGGGAGGTGTCTCCGAGTCAGGAGGCACGGGGGTCAGGGACCCACTTGAAGAGGCAGTCTGTCCCTTAGCTGAGCTCAAGAGCTGTGCTGGGAGATTTGTTGCTCTCTTCAGAGCTGGCAGGCAGGAACATTTAAGTCTGTTGAAGCTGCACCCACAGCCACACCCTCCCATCTGTCCCAGGAAGATGGGAATTTCATCTATAAGGCCTTGACTGGGGTTGCTGCCTTTCTTTCAGAGATGCCCTGACCAGAAAGAAGGAATCTAGAGAGGCAAGCTGGCTACATTGGCTTTGCTGAGCTGTCATGGGATCTGCCCAGTTGGAACTTCCCTGTGGCTTTGTTTACACTGTGAGGGGAAAACAGCCTACTCAAGCCTCAGTAATGGTGGACGCCCTTACCCACACCAAGCTCGAGCATCCCAGGTCGACTTCAGACTGCTGTGCTGGCAGCAAGAATTTCAAGCCAGTGGATCTTAGCTTGCTGGGCTCTGTTGGGTGGGATCTGCCAAGCTAGACCACTTAGCTCCCTGGCAGGAAAGCCATGAGGGACTGTGGTACCATGAGGGACTGTGGTGCCATGAGGGACAGTGCATTCTGGCCCCAGTACTACGCTTTTCCCATGGTCTTCACAACCCGCAGACCAGGAGATTCCCTTGGGTGCCTATACCACCAGGGCCCTGGGTTTCAAGCACAAAACGGGTGGCTGTTTGGGCTAGCTAGCTGCAGGAGCTTTTTTTCATACCCCAGTGGCACCTGGAACACCACCAAGATAGACTTTTTGATGTAGGCATTTAGGGCTATGAACTTTCCTCTCAGTATCACCTTTGCTGTATCCCAGAGGTTTTGATAGGTTGTGGCATTATCATTCAGTTCAAAGAATTTTTAAATTTTCATCTTGATTTTATTTTTGACCCAATGCTCATTCAGGAGCTGGTTATTTAATTTCCATGTATTTGTATGGTTTTGAAAGTTCCTTTTAGAGTTGATTTCCAGTTTTATTCCACTGTGATTTGAAAGAGTTCTTAATATAATCTCAATTTTCTTAAACTTATTGAAGTTCATTTTATGGCCTATAATATGCTCTGTCTTGGAGAAAGTTCAATGCGCGGTTGAATAGAACGTGTATTCTGCACTTGTTGGATGAAATGTTCTGTATATATCTGTTAAGTCCATTTGTTCCGAGGTATAGTTTAAATCCATTGTTTCTTTGTTGACTTTTTGTCTTGACAACCTGTCTAGTGCTGTCAGTGGAGTACTGAAGTCTCCCACTATTACTGTGTTGCTGTCTATCTCATTTCTTAGGTCTATTAGTAATTGTTTTATAAATTGGGAGCTCCAGTGTTAGGTGCACATGTTTAGGATTGTGATATTTTACTGTTGAACAAGGCCTTTTACCATTATATACTATCTGTCTCTTTTAACTACTATTGCTTTAAAGTTTGTTTTGTCTGATATAAGAATAGCTACCCCTGCTTGTTTTGATGTCCATTTGCATGAAATGCCTTTTTCTACCCCTTTAAGCTTATGCAAGTCCTTATGTGTTAGGTGAGTCTCCTGAAAGTGGCAGATAGTTGGTTTGTGAGTTCTCATCCATTCTGCAGTTCTGTATCTTTCAAGTGGAGCATTTAGGCCATTTACATTCAATGTTTGAATTGAAATGTGAGGTACTATCGCTTTCATCGTGTTCTTTCTTGCCTGGGTACTTTGGTTTTTGTTTTCTGTTTTTTCTTTTTAATGTGTATTTTTGTTTTATAGATGCTGTGTGATTTTTGCTTTAAAGAGTCTCTGTTTTGAGGTGTTTCCAGGATTTGTTTCAAGATTTAGAGTTTCTTTTAGCAGTTCTCGTAGTGGTGGTTTGGTAATGACAAATTCTCTCAGCATCTGTTTGTCTGAAAATGACTGTATCTTTCCTTCATATACGATGCTTAGTTTCTCTAGAAACAAAATTCTTCGCTGATAATTGTTTTATTTGAGGAGGCTGAAGACAGGTCCTTAATCCTTTCTAGCTGGTAGGGTTTCTGCTGAGAAATCTGCTGTTAATCTGATAGGTTTTCTTTTATAGGTTACCTGGTGCTTGTGTCTCACAGCTCTTAAGATTCTTTCCTTCATCTTAACTTTGGGTAACCTGATGATATTGTGCCTACGTGAAGATCTTTTTGTGATGAATTTCCCAGGTGTTCTTTGTGCCTCTTGTATTTGGATGTCTAGGTCTCTAGCAAGGCTGGGGAAGTTTTCCTCGATTATTCCCCCAAATATGTTTTCCAGGCTTTTAGAATGCTCTTCTCAGGTACACCAATTATTCTTAGGTTTGGTTGTTTAACATAATCCCAGACTTCTTGTAGGCTTTGTTCATGTTCTTTTTTTTTTTTTCTTTGTCTTTGTTGGATTGGGTTAATTCAAAGACTGTGTCATTGAGCTCTGAATTTCTTTCTTCTACTTGTTCAATTGTTTCTGACACTTTCCAGAGTATTTTGCATTTCTAAAAGTGTGTCCAAAGTTTCCTGAATTTTTTATTGTTTTTCTTTAAGCTATGTATTCCCATGAATATTTCTCCCTTCACTTCTTGTATCATTTTTTGGATTTCCTTGCATTGGGCTTCACTCTTCTCTGGTCCCTCCCTGATTAGATTAATAACTAACCTCCTGAATTGTTTTTCAGGTAAATCAGGGATTTCTTCTTGGTTTGGATTAATTGCTGGTGAATTAGCATGATTTTTTGGGGGGGTGTTGAAGAGCCTTGTTTGGTCATATTGCCAGGGTTGGCTTTCTGGTTCCTTCTTATTTGGGTAGGATATGTCAAAGGGAAGGTCTAGGGCTGAAGGCCCACAGGGTGTTCCCTAGATGTAGTATTCTCCCCCTTTTCCTATGGATGTGGCTTCCTATGATCTGAACTACAGTGTTTGTTGTCTCTCTTCTGGGTCTAGCCACACAGTGAGTCTACTCAGCTCCAGGCTGGTATTGCGGGTTGTCTGCACAGAGTCCTGTGATGTGAACCACCTATGGGTCTCTCAGCTGTGGATACCAGCACCTGTTCCGGTGGAGATTGTGGGGAGCGGGGTGTGATGGACCCCATGAGGGTTCTTAATTTTGGTGGCTTAATGCTCAATTTTCATGCTGGTTGGCCTCCTGTCATTAGGTGGAACTCTCCAGAAAGCATCAGCTGCAGTAATATGGAGAGGGACTGGCGGTAGGCAGAGCCCTAGAACTCCCAAGATTATATGTCCTTTGTCTTCCACTACCAGCGTGGATAGGAAATAACCATCTGGTAGGGGTGGGACTAGGCATGTCTGAGTTCAAACTCTCCTTGGGCTGGTCTTGCTGTGGCTGCTGTGGGGGTTGAAGGTGAGATTCCCAGGTCACTGGAGTTGTGTACCTAGGAGGATTGTGACTCCCTCTGCTGAGTCATGCAGATTGTCAGGGAAGTGGGGGACAGCTGGCAGTCACAGGCCTCATCCAACTCTCATGCAAACTGAAGAGCTGGTCTCACTCTCACCATGTCCCAGCAACAGACCCAAGTCTGTGTCCAGGCGGAGGGCGAGATGGGCTTGAAAATTTGTCTGAGGCTATCTGCCTCCCAGCTGCGAAAGAAAAGGGCTTTAGTTCTTCCCCGACCTGTGAAGTCTGCACGCCCCATTTGCATCCTCCCTTCTGGCCAGGAGGCTTCTCGCCCCATTCAAATTGTTACCAAGTTCAGCTACAGAATTTCTTCTCCCTGCGGAGTTTTATCCCCTGCTCCTCTGGTCACCCTCCTGAGAGAGTCATTTAAGCACTTGGTCTTCTTAGGTGAAAATCTGATACCCTTCATTCATCCAAGACAGAGTGATTATCTCCTTATCGGAATATGCCAAAATATAGTTTATTATAAGTTCCTCAAAAAAGAAAGACATTATCAAACCCACATAGAACTTGGAGCTTTCTTTCTCACTACCTACACCTCCCTCCTCCAAATGTGAACACATGTATTTTGGTTGTCGTAATGATAATGGGGGAAGGGTCTACTTATTAATAGTCATCAGATAAATATTTCCTCAATTGAACATTGAACATCTTTGATATTATAACTAGAGTTTAGAATAGATCACAGTGAGAATTTCTTTCTCTTTTTTTTTTTTTTTTTTTTTTTTT
>NW_016809121.1:396073-399921 GCF_001698545.2 Rhinopithecus bieti | reverse complement strand
TGATTCTTACTTTGGAAGCTTCCTCTCAGGGGTGTACTCCACCCTGTGAGGTGTGGGGTGTCAGACTGCCCCTAGTGGGGGATGTCTCCCAGTTAGGCTACTCAGGGGTCAGGGACCCACTTGAGCAGGCAGTCTGTCCCTTCTCAGATCTCAACCTCCTTGTTGGGAGATCCACTGCTCTCTTCAAAGCTGTCAGACAGAGTCGTTTGCATCTGCAGAGGTTCCTGCTGCTTTTGTTGTTGCTGTTGTTAACTGTGCCCTGTCCCCAGAGGTGGAGTCTCAGTTGAAAATGCAGAAATCACCGGTCTTCTGTGTCGCTCGCGCTGGGAGCTGGAGACTGGAGCTGTTCCTATTCGGCCATGTTGCTCCGCCCCCCTAATTTGTATTTTCTTAATGAAAAACTTCAATCAATAGGAAGGGGGTAGGGAGGACTTCTAAGATGTGGCAGATTTTAATCTAACAATATGTGCCCTGGGAAAGCACATAACCTTCTCTAAACTGCATTTTATTATTTAGGATCTTAAAAGTCTACTCTGTGGAGAATTGAGAGTCCTGTCTGGCCCTTATCATAATTTGAAATCTTATATTTAACTGTGAGCTTATTTAATGTGTGTTTCCTCTCTCAGCCTGTACATCCATGAGGACAAGACCCAGGTCTACTTTAGTTACTGCTGTAGGTCTAGGGCAATAGAGGCCCTCAAAAACGGGTTTAATACTGAATGAGGGAAACCTAGTAGAGCCCCTAATATTTAGTCCTTCCCATCCCCAGCAAACATACAGCTTTGGGAATTACTCTTAAAATTAGAGAACAGGGAACTTTTCTGTATTCCCCACTATCCTTCCCACTCAATTTCCCCTCTACCGTAATCTGGTTATAATAAATGTACTTCTACTAATGTGCTTATCACATTGCACTGTAGTAGACTGCACCAAAAAGAAATGAATTCGTTATCTGTGTGCCCATAATCTCTGGCAATGCCAGGTGATTTCCTTCCATTTTACTTTCCAACCACCATCAGGAAATGGTTTATAAAAAATGACATATTTAAGCTCAGAATACAAGGAGGTATTGGATGGCATAAAAGAGACATTTTATGGAATCAAATAAAGCCAATAATATAACAAACAAAATAAATCACCTTTTTCTAGTTACAAATTACTGGAATTAAAAAATTGTAAAGTTAGTATCTCCCAAAAGCAGAATCCATACATTTAATCAGAATAAATCACTGAGTCTAGTATTTACATGAAATACTTTTTACTATTTCACATAAAATAATCCTTTCACAATCTTTTCAGTAAAAAGCCAGAAAGAAATACATACATGATGGTGTTAATGCCTGAGAGTTGCTGAAACATTTGTAGTCCACAACCCACAATTAAGGCTCGGCGAGTTGGGGGATAACTCAGCATTCTGCAGATCACAGGTCCAGCTTTTTTAAGAAAGAAAGAAAAAAAGAATATATCTATTATTTTTAGCTCTCATAGTAACCATTCCCAATAGGACAAAATTTCCCAAATATTCATGAAATCAACATGACTGGGCATTTTAAATCAAAACAACTCCATTGTTACAGAAATCTGGGTACAATATTTTATTTTGCAAACAGATATTTTTTTTTTTTTTTTTTTTTTTAGTTTGAACTGTAAAAGTGACAAGAGAGAATTTAAGTTTAAGCAAGTTATGGGTACTAGAAAACCTATATAACTAAAACTGTCAAATTAGTCTTCCTTAAAGCCCTACAAGCTCTAGTGATTAACTACTTTCTTTGTTCTACAACTTTCTTGTCAATTAAGTATTATTTAAAATCCATCCATGTGGGACTACTTAAAAGTCACTGGCAAAATTGCTTTAATCAACTGTAAGAAAAGCATTCATTAAAAACTATTCAACAAAGAACAAAATTCATATTATGTTAATAAAGTTACAGAATTTGGGCATGATGTCAGTCTTGGTTACAGCTACAATGGAGATTATTAATAAAAGTTGCCAAAAAGTTAATAAAACAATACCTATTATCTATAGGAGTGTGTGTGTGTGTGTGTGTGTGTGTGTGTGTGTGTATTTCTACATTTTGAATAGTCCCCTAAGAGGCAATCAATGATTATTTTAAAATACAAATGAACTTTCAAAATGGCAGAGATACTTTGGTCTTTATTTGAACTCTGGATCAATTCTGGAAAGCTGTAGATCTGAACCACTGAGTCCTTAAGTAGTTTGACTAACCTTATTGATGCCTGTTGTCAGGGCATGATTACTAAAAGTGGCCCCTCCAGCCTCATAAGTGTTCCAGTTACAATGTCACCTTAGCTTTAAGAGGCATTCTACATGGTGTCCTTATGGAGCTAGAGTTGACTCCCAGGACCTACGGTATTTCTGCTGTTAGAAGAGATGGCCTGGGATCACTGCGATGGTAATTGTTTAATTAGAGTCCAGTTTTGTTAATGAACCCTAAACCAAGTCTGGTAAATTAAAATCCAAAGAAGTCTAACTATTTCAGGATCTTTTGAAAATCTAATATTCAAGTTCACAAAGATGGAATAAAATATGTATGTTGTCTCAGCAATAAAAGTTAGTATGAGATGTCAAGCCAGGGCATTAATTAGAACGAAATATTATAGGGGTGAGAATATTCTATTCCTACATGGATATGAGTATAATCATAAAACTTGAGTTACTGCAAATGATTTTGTTTCTAAATGGCAAGAGAGGGCATAGATTAATTTAGAGAAGTGTTGATGGTCATTCAAAGCTAAATGTAGTGACGATCCATTTAGAAAGCAGACTGAGGGTATTATAAAAGTCAAACTGCCTTAGATTTGAGCAAAGGAGTATTAAAGCCTAATATATCAGAAAGATTGTGTGAAACAGGTGGATTTTGAGAGTTTGATTGTAACAATGCTGACATATATCTGGATCAGCTGCCTGAAAGACAGACACACTCATCTGCAAATACAGATACCTGCAAGTGAGCCACAAAATAAGCAAGGCACTACCTTTTTCCATTAATCAAAACTTTCAGATAAAAATAATATCATTTACCTTGTATACCACGATTTTTTTTGAAATGACAACAAAACAAAAACAAACAAAAGTCCTTTCTCAGATGAGAAATTCATCTTTCCTAATGCAAGAAGTCTATTATAATCTTTGGAGAGATGCATCTACTTTCACTATTAAAGTGTTTCATAATTTGATGGTCAGGCTAGGTAATAATGATTTTGGAGGACAGAAATACAGAACATTATTACAAATTAGGACAAAAGTTTGACTTGCCATAAAAATAAGAGATAAGCTATTGTAGAAACATCACATATTTCCTAGTTTTAAAAAATCTGGATTTTATATTTTCTCCTGATTTGGATTTCCTGTTAAAAATAAATGATGGTAGTTCCTTTATTAGACTGGATTTTTTAATGGATAAATTTTGGTCCCAGCAGCTGCACATCTGATTATGCATAAACAGAATTAAAGAATTTCCTTTCATTAAAATTATAAACCTAGCTTTTTAGGCAGTAAAACTTCCTTTACAAATGAAAACCATCATTAATCTTTAGATCACAGAATCTATGAGGCAAAAGAAAAAAATCAAGTATATTAATTGGCTGAATGTTCATCAGTGAACATTTAAAATGTCATGCTCTACTTAAAACATTTATTTTGCTTTTGGAATTAAAAATGTTTTGTAACTATCACAAGAACAGAAAACCAAACACCACATGTTCTCACTCATAGGTGGGAACTGAACAATGAGATCACTTGGACTCGGGAAGGGGAACATCACACACTGGGGCCTATCATGGGGAGGGGGGAGGGGGAGGGATTGCATTAGGAGAAATACCTAATG
>NW_016809121.1:371272-395791 GCF_001698545.2 Rhinopithecus bieti | reverse complement strand
AAAGAGAAAATGTTTTGTGCATACAAACATTTCACATTTAATTTTATATCAAATGTTTATCTTTCAAACACAGAAATTCTCACATAAAAACTAAAACCTTTAACCAACTAGATTAGAAATAAAAGACCTAAAATACAACACATAGTAAAGAAGCAGATTCAAGATCCCAAAATGAGCTCATCCCTCTTCCTTCATTCTGAACACCACCTCATACTACCAAGTTGCTAAGTAACTTGCACAAGGTTGTCCAGGTGGCAGAGGCTCCGGCAGCAGGGATGAAAAAGACAGTCCCATAAGGGCAGCCACTTTTGTGAATTGGTTGTCTGTGAGTTGAAAAGATGCAGTTCAGGATACAGGGATGCCAAGGGAGCTAGAGTTCAGATGGCACAGGACCAGGGAGGATAGATTCAGAGAGGGAGGAAGAGAACTCTGGAGATCTTCAGAATTTCCCTTGAGTATTCAGTTGAGTGCTGATCAATGGAGGTGTGTGAGGAAACAACCCAAGACAGGGACAAGAGCTACTGGAGAGGATTAGAGAAATCAATTCCAGGAGCTCATACAGGGCTGGGGATAGTGCCTGTTCCTACCAACCAGAGTGAAAAATCTGAAGCATAAGAAAGAGTATACAGAAGGGATATACCTTAGTAATGGTGTAAGTTTAGTCCTAGATTAAACATTACTTGAATGTCATCTAAAACAGCATAAAAGCAAGACTCAACTGCTTTTAAGCAGCTTAATGATTTTGTTCTGGGATACCGCAGAACAAAACTCAACAACGAGATTAAAATTTTATAATTTGGACATACAATAAAAAATAACCAGGCATGCACAAAGACAGGAAAATACAATCTGTAAAGATAAAGGAATCAATTCTTCAAGAGAATATAACAATCCTAAACATGTATGCACTTACTAAGAGCTTCAAAATATTAATACTTGAAAGAAAAACTGACACAACAGCAAAGGGAAATTGAAAAACCCACAACTGTACTCTCATATTTCATCACTCTCAGTAACTGATAGAACAAGTAGCCTGAAAATCACCAAGGATATAGAAGACTCCAACAACACTATCAACAAACTTGACCTAATAAATGACATTTAAACCACATTCCACAAAATAAGAGCAGGAAACACGCATCCTTAAATTGTATGGTCAATGTCTTAGAATATTTACCTGAGGTAGATTTTATTCTGAGCTCTAAACCAGTCTCAACTAATTTTAAAAGAATTCAAGTCATACTAAGAATATCCTGATCATAATGAAATTAATATAGAAATCAGTAACTGAAAGACGACTGGAAAACATCCCCCAAGTTGGAAACTAAATAACACATTTCTATGAAAATTAGTAAGAATATAAAGTTGAAAGAATCTAAAAATCTAAACACATAGCCTATAAAAATTTGTGGAGTGGAGCCAAAGTAGAACAGGTAAAATTACTGCAAGAAACCTCTTAGGATACCTTCAACCTTCAGAAACCAGAAAAAGACAGACAAATGAAACCCAAAGTATGCACATGCTAAAAGTAATACTCCAGATCCAAATGGAAATCCATGAAACAGAAAAGAAGATAGTTGAGAAAAATCCATAAAACCAAAAGTGTTTTTTGTAAAGACCAATAAAATTGATAAGCTTCATGCCAAACTATGGTAGGCTAAATAAGCGTCCCTCAAAACATATTCACATCCTAATCCCTGAAACCTGTATTATTTTAGATGTCAAAAATAAACTTTGTAGATATAATTAAGTTAAAAATTTTGAGATCAAGACAATCCTAGATTATCCAGGTTGTCCCTAAATGCAATCACATGTATCCTTATCAGGCGAAGGCTGAGGAAGATTCAAGACAAAAGTGAAGAAGACAAATGCGGTGACTGGACCTATGCAGCCAAAAGCCAAGGAATGATGGGTGCCCCAGAAGCTGGAAAAGGAAGGAAGAGGTTGTCCTCTAGGGACTCTGGAGGAGGTATGGGACAGGAGTGGACACCTGGCCATCACAACTGTGAGAAAATAAATGTCTATTGCTTTAAGCTACCAAATTTGTAGTAATCTGTTACAGTAACCACAGAAAACGAATGCACAGACTATCCAGGAAAAACCCAGAAACAGAAATGACCAATATTAGGAGTAAATGAGGTGAACTCAGGACAGATATTAAAATAAGAGTATCATGAACAACTTTATGCCATTAAAAGCAACATCTTCAATGCAACAGACAAATTCCCTAAAAGATACAACTTCCAAATTCACTCAAGAAGAAATAGCCTGAGTAGGCAGCCCTATAAGCTATTAAAAATACTGAATTTGTTTAAAATGTTCCCCCAAAGAAAACTCCAAGTCCGAATAACTTGACAGAAAGCAGATCAATGGTTGCCTGTGAAGGGAGGAATTACAAAGGGGCACCAAGGGAAGTTTTTGGGGAGGCAGCAATATGTTCACTTTCATGGTAGTGGCAGTGGTTTCATGGTGTTCACATATGCCAATGTCTAAAATTATATGCTTTAAATACATGCTTTTTATTGTATATAAGTTATTCCTCAATAGAGCTGCTAAAATTAACAACAAAATAAGAAAAAGCTTCACCAATAATCTAGACTCTAGATGTCAGGAAGGCTGACATGGTGAACTGGATGATAAGAAAAAAAATTCAATATTCAAAGAGCATGATATTCCCTTAAGAACATGAAGGGGTTATTAGAAGCAACAGTATTTGATCAAACTGGAGTAATGAAGTCTGCTGTGAGACTGCTGAAAGAGAACTGCCAATGATGCAGCCCCCTTAACATCTCTTCAAGGTTTTCCTTGCTCTTATTCTTCCCTTTCTTTTTGTTTTATTTATGAATTTTACCTTGTATTAGTATTAAATAAAAGTTAAGGAGGAAAAAAATGGAACACTTTGTGACTAATGGATTACAAGATGCAAACTGTAGGAGGTTTCCCCATTGCTGACAAAGTAAAGCTGCCTCTGTGGAGAAAGCAGGGGCCTCACTGGGAACAAGATAATCACCACTCAGCTTCAAATATTATTCTCCCCACTCCTCAATGTAGGGCCCTATAATTGGGCTACAATCAAGCACAGCAAGATCCCCCAACACCACGGTCCTTTCCTGAATGCAACCAGAGGAGGCCATTCTCACACAATCACCAAGAGTATCAAGCATCTGCTCAAATCTCAATGAATTATCTAATACTTCAATAACTCTTCTTGCCTTATGAACAATTTCCTATCATCATCAGAGTCCTGTGAAGTCAGAGAGAGCACGTGTTGCTACCCCCATCTTACAAAAGAGGAAACTAAATGCAGAGGGATTCGATAACTCTTTCAAGGTCACAAACTAGTTAAGTGTTTAGAGACAGAACTTGGGCCGACATCTTGTTCATGCCACAAATGCCAAGATATTTTGTATGTCCACTTAAATAAGCTGATTTTTCTTAGCATAAAAAATCAACAACTTATGAACAGTAGGAGTAACACAAAACAAAACTAAAACACTTCCAAGCTATAGTAAGAAACATACTCTGTGCTCCTTACGACTGCAATTCCTCCACTTCATTTTCTTCATCGTTTTCATGGTCCCACCTGCCACTATATCCAGCCTCAGTTCTAGAGGTATCTACTTGAAGCCACTCATTTCAGCCTACCTCTTTCTCCATTTCCACATCCAGGGAGTTGAGCATTGTTTTAGAATAATTACAAAAATGAGCCATACTCATTTTAGGACAAATTCAGCATGTCAGGTCCTGCGTGCTGTCAGGGGAGCCTTTCACTCATCTCTAACTGGCTCCCAATCATGTTCTCACAACATTCATTTTAAGCATTCCTCCTCCTTGGACTTCCATTGATTTCTCCTTTCTCTCTCGCCAAGAATCCCCTAGTTCCTTCTCATACCTGAAGCACTTCCCATGAACTTACTCCATGCTAGGGACAGAAACGTGAGAAGGCCCAGTCCTTGAGGAGCTCATAATACCGGGATGGGGTCATCGACCAAAATAAAACAAGTTACGCCACAATGGCGTTAAGTGCTCCAATGGAGGTACATAAACAGTATTATGAGATTAAGGCATAAGGAAGGACCCACAAGAAGTACACCACTCAGGTACATACAAAACAGAAGTCCTCATTTCTCACCCCAAACTTTTTCTTTACCCCGTGTTATCTAATTTCAAAGTAAATCAAGATTCATGGCTTTTGAGTGCTCCTTCTCTCTTCGTATATCCTGAATCTAATACATTGCTAAGTTTTCATCAGAATTAATGTATGTGTGCCTAACTTCTTTCCATAAAACATTGGAAAGATTTCTTCTGTTCTGCACCTGCACCTCTCTGCCTCTCCACTGCCTGGTTGTCTGGCATCCCTCTCCCAGAGGACAGTGCACGGCTGTGGAAAGTGTTCACACAGACCAGTGTTAACATACCACCCTACCATGTAGCCACTGTGAGATTCTGTAAGTCTCCATTCAGTAAAATGGACTTAAGAGTAATACTCTCCATTTGAGGATTAGAGGTAATAAGCTTCTTGGCACATACTACTTATGTGTTCAATAAAAAGCCTAATATGTGGTCTCAACATCCCCAGTCTCTACCAAATCCAATCCATCATGCTTCCACATTGCTGCCACCTGTCGGCTAAAGTACTCCACTGAACCCTCCACTTACCTGTTCAAAACCATTGATAACAGAACCATCAGGGCCTATTTCATGAAGGGGACACTCCTGCCCAGCCTACCTGAGAAGATTTGTTTCATACTACTTCTTCTCCAATAGGCAATGCTTCAGCGATCTTTGGGTAATAGGTTTTACTCAAAGAAGTCCCATATTGTTACAATTTTGTCTCTTAGACAATGTTCCTTCTGCTTGGGATTCCATCCTTGCAATTCTGAAGGACTGGACTAGGCTCTCACTCCTGGGTAATTTGTTTTGTGGACTAGGTCCCTGATCTCTGTTCCATAATGAATTATGATCTCTGTGCTGGATTATGTCAGGTGTGTAGTTCAGGCTTTGCCCATTTTATCATTTTACTTGCCACTGTACTTAGTTCAGAATTGTGTAAATAGAGGCCACTCAGTAAATATTTACTTGATGAATATGAGAAATAAAAGAAGGAAAGAAGAGAAAAAAAAGAGAAATACCAGAGCAAGTATGGGTACTGAGAACTCAAGGATGAAGCAATTTGAGTACACTCCAAGTTGCTAAACAATGTTGTGATTAATTATAAACTACCACTAAGATCCTGAGCACACCCATGCTGTTTTCCTCTTCAATATGCAGCAGATGCTGTTTGTGATTACACGCTGGTGCTTGGCACATGTTCTGTCTGAAAGAATGGACTGCTGCTATTGATAAATTCAACCCCATGTGGTTCAATCATTCCTTCACTGTCTGGCATTTATGCCAATACATTCTGAAATCCTCCAAGACAAACAATTTGCCAAGATGTTGTGATGGGCCAGTTGTCTATAGATGTGTGCTTGTAAGCTGATCATGGTACATTAGGGCCAGTATGCAACGACTGTGTTAATCTAGTCATTATTATTCCAGGTTGCTAAAGTAAAGATTTTTATCTACTTAGAAGAGGAGATGATTACAGGTCTTAATACCTACTAAAATACTGTTTTCAAAAACCAATTTCTGTTACTATCAAGAATTCTTTCTAAATTCTAAGATATTTTCTCTGTTAAAAGTATCTACATAAATGAAGCAGACATAAAATGCATTCCTCAGCGATTCTCAACTAAAGGAATTTCAGACTTCTTAACAGTCATGGGAGTGTGATATGTTGCTGAGGAAAAACTTACGAAGAATTACTGTTCTAGAAAACTTTTATTTAAAAAGGGGAAGTATCCTTTCTAAATAATTTTCTTTTTTTTTTTTTTAATTTTAAGTTCCAGGATACATGCGCAGTACATGCAGGCTTGTTACACAGGTAAATGCATGCCATGGTGGTTTGCTGTACCTATCAACCCATCACCTAGGCATTAAGCCCCAGATGCATTAGCTATTTATCCTGATGCTCTCCCTTCCCCTGACCCCGAGGAAGGCTCCAGTGTGTGTTGTTCCCTTCCCCATGTCCATATAATTTTCTTAAATAGCTATATTGTTAGCACTGTCTATAGACAAAGCCACTTTTAAATGAAAGGACAGACACTCTTGACTGATGGTATTCTGGCAGTATTTTTACAATATGCTGTCATTCTTAGTGATATAATAAAGTTTTCTCACCTACCCAGTATTTCCATAGATATTATATGCAAGGAAAAAAAGATTATATATGACTTGCATCTGCTAAAGACTATAAAACCATACGCACTGTTGAACAGCACAATTACTCCAAATCAGGGAAACTCAGGTTTGATTCTCTCTTGGCTATTTAGAAGCTGTGTGATGTTATGCAGGTTCCTTACCTTCTCTGAGCTACAGGTGTTTTCATAACTAAAGGTGGAAATACATGAGAAGTATATCCCACATTAATTCAACTACTGATGCTATGATTTCATCCATAAGCTCTCTAGTAGAATTTCTCCATAGATGAATACAATTTCAAAGTTCTACATTAAAAATAGCCAATATATTGTATAGGTTTTCCTTTTCTGTAATCAAATAAACAATTACCCTTCACATTTAAGATTCTACAAAATATTTCAAATAGATTCATTAACATAAAGAATAAATGCATTCTATACTTATAATTTCTTTCTTTCATAGTTAACGCTCCTACACAGACAACTAACAATCCACTAGGGATAAATCAATAAGACCTAGACAACAGGCTACCATAATAAATGACAGTTCTATCAAGTTCAATCAAGATATTTACTGCCAGACTATTCATACAACTACAGATAAATCAGAATTATTCCATTCCCCTGCCTTCATTTTAGACCACATGTAGGTTCCCAAGAATCAAGTATTCTTGAATCTCTATCACATCAGAGCATTTTGAGATGAACTATGTTCCTAAACATTAATCATTTGCTTGGTTAAAGAAACTGTCCATTTGTATAGATATTTAAGTTTTATATGGATATTGAGTAATATTCTATTAGCATGTTCCCTTTTTAGATTCAGACATTCAACAAATAGGTACTAATGAGAATTAAGGTGAAAACCTAACCATGTATAAGTCATGCTATATTTGGCTTTATATATAACAGTAATCATGAATAAAGGTATCAAAAAAATAAAACTCAGCCTGAATTAAATGGCCTATGATCTTATGTTGGGGCAGAGTAACTTTAAAAAAAATTGCAGTTGTCCCCCAGATTCCAGAAGTATGACTACTGTAAACATAAGGGGGTACCTTGAAATGTAACATCTTAAAAGAAAGAGATGATGTTTCTGTCAGCATGATTCTCAGAAAATTATAATTATTCCAAAAATATCCCAGAACTATATATAAAATGAACTGAATATACGAAGCTGTAAATGTATTCTCCAATTTAAAAGTAGTTCTTGTCCCGCCCTCAACTTTCTTTCCCTATTCTTCTATTACCTGTACCACTAAAAAAGGAAAAAGAAAAACCACTGAATTTACATATGAAAAAATACCAGTGGTAGTCATTAAATAAAGAGAGAGTAAAGATGTTCTATAAAAAAGGGTAGTACTAAGTTCTCCAAAATGTAGTAGGAAGTAAAGCATTACGTTCATGGAAGAGAAGAGTTAATTCAAAGTATGGATTTTCCAGTCTCTCATCTTTCACTTAATTATAAAGGTACCATTCCTAAAATAGGTAAGAAGCATAAATGGTTATGGAAGAATGTAAATGTTGTGGGAAAAGGAGGAGGACATATAACATATCTTCCATTTGTTTAGCTATGCTAGGGCACTTGAGATTTAAAGCTATCTTTACCATGTCATGAATATAACTGACAGAGCCTACAAGGGAGGTGCATACATGAATTTGGTCACCATATGCAAGAAGGTTGGTGCACAGGGTCCTGGAAGTCACAAGGTGAATGCTGGATCTTAGGATCTATTTTTCTCACAAAGACAATCCCATCATATCCTATATCATAGCCTATAAATAAAACAAATCTCTCTTCTTAGGGCTGACATACACACAGGCTATCTTGAGCAATTAAACTCTTTCCATGAAAGCTATGAGAGGCTGCTGAATCTGCTTTCAGTTAGTAAAGAAGGCCAGCCACCTCTGAGAACCTTAGTGGAAAGGCTGATCTACACACTAAGTATGAGTCAAAATCTAGATTTCTATGGGGGAAAAAAAACATTATTAGATAAGCCATTTAGTCTTCTTGTCTTATTTTACAAATTTTCAGAAAAAAATTATCCAATAAAACGATCAGATATAAATGACAAGATACAATATTTTCCAATTAAATACAACTCGAATAACAGAAAAGATGTCAGCTAACTAACACAGTTTCATTTATTCCTGAAAAATCTGTTGAGCACCATAATACCAAAACAATCCCTTTAATTTTCTTTGCCCCAAAACATTTTATGGCCTAAAGCAGTTGGTAACTAAACACTCCCTTATGAGATCAATACCAAAAATGAATTAATATTGAAAAGCAAGTTTATGGACTTTAAGCTGAAACATTAGTTTTAATTTTACAATGCTATTGGATTTCTATGAAGAATTGATCTTTTTATTGCAGAAAACATTTTAAGGTTTTCTGTTAAAGACTCATCTTGTTACATTTAGCAAAACTGAAGAGTACAAAATGAGATAACACAGTGAAAGAGCCTTAGTAATCTGAATAGGTTCAAATGACTTTTTAAAAACTACTTACAAACCTGACTTAGAATAAAGTAATCTAATTTATGTACCAAGAAACAAAATAACACTTCAAAACAAATTTTACGTATTTCTACTTTTATATCCAGTGATATACACCAGCGAGAGGCCTTGCTTTGTAAAAGACAATGTTTAGGTTTATTCATGTATTATAAAGATTAGTTCAGAAATATCAGTGACCTTGTAGGGTAAGTACAATTTTCAGAGTTTTTGGCCTATGAGGGTAATTTCCTTCAGGATCATAACTGTATTTGATTTGAAGGCAAACCTACGATATATCACTATGTCTGAAACACAATCACTGAACCAAATCCAATGAAATACTGCTACATTAAAAGGAATGCAAAGGAAAACAAAAGCTCTTAAAGAACATTTAGGAATGATTAACATTATTAATTTTAGGCACTGGCATATCTCTGAGTGCTCAGATTTAAACAAAACTTGGACATGAGAGATCTGCTAGCATAACACTACACCTATGGAAAGCAGGGCTTGACTGTCCACAAGGAGGTCATTAAAATCTTTTTCTCTCATATATATATATATATGATATGATATACACACACATATATAAATATAAAATATGTATGCATGTGTATGTAGAAATGTGTATATATATATATAGAGAGAGAGAGAGATAAGAGAGGTGTGGTATGTGTGTGCAGAGAGAGACAGAGAAGTGTGTATATGTATAAATATATAAATACAGAGTGAGAGAGAAAGGTTTTATAGTTACAATGATCACCATTACAGAATCTTTTTATTACATGTAGACCTTTACTTCCTGAATCCCCTTTTCTGCCCTTCTCCACCCCTATTTTGGTAAGCGAAGTGAGGTACCACTGAATATATAAATACATTTGTTCTAAAGTCCTGCAACAATTCTGTTCCTTCTTCCATGTTTTTAATTCACAGACACATGCCCACAAAGCAAAATGTTCTGGAAAACTGGCTGAATTTCAATAGAGAACGATTAACAGCAGGAAACCATGGAAGTGAGTTCCACATGTTCTGCTCTAGAAATTTTACAATAGAAATCAGAAAAAAATAATGTTGGTATTCGATTAGCACATCCAACAGACAGAAAATATTTGCATCCAGTGACTGCTAGTCTGAGAAGAAATACGCATGAAAAGCACTTCTATTGATCAGCCCTTAAGCATTCCCCTAAATCCATTCTGATGGCCATAGCACTGGATAGATTTTAAGGCTACTTTTATGTGTTTTACTACTGTGTATAAGGACTGGGCAAGGAGAATTCGAAAGACACGTCTCCAGATACCTTTGTTTTAAATGTCTGTGTGTATCTAACCTTATTTTCCTTGGCATTTTGCTTTTAACTTGTGACTGTTTTTCATTAGGCTGATTCTTCCAATCGTCAAACATGACACAAACCATAATTCTACTTGATATGGCTTGAGATGCTCTTCTAGATAAATATGGCTCTCTAGGGATGAGATCAGTATTTGAAAATCTACATATGGCTATTTTATTTTGAGGCATGTCTGCAGTTACCATATGGTCAGTGGCAATCTGTGAACGGAGTCAGGATGTGTCTATTTAAAATACTGACTGGAATTTGAGTTTCTACTTAGAAATTGCTTTGATCTAGCTACTTTTTCTGAATGCTAAGTCTTATTTTGTCTTTTAAAAATGCAATCTTCCCACTATACTGCAAAACTCAACTGTAAAATAAAACTTCTTTCCACATATTTTCATTGATTATATGTTATGCATATATAAAAAGTCTAGCATTATATTCATTAGCAAGATGTAGACAGGATCCTAGTCTTGCTATTCAACTTATTGATGACTTATTTATGCTATATTTTAGCATGGCTCAAGATCACTGGAATGTACAATTTAGGCAGAAGTGAAGCAATGTCTAGCTGAATGCCTCTCAGCGATATCTTGTACTCTTAGATCTCTTAAGACACCAAGATTCTATGACTCTATTGAATGAAACTATTTTAGTAACATTTACATTAAAAATATATGACTCCTTATGTAAAATATAGCCATGACGTAACTGCTGTGTAGGAGTATAACCAACCAAGTGTTCTATTTGAGTGAAGTATGTGGCTATTATAAATTATTCCCATTCATTATTCATCAAGTTTCTATAAATGTTTTAGGAAAACAGTGAAGAACCATTTTCCTAGCACTTTTCTAAAAAGTACTACTCATAAATACTCTACTTAGCCTATTGGTATAAAGCTCATTTACTTCATTGTCATATATATCCATTTGGCCTTTTAATGAAAGGAGGGAAGGAGAAGAGAAAGAAACACATCTGTGGGAGTTGGATGGTGTAAAGGAAGCAAGGCAAGCTAAATTATTTCTAAGAAAGCAAAGAACTGACATATTTAAAGGCAGAAAATGGTATCTACATAATCTCAAAAAGGTATGTTCTAAGCACGGTATTTTGACCTGAAGAGTCATGACTTAAACAGATTCCCTATCCACACATAATTTCACCTCACTTGGCAAATTACCTCAAAAATCTTGAACCACTTCAGAAGCCATCCAATACAAATAGCTTTCCTCCTGTATTAGTCTATTTTCATATTGCTAATAAAGACATACCTGAGACTGGGTAATTTCTAAAGGAAAGAGGTTTAATTGACTCACCATTCAGCATGGCTTGGGAGGCCTCAGGAAACTTACAATCATGGCAGACGGGAAAGCAAACATGTCCTTCTTAACATGGTGGCAGCAAGGCGATATGCAGAGTGAAGGGTGGGGTGGGGTAGTGCGGGGCAGCCCCTTATTAAACCATCAGAGCTCGTGAAAACTCACTATCAGGAGAACAACATGGAGGTAACTGCCTCCATGATTCAATTACTTCCTACTGCGTCCCTCGCATGGGGATTATGGGAACTACAATTCAGGATGAGATTTGGATGGAGACAGCCAAACCACATCACCTCCTTTCCAACACAAAGTTTCTCGGTATTTCTGCTTGTCTTTTCCTTGTAGCTCAGCAAAAATAGTGATTCTTTCTTCTCTGAACCCCATCTATGTTGAGCATCTTAAGTCTCCCTCCTCTGGAATCTTGAACACTATTATTCCCCTTCCTTGCCTGTCAATCAATCCCTCTATCCCAAGTCTACCAACCTACAATTCTGTCACCTCTACACTCCTTGAAAGAAGAGGTCTATATACACTTTCCCATTTCTGACACTTTACTTTCTAAGCCTGCCCTTTCTCATTCTATTGAAACTCCTCTCAAAAAGTCATTAATTAAACTCGAATTGATAATACCAACAGTGAAGTGGTCTCTTTACATTTCATATCCTTGGCTGATTGTTTTTTAAAACACTCATTGATACCTTCGCCTTTTCTGACACTACAGAATTTTGTTCCTCCTCTAACATTTCTTCCATTTCAGCAATCTTTATGGGATTCTTCTCTTCTGCTACCCTTAATGCAGGCCATCTCCAAGATTTTACCCCAAGTCCTTAGGTAATTCCCCTATGGCCTGTCTCTTTTACTTCCAAAATTCAATCTTTTGGTTTTAAAAAACAGACAAAACATACATACACACACACACACACACACACACACACACACACACAATTTTCATCTCTAATTCTGATCTTTTTCTTGATCACCAAAATAATATAAGGGTCCTGATGCTTCAAGAAGTAACTTTGTAAGTCACATTATTACATTGGCTATCAATACTTTTCACCACTCACACTGGGTATGCCCTATAGGAAAACTCATGTAAAAAAACTACACAGATGCCAGTGCAAGTATTTTTTCCCTTGAGTGACTCTTTTTTCCCCCTTGGGAACAATAAGAATCATGTAACTGACTGCATTTTTCTTTCCAGTATGGCTGATAAGAAGCTCAGAATCAAATATGCAACAAATCTTTACCAAGTGTTTATGCCTTTACGGCCAATAATATCTATTTTAGCTCTCCCCCTAGTGTTGATTTTCTCTTCTAATTCTTAACTTCCCATGTTATTATGTTTCTATTTTTATTTAGTTCCTATTTTATAATTTACATTTATTTACATTTTGAATGTATCTTCCATAAGTTTCCTAAAATCATTTTGGGAATAAGACAAAATACAACCCAATAAACAATGTAGAACAGCTACACGTACGCAACAAATTCAGGATCAAAGTCACTGAATCACTCGTAATTATGCAACTGTTTATTCCCATAGTTTAGCTTACTGTAAGTGCTCAATGATTACTGAACTAAATAAAAAATATAATTTGTTTTTTAAAATATTTCCTTTAGATGTTTTCACCTAATAAGCATTTATTTCTATTAAGGTATAACACTAAAAAATAATTTGAAATATTACCTTTCCTGTCAAAAAGTACAAGAAGTTTATTAACCATAAACTGTTTCCATCATTTCAGAATCAGCTCGGGTCATGTCAGCATCTCTGGGTGGATGAAAGGCTCTATAATATAACTTCTTTATGACAGGGAGTAAATTCATAGTGTAGTTCCTTCCTCCCATTACCTTCTGACCCACTCTTTAACAATCCATATAGTTTACATTAGGGGTTTGGAACAACATATATGCCTACAAGAAAAAATAAAAATGTGGCTGGGCACAATGGCTCACGCCCATAATCCCAGCACTTCGGGAGGCTGAAGTGGGCGGATCACCTGAGGTCAGGAGTTCAAGACCAGCCTGGCCAACATAGCAAAACCCCATCTCTATTAAAAATACAAATATTAGCTTGGAATGTTGGTTTGTATCTGTAATCCCAGCTACTCAGGAGGCTGAGGCAAAAGAATCTCTTGAACCCAGGAGGCGGAGGTTGTAGTGAGCTGAGATCACACCACTGCACTCCAGTCTGGGGGATTGGGGAAGGGATTGAGACTCTGTTTAAAAAAGAAGAAAAAAAAAAAAATATATATATATATATATACACACACACACACACACACAAATATACACACACATAAAAATTGATTTTGCTGCTTTACTTCTTAGACTACCATCTGATAAAACACACCCTTTCAGAGTTGACAGTGAAAAAATGAAGGTATAAAGTAGGCTCCTCATTGGGGATCTTTCATTCACACCTTACGGCTCAGTTGTCATCTCTAAGAATCACACTGCGGCAGGAACACAGGAACAGCACTTATGGCCAAAGTAGGGCAGGGAACATAGCCCACAAAGCAAAACTCTATTGGGAAATGATCTCCCAAGAGCCTGCTGCCCAAGAATGCAGTTTATGCAGATGATGGTTAATTAACATGACTCATCTGTCATACTGCACTTACTAATGACCTCAGTTCTTATTTCACTGAGGAAACAGAAGCAATTAGAAGAAAACTAATTCATCTTCCCACCAAATCTGCAATCTCCCTGTATCTTGGCCCATATCATCTGCCATCCTAAATATGAAAAGATCAACCTCTCTATGTTGGATGTTGATTGTACCCTTTAAGCCTATGGATAACACCACTCCTGTACTAATTATCTCTCCCTCAATCCCAATGTCAGTTACCCCTATCTATTAGATCTTCTTCATCGGCATAGAACATTGATGCAGCATCATCTACAGTAAAATAAAACTGAAAAATCAACCTTTTAAAAAAACCCATATCATTCTCCAGTTCATATCTTATTCTCCTGTCCTGGTTTATAGAAAATCTAATTAAAAGTCTCGGTAACAGGCCAGGTGCAGTGGCTCACACCTGTAATCCCGGCACTTTGGGAGGCCAAGGCAGGTGGATCACCTGAGGTCGGGAGTTCGAGACCAGCCTGATTAACACGGAGAAACCCCATCTCTACTAAAAATACAAAATTAGCCGGGCATGGTGGCACATGCCTGTAATCCCAGAGACTCAGGAGGCTGAGGCAGGAGAATTGCTTGAACCTGGGGGGTGGAGGCTGCGGTGAGCCGAGATCACACCATTGCACTCCAGCCTGGGCAACAAGAGCAAAACTCCATCTCAATCAATCAATCAATGTCTTGCTACCTTTTATTTCCACTTTCTTGCCTCTACTATCTCCTCAACTCCATTCTAAGCAGGATTTCCTCTCCACAAATGGTTGAAATTGTTCTTGTCAAGCTCTCCAACTACCTCCACTAAGCAGATTCAATGATCAAGCCTCTGCCATCTCACCTAAACTAAGGGCAGCATTGGAAATAGTGGCTTTCACCTTCTTGAAACACTCCCTTCACTGGCTTTCAGAAACCACTTTCTCTTGGTTTTACTTCTATTATCACTGGAAGCCTCTGTTCAGTCTCCTTTTCTGGATTCAGCTTTGCTTCCTGGCATCCAAACTTTGGAATGCCCCAGAGCCCAGATTCTTTCTCTTCTTCCCATAGAGGGGTACCTCATGGATCTTTTCCAATCTCATGACTCCCAAATCAACACTGTCATGCCAACCTGTCCTCTGAGCTCCATTGTCACACATCTGACTTCTTATTCCAAATCTGCATTGAAATTTACAACAGATATCTCAAACTGTACTGGCCAAAACAATACTCCAGATTCCTCAGCTACTCACTTCTTCTTCAGCATTCCCCTTTTCATGAAATAAATCCCCATTCACCCAGCTGCTTAAGCAACTAGGGTCATCTTTCCCTCAACACCTGTCTGTTAAATCTATCCACTTAGGCTGCATTTCTTCAGAGCACTTACTGCTATCAGAGGTCAAGGTATGGATGTATTTGTTGTCTTGTTTTTCTCTTTGTAGGTTCTAATTTCCACACATTTGGTTCTAATTTCCATCTGCAGAGTGGTCCATAATTTGTATATTTTTGGAAAGAGTTTTCTACTTCAAAATGACCACTGCTTGTGATTCAAGGCACATTTCCATACCATTCTGTCTGATCTTTTCCAGGACCAGAGTCAGTGGAAAAAGCATGTGCTCTGGAATTAGGCATGCTTCAGTTTCTGTCAGAGCTCTGCCCTACCATCCCTATCAGCAGCAGTAGCAGCAGCAGCAGCATTATCTTCATCACTGACAATGTATCAGCACTTGCTATTTTCCACAAACTGTGTTAACTTCTTTATATACTTTGTTTAACTCTCACAACAAATATATGAGGTTAGTGTTATCATTCCCGTTTTACAGATGAAGTTTATAGAGATCCCAGAACTGATAACTACTACAGCTAGAACTTAGTCAAGAATCTTACACCAAAGCTCTTCCTCTTGACCAATATATTCATCTGCAATCCCAGTTCAATAGCTTATCCAAAGTCACCACATACATATGAACAGCACAGAGTGGGCGCAGGCCGTATCTGCCCTCAACCCATGTTCTTGCTAACCATCCTGGCTGTTTTCAGTGTCCTCATTTATAAACAGGATGATGACACAAACCAAAATGATGCATGCATACTGCCTGGACAAGGCATACACTCAATAGCTGCTAGCTCCCTTTCCTCGGTTCTGATATTTACAGGTACATGACTGCGTTTTGTTAAAGCATCACAGTGTTTATAAAAGTTTTCTTAGTCCCTGTAGTAGCTACTATCACTTTTGAAGCGCTTCATTGAGACTACAAAATTGTAAGATATGTTCAAATTATTAAAACACCATATTATATAGCAATTTATACAATTCTAGACAAATGGCATGGGGCAATGATGAGTATCACTGAATACCATTGCCTGTAAACGAATTGAGAAGTTTTACCCTGTGAATTTTGAAATATAATCCTCCTGCTCCCCTTACATGTTTACACCTTACATTTTCCTGTAAGCCTTTTACATAATTTTTCACAGAAAACTTAGAGGCAAAATTCATTTCTATTGCCAACATTTCTTAAATTTTGAATTAATCAAGTGTTTTGTGTTCAGGCACTTTTATGTATTATAAAACTATAGCTAAATTGTACTTTTCCATTCAGAAATCTTAAAGCTCCTATTAGCATCAAAAGGCATGTATTCTTTCTTTTCAATATTTTAATGTCACATGAGCAAATGTTTTTGCTAGATCTGGAAAGGGCTGAATTACTATTCACTATGGTGATGCTTTTAACAAATACCTTCAGTTTAGACAGACAGACATGCAACAGATAGATGTGAAGGACAAATTTCACTTCAGACAAAATGTATACTTACTTTCTGTTAAATCCTAATTTTAAAGCATAATCCTAATTTTAAAAGCACTCCCCACCACCTGACTTACATTTTAGTTTGCTAACTTGCTATGGAATAGGAAGAAAATAATGCCAAAGGAGGGAAGTGAAAAAAAAATTATCTTCCCTAATAGTAGACCAACTAAGTATTTTAACTACATACATTCTTTTAAGACAATCTAAATTCATACACTCTAAGTTCAGACATTCTGAATTCTCATAAAATATGTTTATTTTAAGTAATAAAGTTTATTCAGTGATGACTTAGACAATGCCTAAATTTTTGCCATATTTGTGCCACTAAATTTCTCCATGGCAAGCCCCATTATTTCTAATTAAAGCTTCACATCACCAGCTTATCCTTGGCAGATAAAACAGTTTAGAGACTGTAGCTAAATGTAAGATTTCCCAGAGGGAACTGAAAATAAGTTAGACATATTCAAGTAAGCCACCTGTCTGGAGGAAGATTTATTTATTTGATCAAATAGCTGTCCAAACTTCAGATGACTCATGCACAAAACAGATGTAGCTCTTTAAATGCAACTATTTTTTTTTTCACTTTCTATTAACATGCATCACAAATGGATGGAGCAACTCTAAGGAGCCAAAGGATACAAATATTCAATAATGTATATTTGCTTATGAATCCTGAGTTGTAAATAAGTATCAAACCGTATTCTTAAAGTTGAAGATTCTAAATAGTTATGTGCACTAACAAACAGCAGACTAGGAGTGCTCCATTCTAAGCTAAGTGTCCAAATATAATAACTGCTACAGTGACATCACAATACAGATACGGGAAACACAGAGGAGGCACAATTGTCATATGGTGTCAGCTCTGCTCAGGAGTTCATCTTCTTTTCTTCTAATGGGGCTGAAAACAGCCCGCCCTTAGATAAGCACCTGGGGTACCCATTATGACAGCACTACAGCAAGTTCAAGGACATAGCTGCCCCCATAAACAACATCCAAAATTAGAACAGGCAAGTTACTTAACCTCTCCATATCCCACCATCTTTTTAGTTACTGTCAAATGCAACTCACCATCAGCACCAGGACTCTGTATGGTAGGCTCCAAGATAAATTAGACATGGTCCTTGATGTCAAGAAACACAACAGTACATGGCACTTACCAAAGCAGACAATGGTAAGTGCCATAAGGGTTGACTTCATGACCGCAGTGTTGTGAACAAGAGAGATGTATTCTAGCTGAAGTAGACCATATATGAACACATTTATTAATTCCACGATTCATTTGAAATTAGAATAATTTTCATTAATGTTACCTCTGGTATTTCCCACTTGTAACAATGTTTCGATTTTTAAATCTTCATTTTTTTTAAAGACTGGGGTCTCACTATGTTGCTCAGGTTGGTCTTGAACACCTGACCTCAAGTAATCTTCCTGCTTCAGCCTCCCAAGTATCTTGGGTTACAGGAGCGAAACTGCTGCCCCTGGCTATGTCTCAGTTTTTAATCATCAGTATGTCATTTTCGTGTGTGTGGAGAACCAAACTGACTTTATTACATATTTTATATAAGATCTTTTCATTGTATACCTTCTACCTAACCCAAACCAAAACTTTCAACTCTCTGGACACTTAACATCTCTTGGCACTTTCTGGCCTTATTGTTAAGATACAGAATGAAATCCACCTGTAGAAAAACTCAAGGACGTTGTCTTTCTTTAGCCCTAACCCTAGCATTGCCATCTTATGCAATGCACGGAAATGTTTTCCTAAAAATTCACTTTAAAATATATCAGGAAGGAAAGCATGAAAACAACATATGTACTTGAAGGTAAATGACTGGATTTCATAGAGTTTGACATCTACGGTAACAGATAAAAGGATGAGGGGTTTGGAAAGAGGAAGGTAGGCATGAGTTCATATTTATTCAGTTCCTCCTAGATTCAGGCTCTATATAGATTAATCTGCAGTGCTCCCTAAGAGGTTTGTACCATTAATCCCATCGGGCAGATTAGCAAACAAAGACTCAGAGAGACTCGGTAACTTTTCAAAGATCAAAGAGTTAGTGAGTGGTAAGGTCAATGTTTATCTGACTCCAAAGCCCTCAAAGTTTCTAATGTTCCCACATATCAAACTGTTTCTCTGATCTCTTTCAGCCATTGAATTAGCAACTGAGTTAAACAGAACTTCCTTTGTTGTTGCAGAGATTATTTTGTCTCAGTGTTCACTTTCTCAAGAAGGAAAAGCAGTAGACTGAGCCTCTCTGAAGAGGCACAGTCTTTTCTATTCTCATTACATTAAGAACGGTTATTAAATAATGTGGCTGAAAAAAACACATCAGAATGTATAAATATGTTTCCTTCAAAGTCATCTTGGGAGGGAGGTTACAAAATTATTTCCTTGATGTTGTTACAGCTCAAAATATAACTGAAAATCTTTTAGAAATATCTGCAGAGCCAGTGACACACTCTGAATATCCTCAGTGGTCACAAATCTTCACTCTCTGCTAATCAAGGTGGCTTTTGGTAGTAATCCAGAGGCAAGCATTATTGATAAAATGGCTTATTCAGTTGAGTGAAAGCATTTGAGATCAAAAAGAAGAGATGCCTATAAATTAATGAGCTGTGCCAAGCTGTGGCTCAATTCAGGGTCTTGGCTCACAGTCTTCACCCTTCTCTGGCATTACCAGAGATGCCTTCCCTAAATGCCCATTTCCCTCCTATCTAAACTATTATCTTTATGAAAATTTTTCTTCAGAAGCCTATGTATTTCATGTGTGTGTTTTCATTAATGTCTCCCCCACCACACTGTAAGCTCTGTGAGCTCAGTAACCATGTGGCTTTCTCACTGCAGTATATCTGGCATCTAGAGAGAACTGGTAGAAGTAAGCTTTCAATACATTTTTGTTGAGCCAGTGAATGAAACGTTTTATGACTCAAAAACTGGCTCTCAAGGCAATTCTAATAAAAGTAAAAGTTTTCTGAGCAACAAATAGCAGCATCACAAAATACAGTAGAAGTTTTCTGAGCAACAAATGGCAGCATCACAAAATACAGTCCATCTCCCCAAATGGAAGAATTCTTCTTAACTGGTTAAGAAACCAACGTGTACTTTAGAGTCACACTATCTCTTTAACAAAGTGTTTATAAAATATGATAACAGAGCAACAGTAAGTGCAATCTTCTATAAACAAGGAGTTTAATAAAAGAGAAGGAAATACAAATAAGTTTTTCATTTAACTTTTGTTTTCACACTTAAGTGTAAATTCCTGGTACTAAAACTAGAACACAATATTGTGTAATATACAATACTCAAAGTAAATTTTTAGAAAAGCATTACTACCATTAATTATGATGGTTTAATGCAGAAGTTCTGGATTACTAATATCCGGTGAAGATATTATATTCCTAATTTCTAAAACTGCTTTTCTAAAATGATCAAAGCCATTTACTTCTTCAATGATGTTACTTAAAATGTAGTCAACAGTTTCTCTCAGCTAATTTTTTTTAAGTGGCTAATGTCTCTGTTGATGAAAATGAAGAATATCCTACAGGGATTCAGAGATTTTGTCAACATCTTTATGGCTTTGTAAGTAGCAAAACACATAGTCCTTAGATAGATAGCTTTTCACGTGCTCATTAACTGGCAGAGATTTGCTGTCATATCTTTAAAAAGACGAAGAAGCAATCTATTGGAGGCCACTGGGGAAATCACCAAGAAGGAAGAATTTGACAATGATTATTCATGCTCCATAAAAGCAAGAGTATCATAACTAGAATACCAAACCCACCACTTTGCTTCTGTTACCCATACTTAAGTTACTTACATGTATTGGGGAGGGATATATGCAAACAATTTTTAACTATAATAATAATACATGGTTAATGTTCACAACCTGGAAAATTACAAAAAATGAAAAACAAAGGGAAACCATCTCTAAACTCACTGTCTCAAGGAAATCATGATTATCACAGTTTTGTCTCTTCCTAGTGCTTTGTTTTCTACTCCTCCTGCTGTTGGTTTCTTGGTGTCAGTTTCTTAGAATTCTTTTAGCTTCCCTTTACTTCTATGCCTATATCTGCCTGTTTCTCTTTCCTAAAATTATTTTATTTGCATTATTTTATGCATATTACCTCTGCTTATTTAATAAAAGTGAAATAAAATTGTTCATAGGAGGTAATAATGGTTAAGAAAAGTATTAAGGAACTGACTAAAATGATTTATTCCCAGTGTGTCTCTAGATAGCTTCTGCTTGAAGTATCAAAAGAGAAATGAAAGGTATAAAAGTGTTCTAGGAGCTAAAAAATAGTTAGGAATTCAGTGCATGGAGAGGTTGTAGACCAGAAGGCTGCTTTCAGGAAAGTATAAAACAATGTACTGATACAGAAAGACACATCTAAAGCTTGAATGCTAAAAGGAAATGTTTACAAAATCCAGCAGTGGTCACATACCTTAGAGTCTGCCCATTAAATGCCAGACTTGAGGTCAGAGGCAGCTTAATCAACAAAAATCAAACTCCAAACTTTTTCTGTTCTCTGCAGTAGGATGGCTCTTTACCTCTTTTCATGTTACCATATCAAACCTCCATCAGCAAGTCATGACACGAAAAATGGAGTAAAGAATTTGTCTTAGGCCATTTCAGCTGCTATAACAGTACCATAAACTGAGGGGCTTATATACAATAAACATTTATTTCTCACCATTCTAGAGGTGTGAAATCCAAGATCAAGGCTCCAGAAGATGTACTGTGCGGTGCAGGCCTGTGTCTTGGTTCAGAGAGCATACCACTGTGTCCTCACATAATGGGAAGGGAGAGATATTTCTCAGGCTTTTAAAATAAAGGCCTGGGCTCCAATCGTGAGAGTTTCACCATGACCTAATCACCTCCCAAAGGCCCCATCTCGGGGTTAGGATTCAATATATGAATTGGGGGGGTAGGGACACAAACTTTTGGACCACAGCAGAATTATTTTCAAAGCATACACATATTCTGGAGATATTGATCCATGCCTGTTTACTACACATTCCCCCACCTCATCGCCACTGATTTACCTGAGCCCTCAATCCATGATGTGCTTCCTGATATCATGAACTAGTGCACTGTTTCTCAAACTATGGAGGAAGGACCAATGTTTTTTTAAGTTCAATCTGTTGCAGATTGACACTTTTGTTAAATACAATGAAATGAATTACTGAAAAAAAAATGAAAAGGGTCACACAAAATACAATTTTGAAAACTAAATTCAATAGACATAAAATTACTATGACTGATTGCTATAAAAGTTTCTATATGCCTACTCTCTATTTCTGCATTTAACTTGTATTTAAGCAGACCAAAAAAAAAAAAAGAGATTTGTTTTAAATATATCTTAGCAGACAAAAAAAAGAGGGAGGGGGTTTCTGGACAGAAACCAGTCTGCAGATCACATTGATGAAACCAACCAATTTCAAAGAGAACAAATCTCAGGCATGTCTATGGTGCTTGCCAACAGTCTAAGTTGGCATGAAGTTTATTTCCTCGAAGCCAACAAGCCTGGTCTTGGTTAAAGCTGCCATTTGTGCCTAGATTATGACTGTGTACTGAGTTGAGCTATCAAAAGGCATGTTATTTCCTAGAGACATAAGGATATCAGCAATTGAGGGCAAGATTTAAATACCTAGAGATAATAAAAATCTTAAGCTTTGACCATAAACTATAAATTTAACAACCTGGTTTCTCCTTTGGCGGCCTTTAAGCTATAACATTTTGGTTTTAAGAAAAATGGCTTTCCCTGGACAAGGCCTAAGTTAATCATAGTTCCAGTCAATCATATCCAAAGAAAACAAACCTACAGCTTCATACTATGGTGACATTACCATGAATGAAATATTAAAATGCCTAACAAGATGTGGTATCTGCCCCTAAGGATTTTAATGTAGACAGACAAATATGTCAACAAACAATGACAAAATAATGAGGTAAGTGCTGCAACTGACACATATATAAAGATCATGACACATCTGTACACTGCTGATTTTCAAATTCCTATCTCCAAATTTGCCCTGTCTCTTGAACCGAAAACTGGCTCACCAACTGTCTATTCAATTTCCTCACCTGGATGTCTAACAGACATCTCAAATGAAATGTGTCAAAAACAAACACCTGACTCCTTTCCCCAAAATAATAATAATAACCTGTTTCTCCCACAGTCTTTCTCAATTAATAGCTACTGCATCCTTTGAGATACTCAAACAACTATGAAGTTAGTAATCAACAGCACATAGAAGGTATCTGAGACCATGACCTTTACAAATTTATACACTGTTTTTTCTTAAAAGCAAAAGGTTAGTTGAAAAGCTGCCAAAGGTCAAATTTATTTTTTTTCACTTTTTGATAAATTACAAATATATTTTCTTATAATAAAGCATCATCAGATTCCTGGAATTATCTTTTATTACTACAGTTTAATCTTTTAAATATAATGCTGTTATATACTTGTGAGTGTTTATTTGGTATTATTATTCTATTAAAATAATTTTGAGGCTTTTTCTAAAAATAACTTTTGAAATATCTTATTTTCCTTACTGTAAAAGTATTCTTTAATACTGTAAAACATTAAAATAAAGGCACATAAGAATAAGAGTGAAATCCCTCACTGACCCTCCAATTCTACCTGTGAAAATCATCACTACTAATTCTTTGCCTTAGTTTGAACTTAGCAAATCCCCTATTGATAAATGTTTAGATGGTTTCCAGTTTTTCACTACAACAAACAATATTGCAAGGAATAATCTTCTAGATGTACATACATTCGCATATATGTAGGGATTTTTTTTTAAACAGACCCACAGATGCAAAAATGCTGGGCCAAAAGTTTTGTAAATGTCTTTATTTTAATGGATATTGCTAAATTGCCACTTTAAAATGTACCAATATAAGCTGTCACCAAGTAATAATGTATAAAAGAGTAATCGTGGCCAGGCGCAGTGGCTCATGCCTGTAATCTCAGCACTTCGGGAGTCCGAGGCAGGTGGATCACAGGTCAGGAGATCGAAAACATCCTGGACGGTGAAACCCTGCCTCTACTAAAAATACAAAAAATCAGTTGGGCGTGGTAGTGGGCGCCTGTAGTCCCAGCTACTCGGGAGGCTGACACAGGAGAATGGCATGAACCTGAGAGGCGGAGCTTGTAGTGAGCCCAGATCACAGCACTGCACTCCAGTCTGGGCAACAGTGTGAGAATCCGCCATTCCTTCTGAAACTATTCCAATCAATAGAAAAAGAGGGAATCCTCCCTAACTCATTTTACGAGGCCAACATCATCCTGATACCAAAGCCTGACAGAGATACAAAAAAAAAAAAGAGAGAATTTTAGACCAATATCCCTGATGAACATCGATGCAAAAATCCTCAATAAAATACTGGCAAACCGGATCCAGCAGCACATCAAAAAGCTTATCCAGCATGATCAAGTGGGCTTCATCCCTGGGATGCAAGGCCAGTTCAACATACGCAAATCAATAAATGTAATCCAGCACATAAACAGAACCAAAGACAAAAACCACATGATTATCTCAATAGACGCAGAAAAGGCCTTTGACAGAATTCAACAGCCCTTCACGCTAAAAACGCTCAATAAATTCGGTATTGATGGAACGTATCTCAAAATAATAAGAGCTATTTATGACAAACCCACAGCCAATATCATACTGAATGGGCAAAAACTGGAACCA
>NW_016809121.1:348980-368385 GCF_001698545.2 Rhinopithecus bieti | reverse complement strand
AAGGAAGGAAAGAAAAAAGAAAGAAAGAGAAAAGAAGAGGAGGAGGAGAGGGAGGAAAGGAGGGAGGGAGGGAGGAAGGAAGAAAGGAAAAGGAAGGAAAGAAGGGGAAGGAAGGAAGGAAAAGGAAGGAAGGAAAAGAGGAAGGAAGGAAAAGGAAAGAAGGAAGGAAAGGAAGGAAGGAGAAAGAAGGAAGGAAAAGGAAGGAAGGAAGGGGAAGGAAGGTGAAGGAAGGAAGGAAGGAAGGAAGGAAGGAAGGAAGGGGAAGGAAGGAAGGAAGGAAAGAAGGAAGGAAGGGGAAGGAAGGAAGGAAGGAAGAAGGAAGGGGAAGGAAGGAGGAAGGAAGGGGAAGGAAGGAAGGAAGGAAGGAAGGAAGGAAGGAAGGAAGGAAGGAAGGAAGGAAGGAAGGAAGGAAGGAAGGAAGGAAGGAAGGAAGGAAAGAAGGAAGGAAATGCTGCTAAAGAGGAAACCAAGTTGTTAAATTTATAGTTTATGACCAAAGCTTAAGATTTTTATCATTTCTACGTATTTAAGTCAAAGAACTTTGGGTCATCTTTTATTCCTCTAATATCCCTGTCCAATGCATCAGTAAATACTGTTAATTCTATGCATCGCCTCCTCTCACAGCCCCCCATAGCAATCACCTAGGCCTAGGTCACCAGCATCTCTTTCCCAAATTATTCCAACAGCCTCCAATTTAAGGGGCCAGATTCCACCATTGTGTCACTCCATGTACTCTGAGCACAGGAGCCAGATGAGCCTTTGTAAACCTAAGTCTGCTGTGTCAGTCCACTACTCATAACACTTCAGTGGCTTCCCTTCTCATTCTTGAATAAAAGCCTAAATCCTTACAGTCCATACATGATCTACTCTTCTGACATTACCTCCTGAAACTCTCCACACCATTCTGCTTTACTCCACTGAGACAACCACATGGCTCACTCTCCTCACTTATTTTAGTCTTTCCAACACATGTCACCTCTCTAACTTTCCTGGACCAACCTATAAAAAAGTGCAACTCTCTTGCCTCCCTATCATCAACCATCCTTTATCTGCTCATTAAGTTTTACCTTTTATCACCATTACCTGTTAACCTTTATTACCACCTTCATATGTTTATGCGTGCCCTCATCATCTCTCTCCACTAGAAATAAAACTTTAAGGCAGGCTTCCTTTCATTCATCACTGCCAAATCTTCAGTGCTCCAAATGGTGCCTGGCATGTAACAGGTATTCGTTTTCTGAATGAATGAATAATCAAAGATGGATGCCTTGCTCTGGCTGGGTTATGGAGAATGCCAGGGAAGAAGACGCACACTGAAACTAGGTCTTGAAAGAAGATTCAGGCTTGACTGACATGGAAAGGGCTAAAAATATCACTGCCATATGCACAACTTTTTTTCGACAAAGTCTTGCATAAGAATACACTGTAGGGAGGTAGACTTTTAATGTTTTAGTTGAGAGAATCCCCAGTAAAGAAATTAATCCCCATGATCCAGAAGAGGATCAAGGTTTGGGTAAACAAGAAAATTGCCACTGCTGTCAGGAAATTTTACAGATGAGAAATTACTGTAAAATATATCAAGCTCCTAAATAACGTAAATGTGTACTTAGTGATCGGTTTACGGCTGCCTCCATACTTGGGTTTTTTTTTTTTGCCCACAAAAATCACAGTTTTATTCTCCCGGAGTTTTCTCTGATGGCACTATAGCTCTGATTTTTAACAGGAAGCCAGTGAAGAGAAAATATTATTCCAAGTCTAGGACTCCTTTCTCTTAAATACAGTTCTATTGTGGTATATCTATTCTAGTAACACCTATGGCCATGTATTCTGGAGTCATAATTATCAAATATTACTTCCTTTTATTAGATTAAGTAGTCTTACACATATTTATTTACTTGTTTATTTCTCATCTTTCTCCAACTGGAAAGTGAGTTCCTTCTAACAGAGCAGGAATGTCTCTATCTCTTCACAGTATCCCTGAGGACAGAAGAGGGCCAAGCACACAGAGTACTCAGTAAATGCTCAATGACTGAATGAATAACATTCACATGAGAGATAAACACATATTTTACATGGGGAGTGTGGACGTTAACTTCTAACACATGTTCCAGCAGTGCATTCTCCTCTGAGTAAGAGTTCTTCTACTTAACAGCATTATCGAAAGTACAAGAAGAATGTGCCCACACTTGCATTTCTGGCTGTACTGTATTCTGGGGATAGTATCTCAGCACACACCAGGGAGGCACAAAACCTGGGGAATGGGTGCTCTAAGGACACAGTGCTGAAGGAAACAAGGCAAAAGCAGGCAAAGGGATTTTCTCGCAGCCCTGGTTCTAGGGCTAGGACTAGGTAGTTGTGACACTGGGGGGGGGGCTCCATTGCCCCCTAGTGGCAGCTGTGCTTGGGACTCTTCAATATATTAATACCCATACTTTATTTATGCATTATATGATCACAGTTTAGAAACTTTAGGCAATGCCAACTCTCTCTACAACAAAAGCTCTAATTAGAGCCTTTCAAACCTCCAAACTCACACAAACACATACTCAAATTAGTCTCAATTGTATTCGATTCTCAAACCTAGGCATCAAGGTTCAAGTCTCCTCTTTTTTTATCATCCGAGCTCTATCCCTCCCCTTGAAGTGTGTGCTAAACACTCATTTTCCTCCGTAAAGTGAAGGCTTGGACTAGATTAGGTCTTTCCTAAAAATCAATCTGTGGGCCTGTGCTGGTCCACAGAGAAGTTTCCTCTGATTTGCAGCCAGTTATCCGGTTCCTTATATAGTCTTAACTTCACAGAGTTCAACCATGAAAGATTGTGTTTTTCTCTACTTACTTCACACAGCAGTGCTTTGTAGAACTGCCCACAATTTCTCATACACAGCAGAGTTCTCAAATTCTTTTCCTCAATTTTTGTAAGTCCATTTGCTTTAAAACTTCAATCTTATATCTGGGTTAAAGTTTTTCCTTCATCTCAAATGGGCTCCAAGTGACATGGTAGCCCTGCCACATGATAGTTGTTCAGGACACTCCAGTGCTCTGCTCTGCTCACACCATCTTCCGTGTTCCCCCCACTCCCCTGCTGCCATCATGCTCCAGTGTTCCTTCCTACTCAAGTAGACACAGGAGGCAGATTAGCAAGGATGCCTCATAAATGCATGTCCAGCTAGGCAATGGGATGTTAGTCTCTCCCAGTCAAGCAGGTCCCTCTCATCTTTACCAATGATTTTCTTGATCTATATTGGTTGGTTTGGGATGCAAGGAAGACCCGCCTCTTCCCACATGGGTGCTCTCTTTAGAATACTGGCTACTAAATTGCCCCTTTGTCCTCTGCTGCTTTGGACCCCCACCCATCTACAGCATCAATTCAGGGCAACAAAAATATGTCCCACTCACCATCCTATTATTTTTTCTTGTGTGTTGGTATAAAGTTGCCTAATATTCTTTGTTTGAAAGTATTGTCCTTTATTTCAAGATTATATTCTACTCCTTTATTTCAAGATTATATTCTACTATCTTTTTGTTTTTTAAAAAAAAATATGAAATGGTGATGGTAGTTGGGTTATTTTGTTTCTGACGTAAAATTAAAAGCTTTTATAGCTCACTCATCCTGCCCTTACAGCTTACACATCCTGATTTGGTGAGTCTGAATGTTCTGCAGGCATCCTTGTTCCTCTTCTTTGATTGCAATTATGCTTAAGATCTCAGTAAGATGCATGCTACCACTGCCCCAAAGCTGATTTACAAAGGAGAGAGAAACAACAATTGTAGCAGGGATTACAGCTTTATCCAAAATTACCACTGAGTTCCCCTGGTATGTGTGACCTTGCTCAGAAATGCCTAACATAGGGATAGGAGAGAGGAGTAAGGGAGGTGCCTTCATGTGCCATGAATTGATACTGTGAATGGGTGCGAGTCAAAAGTGGGAGAGGACAAAGGGGCAATTAAGCAGCCTATATTCTAAAGAGAGCACACATATGAGGGCCCAAGTGATTATGTTGTGCTTTCTACCCTTATTCTATTTTCATTCTGAATATTCTATGGATCACACCATTTCTCCCCTGACAGATGCTAGCATGATTTACAAACTCAATACTGGGCAAGAGAAAAACAGAATATTACTACCACAGAGGTGGCAGGGAGAAAGATATACCAGGCTGGCTGAATTCTACCACTCACCTTTTACAGCTCATAGCCATTTTCTTTCACTCATTTTCATCTTTCTTTCTATTTTTCTCTTGCTCTATTTTGCCACTTTCCCCTGTCACTCTTTTCCTTCCTTTTCATCCCCTTCCTAGGATTAATTATAGAAAATGGCGGTGACCGTTAAAAATCAAAGAGATATCACTTAAGATTCTTATAACCCAAAAAGCTCAACAAGCTTGTAGTACTCGTATTTACAAACAGGTATGTTCTTAGTAGTAGTAGTATTAACAGGTGTATGTCATTATATTTTACATTTGGGACCACCAAGATTAGACAGAAAGATTAAATGGCAATGAAAATATAATGCATAAAAGCACAAATTTATATTGTAGCTTCTATTTTCCAAATGTGTTAAAACTGATACAATCAAATTACTACCATTTTCTCACAGAGAAAAACGGGGGCTGTGTCCTTGTTATTTTCCTTTCCTTAGCCAAAATAAAATCTATCACTTAGCTCACAAAGCACTTTTCAATTTGCTGATTTAAATGTTTAAAATTCACAGATATGAGTACAGTTACATATACATACATACACATGTAATATATTTAAAGTTTATTGCTCTCTTTTCTTTTAAGGAAAATAAAACTGAAGATGCATCTTATTTTACAATTCTAAAGTACTTATGCATTTAAGAGGAATAATATTGTAATAGAGATTTTAATTCTCAAATATAAAACAATGTATTTCATCTCTGTATCACAGTAACCATCACATTTTCAGATATACATAAATAGCAATGACTATTCAAGAAATATTACTGATAAAAATTTCCAATAATTTGACTTTAATATTTAATATTTATCATCACTACTCAATTTTTAATGCTGATCTTTTACGGCAATCCTATTTTAGAAGCTAATAAACAGAAAAGGCAAGCTTTTAGTGGAAACTATGAAGTGAAACAATGTTGTCTGGGTACCATTTCTCAGATGCTGTTTAAGAGATGCAGAGCAAGTCCCTGACGGCTTTACTCCTGCATCTTCCACGTGTGAGTCAGTTGCTAGGAAACGTGAAAGACAGGGATTCAGTAAAAACTGCAGAACAATGAGCTAGCTTAAGAATTATCTGAATACCCACACATATCCTTCATAAACTGTTGTCAACATTAAGAGACTGAAGATTACATGTAATGTTTTCCAGAGAAATTGATTTTATGTAGTCCCATCTCTTTTGGAATGAAAACATAACCAAGATAGAAGCAAGACTTATTGTTTATTTAATAGGTCATGAGCCATTAATTGCTATAGAAGTGTTATGTTCTTATGTAATGATTAGGAAAATCTTTGCATCCATCTGTTGGAAAGGGTGGAGAAAATTCAAAAGCCTACAAATATTTCCATACAACATTGAATTTACTATTTCTTCTAAGAAAACAAACACATATTTGTTTCTTATCTACTTAAACATCATTTAAATCTAATCGAAAAGCAAAGAGCAAAGGAAATATATATGGATTTGTTTAATAATAATAAAAATTCTCATCCTTTAGCTTTAAGGAACAGGTTCTGGTATCCACTGAAATAAAATGTAATAAGTGTAGACATCTTACAATTTTTTTTTTTCCAGCCAGAAGTTGCATTCATCCTATCAAACTTACAGATGATAAAAACTAATCTCTGCCGGGCGTGGTGGCTCACGCCTGTAATCCCAGCACTGCAGGAGGCCAAGGCAGGTGGATCACGAGGTCAGGAGATAGAGATCATCCTGGAGAGTGAAACTCCATCTCTACTAAAAATACAAAAAATTAGCCGGGCATGGTGGCGGGCGGCTGTAGTTCCAGCTACTCGGCAGGCTGAGGCAGGAGAATCACTTGAACCCGGGAGGTGGAGTTTACAGTGAGCCAAGATCGCGCCACTGCACTCCAGCCTGGGCAACAGAGGGAGACTCCGTCTCAGAAAAAAAGAAAAACTTATCTCACATTTCAAGCTGTATTTTGATACTGCCGTACATACATATATGTGTGCGCATACATAAAAGACAGAAAAAGAAAAAAAAATACCCATATCACTACCACCATAATAACCAGAAAGGAGAAGAACTCGAAACAAGGGAAACACATTCTGTCTCACGTTACAAACACACACAAACACAAGCACATATGTGCACATACTCTTATGTACATTTCAAATGCACTTCTCAGTTCTTGGGCTCTTCATCTACCTGGGCATAAAAAACAGAAAAAGAGCTCTAGAGAGTCAGGAAACATGGGATCCATGAATTTACTGTGTGACTCTGAGAAAGTACCTTAAATTTTCTGCAAATCGCTTCCTCATCTGAAAATTAAGGGAGTAATGCTAACCTCTACAGGTTTCTGAGAGGATGGGATGAGATGGTGCATGTGCAAGCATCAACAATTCCCATGCGTTGTGGGAGGGACCTGGTGAGAGGTCATTGAATCATGGGGGGCAGCTATTTTCCATGCTGTTCTTGTGATAATGAATAAATCTCACAAGATCTGATGGTTTTAAAAATGGGAGTTTCCTTGCACAAGCTGCCTCTCTTTGCCTGCTACCATCCATTTAAAACATGACTTGCTCCTCTTTGCCTTCTGCTGATTGTGAGGCTTCCCCAGCTACATGGAACTGTAAGTCCCTTAAACCTTTTTCTTTTGTAAATTGCCCAGTCTCAGGTATGTTTTTATCAACATCATGAAAACAAATACAGTAAATTGGTACCAGGAGTGGAGCGCTGCTGAAAAGACACCCGTTGGAACTCTCTAGACTTGCTGAATTGCTTTACCCACAATGCTTATAGTAATATAGACAAAGAAATCCAGGTTGAGGTGGTCTCAGATGGAAATGAAGAACTTATTGGGGAGTGGAGTAAAGGTGACTCTTGTTATGTTTTAGCAAAGAGACTGGCAGCATTTTGCCCCTTCCCTAGAGATTTGTGGAACTTTAAACTTGAGAGAAATTATTTGGGGGGGTATCTAGTGGAAGAAATTTCTAAGCAGCAAAGCATTCAAGAGGTGACTTGGGTGCTGTTAAAGACATTCAGTTTTATCATGGAAGCACAGCATAAAAGTTTTAAAAATTTGCAGCCTGACAATGTGGTAGAAAAGAAAATCCCATTTTCTGAGGAGAAATCCAAGCCAGATGCAGAAATTTGCATAAGTAATGAGGAGCCAAATGTTAATCCCCAAGACAATGGGGAAAATGTCTCCAGGGCAAGTCAGAGGTTTTCACAGCAGCCCCTCTCATCACAGGCCCAGAGGCTTAGAAGGAAAAAGTGGTTTTGTGGGCTGGACCGACTCTCCCCACCCCCGGCCGGTGCTATGTGCAGCCTAGGGACTTGGTGCCCTGTATCCTAGCTGCTCCAGCCATGGCTAAAAGGGGCCAACATAGACTTCAGGCCATGGCGTCAGAGGGTGCAATCTTCAAACCTTGGCAGCTTCCACATTGTGTTGAGCCTGCCAGTGCACAGAAGTCAAAAAGGGGGGGTTTGGCCTTTTACAATAACTGCAAAAAAATTAAAATACTTAGGAATATACCTAACCAAGAAGGTGAAAAACCTCTACATGGAAAACTATAAAACACTGTTGAAATAAATCATAGACAACACAAACAAATGGAAATATGTCCCATGCTCATGGATAGGTAGAATCAATATTGTGATAATGACCATACTGACAAAAGTAATTTACAAATTTAATGCAATTCCCATAAAAATACCACAATCATTCTTCACAGAGTTAGAAAAAAAATTCTGAAATTCATATGGAACCAAAAAAGAACCTGTATAGGCAAAGCAAGACTAAACAAAAAGAATAAATCTGGAGGCATCACACTACCTGATTTCAAACCATACTAGAAGACCATAGTCACCAAAACAGCATGGTACCGGTTTAAATATAGGCACATAGACCAATGGAACATAATAGAGAACCCAGAAATAAACCCAAATACTTAGAACCAACTGATCTTCAACAAAGCAAACAAAAACATAAAGTGGGGGAAAGGACACCGTTTTCAACAAATGGTCCTGGAATAATTGGCTAGCCACATGTAAGAGAATGAAACTGGATCTTCATCTTTCACCTTATATAAAAATCAACTCAAGATGGATTAAGGACTTAAATCTACAACAATTCTCAAAAGAAGGCCTAAAAATGGCCAACACACATATGAAAAAATGCTCAACATTACTAACCATCAGAAAAATGCAAATCAAAATCACATGTGATACCACCTTACTCCTGCAAGAATTGCCATAATCAAAAAATTAAAAAATAGTAGATGTTGGCGTGGATGCAGTGAACAGGGAACACTTCACCACTGCTGGTGGTACTGTAATCTAATTCAACCACTATGGAAAGCTGTGTGGAGATTCCTTAAAGAACTAAAAGTAAAACTACCATCTACTGGGTATATACCCAGAGGAAAAGAGTTATTATACAAAAAAAGATACTTACACATGCATGTTTATAGCAGCACAATTTGCAATTGCAAAAATGTGGAACCAATCCAAACACCCATCAATCAACAACTGGATAAAGAAACTGTGGTATAGATACATATATACAATGGAATACTACTCAGCCATAAAAAGGAATAACTTATTGGCATTCACAGCAACCTAAATGAGATTGGAAACTATTATTCTATGTGAAATAAATATTCAGGAATGGAAAACCAAACATCATATGTTTTCACTCATAAGTGGGAGCTAAACTATGAGGATGCAAAGGCGTAAGTATGAAACAATGGACTTTGGGGACTAGAGGGAAAAGGGTGGGAAGGGGGTTAGAAATAAAGGAGTCTGTCACAGGGGCAGAGCTGCCCAAGGCTGTGGGAGCCCACCTCTTGCATCAGCATGACCTGGATGTGAGACATGGAGTCAAAGGAGATCATTTTGGAGCTTTAAATATTTGACTGTCCCACTGGATTTCAGACTTGTGTGCGACCTGTAGCCCCTTTGATAGGCCAATTTCTCCCATTTGGAATGGCTGTATTTACCCAATGCCTGTACACCCATTGTATCTAGGAAGTAACTAACTTGCTTTTGATTTTACAGGCTCATACGCAGAAGGAACTTGTTTTGTCTAGGATGAGACTTTGGAGTGTAGACTTTTGAGTTAATGCTGAAATGAGTTGAGATTTTGGGGGACCATTGGGAAAGCATGATTTATTGTGAAATGTGAGGGCATGAGACTTTGGAGGGGCCAGGAGCAGAATGATATGGTTTGGCTGTGTCCCCACCCAAATCTCATCTTGAATTCCCACATGTTGTAGGAGGGACCTGGTGAGAGGTCATTGAATCATGTGGGCAGGTCTTTCCCACGCTGTTCTCCTGAGAGTGAATAAGTCTCGTGAGATCTGATGGTTTTAAAAATGGGAGCTCCCCTGCACAAGCTCTCTTTGCCTGCTGCCATCCATGTAAGGCGTGACTCATCCTCTTGTCTTCTGCCATGATTGGGAGGCTTCCCCAGCCATGTGGTACTGCAAGTCTATTAAACCTCTTTCTTTTGTAGATTGCCCAATTTCAGGTATGTCTTTATCAGCATCATGAAAATGGAATAATAAACCATTAGTTCTACATTAAACAATAACAACAACAACAACAACAAAACCCAAAAACTTACAGGCTGTAACAGATTGTATAATCTGTGAACCTCTACCCTCTACTAAATTTAAACTGAAACTCAATTTACATGAAGATCATCAGGCCTTTGAAGGTGCTTTTCACAGTCCTAATGGCTGACATACACGTGGCAGTGCCAAGCACCTGGGATCTCACATGTAATGGTTTACCAGGGCTGCTATAGCAAAATACCATAGACTGGGTGGCTTAAATAGAAATTTACTTTCTCACGCTTCTGGAAGCTCAAAGTCCAAGATCATGGCATTGGTAGGTTTGGTTTCTCTGGAGGCCTCTCTCTACTTGGCTTGCAGATGGCCACCTTCCCGCAGTATTCCAACATGGTCTTTCCTGTGTGTGTGCAAATCCCGGGTGCCTCTTCCTCTTCTTATAAGAATAGCAGTTACAGTGATTAGTGTTTACTCGTATGACCTCATTTAACCTTAATCATCTCTAAAGGCTCTATCTCCAAATGTAATCACATTATAAGGTACTGGGGGTTAGGACTTCAACATGTGAATTTGTGGGGGACACAATTTATTACATGAGGCCCCACTCACTACTTGATCCCAGTGGAACAGTAAACACTAAAAACTAGCTAGCCGGCCAATGAGTGCCACAAACAGGCTGCAATGCATTCCCCAATGTCCAAAAGTTCCATGTCCTCACCAAGAGGAGCAATGATAAGAGAGGGCATGGACGCTCAGGAGAAATTCTTTAAGGATACATAAACATTGACATGACCAAGCAAACAGGAGTCTCCTGACTCACACACTCAATGGATAAGCACTGGCATGTTTAGCTGTTTTCAGAAAGTTTCCTCAACTCTATCTGCTGATGTTAGCATTCACTCAAAGTGGGCCCTAACAATAACAAAGAGCTGCATTGCTAAAATCCAAACTGGCAGCACATACTGGGGAGGGGAACACAAACAACAAGCCATCCTGCAATTTGTAAATTTTCTTTCAAAGGGAGCTATAAAAATACATTAAAGACACTTTTTGAATATTTCTGACATTGATTCGGAAGAAGAAGTCAGGTGAATGGATGTATTTTCACTGTCTTAGCCTACACGCTGTAATCTCTTCTAAAAATTGCCTTACACCAAAAATAGTATCTTCAATTTCCACCGTTTTCACCATTCTTCAATATTTTTTCATTTCACTCTCCCAATGAGTGAGACAAGGCAGGAAAAGATAAAGAAAATGAAACTTGGTAGTTAAATGACCTGCCCAAGGTCACAGACTAAGAACTGAGGGCATCAGAATGAGAATGCAAGTCTTTTGACATCTAAGTTAGCACTCTTTATTCTTGGGACTTAATGACATTCAGGGCACTGAAACTAAGATCTTGCAAAATTCACTTCGTTTAGCACCACTGGGATGTAAAAGTCTACAAATAAAATTAAATGTGCTGAAACTCTGTACATAATCACGAAGTGAATTTGTTCTGAATATAAACAATTCTATTTCTTCAATAAATATGACATTTCTAAGTTATCCATCATCCCAATGAAAATTTTAGAAGCAGCATTTTTGTTGATAATTTATTTCACTAGGATAAATAACTGGGTAAACATAATAAAATTTCAAAGCAAGAAAATCAATTTCCATTATTAATAATACAAAGCAAAATTTAACCTAGCAACTAGATGGTTTTATTAAGTAGATGATCTTACTGATCTACCATACACATATTCATTAGGCTGCAAATATTTCTCCAGCTAACAACTGAAATTAAGGAAAATGAATGAATCGTTGGACGACTTTAAATAATCAGGTTTAGGAAAATCATGCTTATTGAAAACCAACTATCTAAACATCAACTACATAAAAAATTGTTGTATTGAGCACTTACTATGCACCAGCCTAAGAACTTTGTGTGCACTGCCTCACTCGGTCCTCATGATTATCCTATAGTGGGTACTGTTTCAAACTCATTTTACAAATGAAGAGACAATAGTGAGGTTAAGTAATGTATCCAACAACAACATTTAAAATGTGGCAAAGCCCCAATTCACATCCAGCTCAGTTTGACTCCAAAGTCTGTATTATACATCCTTCTAATGCCTTGATCCCAAACACAAAGAATAATGAATGAATTCCCTATCACAACTGAAAACAGACTGAAAGATGGGCCCAGAAAGCAACAAAAATAAATAAAATTTGTAAGCAATATGCACTATTAAACATGAAATGAATGAATGAGGTCATGGAATTTCCTCTAAAAGTCTTTTAAAAAGGAACAAATGATCTTCAATTCAAATTCTCTCATGCAGCAAAACTACTCAGCACACGTCATGAGCTAGGAACTCTCTTAGGTCCTTGAGACTCTGAGAATAATATGACAAAATCCATCCCCCTGAAGGGTTCAAAGTCCACTGAGGAAGGCAAAGACACAGAGGAAGTTTTAAAAGACACTAATATGGATGATGACATAGACTAAGGTTACAAAAATACCTAGCACGTATGGGGCTTTGATTCTAAGGCATAGCTGAGTATAGTGTATATTCCCCTAAAAAAAAAAAAAAAAAAAAGGGAGAAGGAAGTTCATAAAGCTGTTTTTCACTCTCCTTGACAGCCAGTGACATAATGATATTTTGTTAGCCGAAAAAAGCTCTAGGGATCAATCATTTAGATCCATGATTTGTAAACTGGAAAGTGGCCCTCACTCTAGGCATATCAGTCACAGACTCAGGGCCCTGCTCTGTGCTCCATATCCACCCTCTCCCCTGGTGAATAATAACACGATCATAATGGACTGGGACAGGGAGAGATGTTTGGGAACCACTCCTGTAAATATGGACACTTATACAGTTCACCCAACGCAATTCTGTAAATTAAAACAGTTATATAATCAGGAATAAAGTTAATTTTTTAAAAAGCAATACCTATTGAGGAGCTTATGAATTATGCTAGCCTCAACTTCCGCTTCAAAAAGAATAGTATATTAATTACCCTATTTAACAACTAGAATCTTAGATAAATTTCAACACATATCATTTTTAATGCAGTGCTAGCTTATTAAAATTATAATGATTATCTCCAAGGACCAAGGAAGAGGAGAGACAAAATAACACTTAACCAAAAGTGAGTGGGAGCTGATGGCAATAACAAAACTCAAAAGTCAGAGGTGCCCTGTAGACAAATATTTTTAAAGGTTCTTGAATCTATAAATCTAAGCCTTGGACGTGCTATACAGTGGGGTAGCTAAATATGTTGGTTCCCTATCAATGTGTATTACTGAAGGGACTAATGACATGCCAGTTCCCTAATATGCCTTAATCCCTGTACTATAAAAAAGCAAGTCATCTCCAAGGAGAAGAAACACTCAAGAGGCATCATCGTGGGTTGGCTTTTTTTTTTTTTTTTTTTTTTTCCTCCCCAGTACATTTAGAAATGTACTGAATTTTTAATTTGTTACAAAGTACCAGACATTTTTTCTCATTATCTCATATAATACCACACACGAAAATTCTACGAAATGAGAAAGATTATTATTCCCTTTCTATAGATGAGGACACTGAAGCACAGAAAGTTTAAGTAATTACCCAAAGACACAAACTTAGCAATTGGTGGCAGTGGAATTTAAGCCCAGGTAGCCTAATTCCAAACTATCATCTTATTCTGCTCCTTATACTTATACAAATAATAGTAATCAACATTAATTGTGTGCTTAGTGTATGCTTAGCACTGTTTTAAACCACTTAGAAGTATTAACTAATTTAATTCTTACAACAACTCAGTGAAGTTTACAGATGAGGAAATCAAGCCAGAGAGGTTAAGTAACTCATAAGGGTCACCCAGCTCCTTAGCAGCAGAGATGGGCTTTGAATCCAGGCAGTCTTACTTCTGAGCCTACGCTCATAACCACCTCACTACTCTGCTTCCCATATATTGCTTCATTTCATCTGTTCATCAATTCCCTGAGTAGTTTTCATCCCTGTCATACACAGCTCATTCCTAGGGAGAAAGGAAATACATTTGCATAAAAAGGCAAGAGGCTTTGGGAAGCAGTAGCCGAAGACCCCTTCCTCAGCATCCTGAGTGGTGAAGTCAGGGACTCGTGTACAGCGAGATGTTTTCACAGCAGTACAGGAGGTAGCCTGACAGAAACCTAGTGGCAAGGATGTGAATCAAGATCTCTGACATAAAAATTGGTACCTGCAGGAAAGAAAGCACCTAAGCTACTGACCTGAGCACAACACCATCATTTGAGAGCTTGTAGAGAAGGCTTGAAACAACAGAGCATGTGGCTGCTACAGGAGGTGCCTGAGAACTTGCTGTTGTACTATACGGAGCAATAACAAAGTTTGGAGGTATGACGCAAAAAGAGCTGTAACCTGGTGTGGTAGGCAAAGGCATGGCCTCCCCTTAACAAGGATTTCTATGTCCTGATGCCTGGAACCTTCACAGTCATTGGTCTTTATTTTGTTATCAATTATACTTTTATTATATCATATGGTAAAAGAGATATTGCAGATGTAATTATGGTTTTAGATCTTAAAATAGGGATATTATCCTGGATTATCAGGGTGGGCCCAATCTAACCATCTGAGCCCATAAAAGCAGAAGAGGAAGACAGAAGAGTCAGTCAGAGAAACAGAGGTTAAGACAAGTAAAACAGATGAAGCAGAAGGCAAGGTCGGAGAGACTCAAAGGGTGGGAAGGACCCAAACTGCCCTTGATGCCTTTGAATGTGGAAATAGAAGACCGTAAAAGACAATGAACTTCCATAAGAAAATAGGGATCTCAATCCCAAAGCCACATGGAAATGAATCCTGCCAACAACCTGAAGGATCCTGGAAGCACATTTCCCTCTACAGCCTCTGGATAGGAGCCCAGTCTGGCTGCCAGCACTTGCATTTTGGATTTGTACAACACAAGCAAAGAAACTAGTCAAGACAACCTGGACTTCTGACCTACAGAGGCATGAGAGAATAAATCTTAATTGGTTTTAAGTTGCCACATTTATGGTAATTGGTTATGGCAGACAAAGGAAACTAATATATCATGGTAGCCACATAAAACTTCTTTACAACCTGGGCAGGAATCAGAAAGCTCACCCCAGTGGCAGTGGGTTCCATGATAGTACTGGCTCAATAAGAAGCCAGTTCCCACCTGTCTCCCACCCTGTGGGCTGAGTATAGACCCAGATTTTCCAGACAATTCATGTGGCGGGCTTGAAGTTGGGAGTAATTTTCAAAACAGTGATAATGAACTTCTTGAATAAGGCACGTAAGGGGGTTCCAGTGACTTAAGTGAAAAATTTAAATGATGTAACCCAATTTGTTACTTAGAGCTACCACTTTGACTTGGAGAGCATATCAATGATTTCAAATAAATAATGGAAACTCATTATTTACAACTCTACTGTTGAATTGTCTATAAATTCAGTTTATCAAATATAAAATGTATTTAAAATGAGGTAAAATTGAACACTGAATCAAATGTCTATTTTTTTTTTTTTTTTTTTTTTTTCAGCAGAGCATTTAGTGGGTTTGAAACGCAGATGCTGGTTAGACCTGAATGATAACCTAACTTTGAGAGAAGTCTTAGAATCAGTCTAGCTTCCCAAAGACATCCAGGCAAATGGTGAAAATCCTTGGACCTTTTAACGGTGTTCAGGACACAAGTCAAGCTGGGAATTAAATTTGGTAATTGCTATTCTACACCAATCACTGTGCCTAACTCTTTACAAACTTCATCTCATTCAATCCTCATGACAACCCAGTTAAGAGGTATTGCTATTCCTATTTTTTAAATAAAACATTAAATTTTAAAATTAAAACATTATGATTAAGAGAAGTAACTTGCCCAAGATTACACAGCCAATGAAGAACAGAGCTGTTACTTAAACCTGGTCAATCTTCATACAAAGAAGTGGACTAACATATCTTATCCTCGGTCATAAACATGAAAGTGCAAAATACATTTAGTAAAATCCTGAAAGGCCTTGAGACAGCAATATTTTCCAGAGAACTGATTAACCTCTCAATCTAAACCTCTCTGACTTCCCCTCTCCTTCTTCCTTTCCAGCCTATTTGCCTCATTCTGGGTTTCAATGTATAGTCCCATATCAAAAAGGAAAAAACAGTAAACATCGTTTTAGTAATTTTATGATATTTGTATCAGAGAACCAACACATTACAATTATTGGCCTTTATTTTCTTTTATGTTTAAATTATGTATACAAAACATCCTCCTAAATTAATATATTCTCAATATTGCTTGAGAGAGAGAGAGGGAGAGACGGATGGAGGTGAAATTCTTCAATCTACTATTTTGTCGTAACCATCCTCTTCCTCTCCTCTATCTTTGTCAGTCCCTATCTCCTTCCCCTCTGTTCTTAATCTGTGTACACTACTATTTAGAGATATCAGTATGAACTAATATTTAGCTTAATATAGATACAGATAGTTACAAACAGAAAAAATTATAAATGTATAAATCTTCATGGGTTTGTAGACATATATTTACTTCTTTGGCCTAGAAGCAATAATACCCACATAGCGAGGAGCAAACCAAGAACTCAGATCTTAGTAGCTAATACTCTTTTCCAATAAAGGAACATGGAGCCATCTCTGATTCTAGGACTAGGGTAGGACATATATAAGTAGTGCTGGAAAGTGAGAAAATGTTCAACACAAACAAAACAAAACCCGACAATAATGGGAGTATGTTGGAGGGGCATACAGGTCAACTAGAAAAGCTTCCAGAAGCCATACCTGAATAATTTATGAAACAAAATACATAAAGTATATCAGGTTATAACACGAAGTATCAAATAAATATCCATGCATCCATACTGATATGAATAAGTGACTAAATAAAATAGATAAGGAAAACGAGACAAATTTCCCATGTGGAAGAGTTCCAAATAATTTTTGTAGACACTTGTCCTCAAGGAGGTAGAACATAACTCCCCACTCCTTCAGTAAGGGCTATTCTGGGACTTGTTTCCAAAGAGCACTGTCAGGTAGATCAAAGTCAAAATGTTTCTGTAATTTTAAAACATTTCTAAAATAAAAGGTTTTTTTTTTTTTAAAGCCTAGAAGAAAGCCTTTAAAAATGTAATCACTGTACACTACTTGTTTCTACAGTAAAGCAAAGTAGAGAGTCACAATAATATAAAGTGATTATAGAATTCATAAGTAATAAATATATATTGTGGTGGTGGAGGTAGGGATATGATGGGTATAGTATCATATTACTATAAACTCACATCTATCTGCTACATCTCCATTTTCTATAATAGCAGGGTAATAGACACTGCCTAAAAGTGATGAGTCAAGAAATAACAGTACAAACATAATACTCTATATTTGAGGGTGAATATGTTCAGAGGGGGCAAAGTGTTTGCCCCTGTGGACCAGAAAAATGGGAGATAAGACAGGTTGGACACTACTATTTTAGTGTGGTAAGTCTCTAGAACTACTTGACTTCTTTACAACTTAGCTATCTATTGCTTTCATAGTTTTTAAGTAAAGAAAGTGTAAAAAAATGAAAAAAATGACTTTAGCAATTTGACTTATGACCTACAGAAATGAAAGAATCTGCTAGCAAGTAGCAGAATCAGAATTAGCACCCAGCCTGCATTAGTTCAGAGTCCATTTGTTTAGCTATATGTTATAGCTTTCTATGTGGTTGTGGGATTATAATAAAATAGCACCATTGTTCAAAAGGAAACAGTGAATGGTAGGTACTGTTATAACTAAATGCCAACTGTAAATTTTTTAATGGAAGAACTTGCTAAAAAGATTTTGTTATTTTTAATATTTCTACTTTCCACCCACACTTTCCCTATTAAACGTCAACATAAAAAGACAATTTGATAACTAATAAAGTAGCTGATATCTAGGATCACTCACAAAAGCATAAATGAGATATTCTGACATACTTTATAGATTTGACATCCTTTTAATGGCATACATACAGTATGTCATAATTTATGACATCCTTTTACAGGTACCTAGAACAATCAAGTTCCTAAAGACAAAAAGTAGAATAGTGGTTGCCAGAAGGTGGGGGAAGGAGGGAGTGGGATTTAATGGGTAATGAGTTTCAGTTTTATAAGATGAAAAGAGCTTTGGAGATGAATGGTGGGGACAGCAGCACAACAATATGAATGCATTTAATACTACTGGACCATAATTTAAAAATTGTTAAGATGGTAGGGGTGGGAGAGGGGGTGGAGCAAGATGGCCGAATAGGAACAGCTCCAGTCTCCAGCTCCCAGCGCGAGCAACACAGAAGACAGGTGATTTCTGCATTTTCAACTGAGGTACTGGGTTCATCTCACTAGGGAATGCCGGACAATCGATGCTGGTCAGCTGCTGCAGCACGACCAGCAAGAGCTGAAGCAGGGTGAAGCATCACCTCACCTAGGAAGCACAAGGGGGAAGGGAATCCCTTTTCCTAGGGAGGGGAACTAAGACACACAACACCTGAAAAATCGGGTAACTCCCACCCGAATACTGTGCTCTACCAAGGGTCTTAGCAAACGGGCACACTAGGAGATTATATCGCACACCTGGTTGGGAGGGTCCCACGCCCGGCCACAGAGCCAACCTCATTGCTAGCACAGCAGTCTGCGATCTAACTGCAAGGCAGCAGCGAGGCTGGGGGAGGGGTGCCCGCCATTTCTGAGGCTTAAGTAGGTAAACAAAGCCACTGGGAAGCTCGAACTGGGTGGAGCTCACAGTAGCTCAAGGAGCCCTGCCTGTCTCTGTAGACTCCACCTCTGGGGACAAGGCACAGCTAATCAACAACAACAAAAACAAAGCAGCAGAAACCTCTGCAGATGCAAACGACTCTGTCTGACAGCTTTGAAGAGAGCAGTGGATCTCCCAGCACAGAGGTTGAGATCTGAGAACGGATAGACTGCCTGCTCAAGTGGGTCCCTGACCCCTGAGTAGCCTAACTGGGAGACATCCCCACTAGGGGCAGTCTGACACCCCACACCTCACAGGGTGGAGTACACCCCTGAGAGGAAGCTTCCAATGCAAGAATCAGACAGCAGCACTCTCTCTTCAGGAATATTCTATCTTCTACAGCCTCTGCGGCTGATACCCAGACAAACAGGGTCCGGAGTGGACTCAAGCAATCTCCAACAGACCTACAGCTGAGGGTCCTACCTGTTAGAATGAAAACTAACAAACAGGAAGGACACCCACACCAAAACCCCATCAGTACATCACCATCATCAACGACCAGAGGCAGATAAAACCACAAAGATGGGGAAAAAGCAGGGCAGAAAAGGTGGAAATTCAAAAACTAAGAGCGCATCTCCCCCTGCAAAGGAACGCAGCTCATCGCCAGCAAGGCATCAAAGCTGGATGGCGAATGACTTTGACGAGATGAGAGAAGAAGGCTTCGGTCCATCAAACTTCTCAGAGCTAAAGGAGGAATTACGAACCCAGAGCAAAGAAACTAAAAATCTTGAAAAAAGAGTGGAAGAATTGATAACTAGAATAATTAATGCAGAGAAGGCCATAACGAACTGACAGAGATGAAAACCATGACACGAGAAATACGTGACAAATGCACAAGCTTCAGTAACCGACTCGATCAACTGGAAGAAAGAGTATCAGCGATTGAGGATTAAATGAATGAAATGA
>NW_016809121.1:339871-345886 GCF_001698545.2 Rhinopithecus bieti | reverse complement strand
TTGATGGGTGCTGACGAGTTGATGGGTGCAGCACACCAACATGGCACAAGTATACATATGTAACAAACCTGCACGTTATGCACATGTACCCTAGAACTTAAAGTATAATAATAATAAAATAAATAAAATAATAAATAAAAGATGGTAGTTTTTTTTATATTATATAGAACCATGACATTAATTATACAAAAAATCATAAAAGAATTTAACATGAAATATTATTAACAATAAAGTTCACTTATTTTGTATGTCAATCTTATGGTGGTATATTTATTTTGTATGCACTTTTCCACAATTTTTAAAAAAATGTAATGCCAACTATACCCAGTTATGTGCTGCCAATGAGAAACTAACTTTACATTTAAAGACGCAACAGGCTGAAAGTGAAAAGATGGAAGAAGATGTTCCATGTAAATGGTAACCAAGAGAGCAGGGATGGCATTCATTATATCAGAAACCACAGACATAAGTCAAAAACAATCATGAGACAAAGAATGACATTTTATGATAATAATAGGATCAACCTACCAGAAACATAACAATTATAATTGTATATGCACCCATCAGAACACTTAAATATATAAGGCAAATATTGACAGCACTTAAGAAACAGGAAGCAACACAATAATATAGGAAACTTTAATACTGCAGTGCAAATAGTAAGACAGAACATCCAGACAAAAAAAGAAAAAAAACAGGATTTTTGAATCACACTACAAACCAAATCAACCTAATATTCTACCTAACAGCAGCAGAATACACATCCCTTTAAACACACATCGATTTTTCTTCAGGACAGATCATATGTCAGGCCACAAAACAAGTCTTAACAAATGTAAGACCAAAATCATGGCAAGTCGCTTTTCTGCTCTCACAATGCTATGAAATCAGAAATCAACAGCAGAAGAAAACTGAAAAACACACAAACACAGTATTAAACACTGAATCAAAAAAGAAATAAAAAATTTAGGAAATATTTTCACAAATGAAAACAAAAATACAATATACCACAACTCATGGGATGCCACAAAAGCAGTACTAAAAGGGATGTTTACAGTGATAAACATTTACATTAAAAAAAGAACAGCTCAAATAAACAACCTAATTTTACACCTCCAGGAACTTGAAAAATAAGAATAAAATAAGCCCAAAATCAGCAGAAGTAAGAAAATACCAAAATTAGAACAGAAATAAACAAAATAGAAAATAGAAAAAAAAAAAAAACAACAACAAAACGAAGAGGTTTTTTTTGAAAAAATAACCAAATTAATAAACCCTTAGCTAGACTACGGAAAAAAAAGAGAAATGACTCAAATGAATAAAATCAGATATGAAAGAAAAGACATTACCAGTAATAGCACAGAAATTAAAATAATATTTAAGAGACTACTACAGACAATTATGTGCCAATAAACTGGGTAATTGAGAAGAGATAAATTTCTAGAAACAACCTACACCAAGACTAAATCAAGAAGAAATAGAAAGTCTGAACAGACCCACAACTAGCTTGATTTAGTAATCAAAAGCCTTCCAACAAAGAAAAGCCCAAGGCGAGATGGCTTCACTGGTAAATTCTATCAAGCATTAATACCAATCCTTCTCAAACTTTTCCAAAAGGAACACTTTCAAACTCACTTTATGAAGTATGCATTACCCTGACATCAAAGCTAAAGAAAGACATCAGAAGAAAAGAAAACTATAGGCCAATATCTCTTATAAACACACATGCAATATCCTCAAAATAATACTAACAACCGAATTCAACAACACATAAAAAGAATTATACATCATGATCAAATGAGAGTTATCCCTGGGATACAAGGATGGTTCAACATACACAAATCAATCAATATGACACAACACATTAACTGGATGAAAGGAAAAACCCACACGATCATCTCAACAGACACAGAAAAAGCATTTGATAAAGTTCAACACATAGGAATGGAAGGAAATCACCTCAACAAAAAAAAAAGATCATATCTGAAAAGCCCACAGCTAACATAAACTCAACAGTGGAAAACTGAAAGCTTTTCTTGTAAGATCAGCAACAAGGCACAGATGCCTATTCTCGACACTTCAACACAGTACTGGAAGTCCTGGCCAGATCAATTTGGCAAGAAAAAGAAATTAAAGGCACTCATATGGAAAAGAAGTAAAATTGACCCCATTTACAGACTACATAATCTTAAATATAAAAATCTCTCAAGACTCCACTAAAAAAAAAAAGTTGGAACTAATAAATTCAGCAAAGTTGCAGGATACAAAATGAACATACAGAAATCACCTGGATTTCTAGACACTAACAAAAACTATCTAAAAAGGGAATTAGCAAAGTAGCTATTTATAGTAATAATAAAAAGAATAAAATACCTAGAAATAAACTTAACTAAGGAGGTGAAAGACTTGTACATGGAAAAGTACAAAACACTGATGAAAGAAAGTAAACAGGACACAAACAAATGGGAAGACATCCCAAGTCCATGGATTGGAAGAAAAGGTCTGTACCATCCAAAGTGACCAGACTCAATAGGATGACTATCAAAATCCCACTGGTATTTCTATAGAAATAGAAAAAAATAATTCTAAAATTACTATATAGAACCACAAAAGACCACAAATAGCAAAGTCAATCTTGAGAAAGAATAAAACTGGAAACATCATACTTTCTGTTTTCAAAATATATTACAAAGCTATAGTAATTAAAACAGTATGGTACTGGCATAAAGACAGACACATAGACCATGCCCAGATATATTCACACATATACAGTATCTTAGTCCATTAGTGCTGCTATAAGAAAACACAGTTAGCTCTCCATATCTTTGGGTTCTGCAATTGTGAATTCAACCAACCACTGATCAAAAATACTCCCCCCGTAGGCTGGGCACGGTGGCTCATGCCTGTAATCTCAGCACTTTGGGAGGCCGAGGCAGGTGGAACACCTGAGGTCAGGAGTTCAAGACCAGCCTGGCCAACATGGTGAAACCCTATCTACTAAAAATACAAAAATTAGCTGGGCGTGGTGGTGGGCACCTGTAATCCCAACTACTTGGGTGGCTGAGGCAGGAGAATCACTTGAACCCAGCAGGCAGAGGTTGTAGTGAGCCGAGACTGCACCACTGCACTCCAGCCTGGGCAACAAGAGCAAAACTCTATCTCAAATAAACAAACAAACAACAACAAAAAAAAAATTTCCCCAAAAAAATACAAAAAATAAAAATAAAAAATACAAGTTTAAAAAAAGACAGTATAACAACAACTATTTGCATAACATTTACACTATATTAGGTATTATAAGTAATCCAGAGATTATTTCAAGTATATGGGAAGATGTACATAGGTTATATGCAAATATTATACCATTTTATTTTATTTTATTTGAGATAGAGTTTCACTCTTGTTGCCCAGGCTGGAGTGCAATGGTGCGATCTCAGCTCACTGCAACCTCCATGTCCTGGGTTCAAGTGATTCTCCTGCCTCAACCTCCCAAGTAGCTGGGATTACAGGAATGTGCCACCACACCTGGGTAATTTTGTATTTTTAGTAGAGACAGTGTTTCACCATGTTAGACAGGCTGGTCTCAAACTCCTGACCTTAGGTGATCCACCCGCCTCAGCCTCCCAAAGTGCTGGTGTTACAGGCATGAGCCACCATACCTAGACACTATACCATTTTATATCAGAGACTTAAGCAATCACAGATTTTGGTATCTGAGGGGTATCCTGGAATCAAGCCCCCATGGATACCAAAAAATAACTGTACCACAGACTGGGCAATGTATAAAGGACAGGGTTTTTTTCACAGTTCTGGAGGCTAAAATGTCTAAGATCATGGTACTAGCATCTGCTTTTCAAGATGACACCTTACACACTTTTGGCTCCCCAAAAACTTAACTACGAATAGCCTACTGTTGACTGGAAGCTTTATCAATAACATAAACGGTGGATAAACATATATTTTTATGTTATATGTACTATATACTGTGTTCTTACAATAAAGTATGCTAGAAAAAATGTTTGTAAGAAAATCATAAGGGAGAAAAACATTTTCTATTCATAAGTAGAAGAGGGATTATCATAAAGGTCTTTACCCTTATTATCTTCACAGTGAGTAGGCTGAGGAAGAGGAGGCAGAGGAGGCATTGGTCTTGCTGTGTCAGAGGTGGCAGGGGGGAAGAAAATCTACCTGTAAGTTCAAACCCATGTTGTTGGAGGGGTCAACGGTACTGCCTAACTCTACCTTATCTGTAATCACTTATCACTGCTGACAAAGACACATTTTTGTTAGAAACAAATTAGCAGAAGAAATTAGTGGTGAAAACATTAATCTTTTGAGGTTTTTCAGAATTACTGAACAATTAAAGAAAAAGGGGCCTGTAGCTAGACTATGAAGATACCTCTAATCTGTGTACTTTATACTTCACAGAATAAAGGAAGGGAAGAATGAAGTTCATTTGAAGTCTTCCCAGATAAGCAAAAACAAATCCCTCATTCAGAGGTGCAACTACACTTTAATATTAGTGCAGGCATCTGGAGGCTCCTGGTAATGCTTAATGACAGCTTACAAAGGCTATGTGGGTGTGTATCTGGTGGGTAGTGGGGTATGGTGATCACTTAAACTAAAAGGAAATTTAAAAGATCAACTCAGAAAGTAAGATCCTAAATCAGTGGTTCTCAAAGAGTGATAACTAAATCTGAAGTGGTTCTCAAACGGCAGTCCAAAAAAGCAGCCCTTGCATCAACTGAAACTTGTTAGAAATGCAAATTCTTAGGCCTCCCCTTAGACTGATTCAGAGTTCTGTGCATGAAGCCCAGTAATCTGTGTTTTAATAAGGTCTCTTGACACTGATTCAGATGCATGCTAATTAAGAACCACTGCTCTAAAATCCACTAAGTGGCAGTTTGCCACCAAAAGGCTATTTTAAGTCCATGGTTCTCAACCTTGGCTGCATATGAGTATAATTAAGAAGCTTCCAATGTAAGGCCCTACCTCAGAGAATCTGATTTCATAGTTTTTGCTTCAGCCAAGTTTGAGAATCATGTCTCTAGATGATTTAATAATTTCAATCAAACAGGGTTAAAATTTGAAAAGAAAACAGTATATCAACATTTTCAGTCTAAAAATACTCATCTTCCCACCATATAAGTATAAATTAATAACCCCATACTGTCAGCTAATAGTTAGACAAAATATAAAACTGAAATTAATAACACAGGATTAAAATGAAACCTAAATGTTTACATGAATTCACTGGGAAAACATAAGAATACAGTATTATTTTTTTCCAAAAAGAAATTTTGAAATGTATAAGCTGTAACAGAGTGGCAAGAATACTTGACTTTGTATCTCAGGTATATCTGGGCAAGAGATTTGGCTCTGTCTTCTATCAGCTGTAACATTTTGATTAATTTTATTTTTCTTTCCTTAACCTCCACCTCTCCTCCAAAAAACAGTCAATAATATGACTCTCTATCAAAGAGATGTGGTGAGGATTAAACAAAACATGTAAAGCACTTACCACCATAACTGGCACATAGTTTATGCTCATTAAATGTAAGCTTATTAGTAAAAACATTATGTTAAAGTGAAAATATAGTAACAAAATAATGAATAAATTCTAAGAGTCTGGTAAAATTTATTTCTAATACTCTAAGCAAAGAAAAAGAGGTATTAAGACAATACCAATAGTAAAGATTTAGGTGAAGGTCTCCATATGAGAAGTGCAGGAAGCAAGTACAGTTAGATATAAACACTGTACTCACTTCCCTTATCCTCCTATCAATTGAAGCAATCCCACCTGTTCACTCAAGTCTCTCTGAAGAAAAAGTGGTTTACAAGAATAAACCCATGTCTATAGTGTCTGCTAGATACATCTCAAATACACATAACAAATTCATACTCTCTGTTGCCAAGATCATATTTTTAATTCCTTCATAAATTTAATCATTAATACTGTAAACAAATTACCATTTGATTTGGCTGGATATGAAATTCTGGGTTGAAAATTCTTTT
>NW_016809121.1:329246-335622 GCF_001698545.2 Rhinopithecus bieti | reverse complement strand
CCGCGCCTGGCCCCTATCCAGATTTTTTAAAATTTTAGACTCAATACAGTAACACACCTGCCAAAATGATTCCTTATAACATTATCTTATCTAAAATTCTGTTAATAAAAGTAGAACAGAGAAGCCAAAAAGACTTTACCAAGGCATAAAAAGCAGCAGGGTGGTGCTGATGAGAGGAAGCTCCAGGGTCAAGATACCAAATGTTAAGAGTATGGAGAAACAATTGGCCGGGCGCGGTGGCTCACGCCTGTAATCCCAGCACTTTGGGAGGCCGAGGCGGGCGGATCACGAGGTCAGGAGATCGAGACCATCCTGGCTAACACGGTGAAACCCCGTCTCTACTAAAAACACAAAAACAACATTAGCCGGGCATGGTGGTGGGCACCTGTAGTCCCAGCAACTCAGAAGGCTGAGGCAGGAGAATGACTTGAACCAGGAGGTGGAGCTTGCTGTGAGCTCAGGTGGCGCCACTGCACTCCAGCCTAGGCGACAGAGCCAGACTCTGTCTCAAAAAAAAAAAAAAAAAAGGGTATGGAGTAACAGTTAAACTAATCCTTCATATTGTAAGATGATACATGAGCTTGGATGTCTAAAAGGTTGTGATTCAATGACTTCCAGCCAATATACTTTGAAGCTTAGAAAGAAACAAATGAACTAAAACAACAGTGTAACACCATGAGCTAAATGGTTGTGCACAATTCTACTAGATATCTACCCTAGAGAAACACACATAAATGTGCTCAAGAAAACATATACAAGGATGTTCATTATAGCACTGTTTATGATACCCCCAAATTTAATGCCTATTAATAAAAGAACACATAAACAGAATGTGACATTCCATATCTGGAATATTATAGAGAAGTTTAAAGGGATGGACTAGATTTATACAAGATCTAACTCAAGTCAACTTAACTTGAAAGAAAGCAAGGAGGTAACTTAACAATACATGCATTCTGATACTATTACCATAAAAATTCTCTAGGGGTGTGTGTGTGTGTGTGTGTGTGTGTGTGTCTGGAAAAATATTCCCCAAGTCTGTTAAGGCCAGGGGTGGAGCAGAGAGGTATAAAATGCGTGGGATCAATGTGATGGGCAAATGTGAATTTAGCTTTATCTGTCCTGTTCTAACATTCCAAAGGGAGGCTGAATTTATATATTACTTGTTAAACCAATTAAAGAAGAAAAATGCCTGATATCTTTGATCATAAATGATGAAAACATTTTACTAGCCAAATAGAATGTTTATGGCTTTAAATTGTTAGTATCTATAAAATTGTGACTATTAATAGGAAGTAGAACATTAAGGTTTTTGTTTGTTTTGTTTTGTTTTGTTTTTGAGACAGGGTCTTATTCTGTCACCCAGGCTGGAGTACAGTGGCAATGGACTCCCTGGACTCAAGCAATTGTCTCACTTCAGCCACCCGAGCATCTGGGGCTTCAGGCATGTGCCACCACACCCAGCCAATTTTTTAAAAAATGTTTATAGCGATGAGGTCTCACTATGTTGCCCAGGCTGGTCTTGAACTCTGAGCTCAAGCCATTCTCTCACTTTGGCTGCCCCAAAAGTGTTAGGATTACAGGCGTGAGCCATCATGCCTGGTGACATTTTCTTTTAACAAGCTCAAGACTGAGGCCAGAACTCTGCTCTAAAGCCCAGTGTAGAGACATGGGTCCTAAAACAAAATAATATTAAGTCAAAAGCCATCTGAAAAAGAGGCAGACTAACAATTAATATCTCTTTGCTCAATTCTAACAGTATTTTGAAATTATTTGACTACAATCCTGACAATATTTACACTTGTTCCATTCTAAAAGAATGTGACATGTGGTAAAAGTCCCAGGTGCTGCTAATCTATACAGGCACATGGAAACTCAAGAAAACATATGCACTGAAAAGGAAGCACAGTTCTTAAACATTTCAGTATTGAATCCAGTAAGAGACAGATCTTATGTTGATGTTTGTGGAGTCAGAAACTAAATGAATATCTTCTTAACAGATAAGGTAGTGTTAAATAAGGAACATTATTCAGAGACATCACTGAACTGAAAGTTGTTTGGCTCTAGAAGTGAGAAAAGTAGAATATTTGATATTTTTCCCACTGGAAAATAAATGCAATTGATGCCCTGTTATCTGAAATATTGATTATTAGGGGAAGTCAGCTAAGGTTACGTTTATAAATAATTTTGTCACCCTAAAATATATAAATGCCATTCATTCTGCCATCTTGTGATACAGGCAAGGCCTTTTTTTTTCTGAGACTGGATCAGCTGACTAAAGCATTGTTTTTCTTGCAAAAAGCACAGAAAAAAATGTATTGTCTACAATCTCCATAAATAATAGTGAAAACTTAAGACAGTTAAGCAAATTCAATACAGAATCCATCTAATTTTAATGATTTTTTCACAAACCTTTTAAAACCATCTTGCCCACAGTTTGAGAGCAGTTTTCTTTAATGACATCTTTATTGAATCTTTCCAAAACATTCAACTTAGGTTTTCACTGAAATTGCTCTCCCTTTTTATATTTTTCTCTCTTTAAATTTCTGTAATAGTTGATTCTACTATATAATTACAGCAACCAGCACAATGGCATAAACAGATTTAGAAACAAACCTAAATGACTTGGTAAACAGCCCAACAGACTGCATCACAAGTGCCAGGGTGTCCTGGAAAGTTATCTGCCAGCTGTGAGTGTGTTGTGTTTTAGAGGTTTTAAAGAGTCTGGGGATCGCCAGTTGGTTTGGTAAGTGTGAGATGTAGAAGCCCTTAGGAGAGCATCTGTGTAGTGTATCTCGTGCAAATGTTAAGTTACACTTACTACTCACCAGCTTCGTTCTTCAGTCTTCATTTGGTAAAAAATACAACAACCTAAGATTCAGGCTACAGCCAGAGGCTCAACAAACTTTTGAGTAACCTCCCAGGCCCGCTACCAAGAGTTGGAGACACAAATAATAATGGTAGGCAGGGTTTATCAACATCACCTGTGTTGAGTGTTGACTTTTTGGGCCAAACAGTTCTATGTTGCAGGGGCTGTTCTGTGCATTTGTAGCATTAAACATCCTACTACTCACTAGATGCCAACAGCACATTCCCTGACAATCAAAAATGTCTCCAGACATTGCTAAATGCCCACTAGGGGGCAAAATTGCTCATGACTGAGAACAAGTGAGGGTGGATCAGGAGCTTTCAGTTTCTAATAAACTTTCTTGAGTCCTTCCCTTTGTTGGGACTCACAGAATTTCACATTCTTGTATCTATCAAGAATCTTTTTCTTCAAGTTTTATTGTAGATTCAGGGGATACATGTGCAGGTTTGTTACATAGATATATCGTGTGATGCTAAGGTTTGGGGTATAAATGATCCTGTCACCCAAAGAGTGAGCACAGGACCCAACAGGTTGTTTTACAACCCTTTCCTTCCTCCCTCCCGCACCCTCCCTCTAGTAGTCCTCAGCGTCTACTGTTCCTATCTTTATGTCCATGTATACCCAATGCCTAGCTCCAGAATCTTTTGGTTGCCTTCTCTGAAATTCAGAGAAGCTGTGAACAGCCAGTTGTGGTTGCCTAATTTGTAGGGCTGAGGGCAAAATGAAAAGTGAGTCCCTTGCCCAAAAATTAAGACTCTGAAGACAGTGACAGCAAAGGACTAAACCAAGGGCAGGACCCTTCTGAGTGCGGGGCTCTGGGTAGCTGCAGAGTTGTCCATGAAGCCAGCCCTGCAATAGCCACCTAGTGATAGGCAGAGCAGGAGTTACAACTTGGGATTCCTGTCACTCTTCACTAAACTGACAGTCACATGAAGATCTGCTGTATCTCAATAAGTCAAGAGGTATTAATAGTTCAAGTTCCTAATTTTTATTACATATTTTGCTAATATTCCTTATACTTAGCAAGAAATTTTGTACATAATAGTGAATTAGTTTCTCATCTCAACTTTTTGAAACCAAATTTTCAACAGAAACCTACTTAGATTGACAGTTCCAATTATAGGACTACAAAATAATTTGTGTTTTATTGGAAACAACCATGAAGAGTTTATTATATTTTATTAGTAGCATCTGTCTCCTGTCTTTGAATGCTAGAGAAGATATTAATGCTGTTCTTTTGCCATTTGGAAACAGATACTCTTTTCTCAAAAATTATCTTAGGCACTGGATTAATTCTCTAATTTATTCTTGTAATTTGGCAAGCATTTTAACTCCAGGTGGAGAAATTAGCATTGTTTTCAGAAAGATCAAGGGAGATATACAATTTACTACAGAATGTCAGAATGTGTGTTGCTTTAAGATGTGATGTTATATTTTTCTATTGCATGGATGTGACCATGATGAACCTAAATTCGAGCTTAATATCATCAGTTTGGTCTTACCTGCCAAAGATCACCAGGACATACTTGCCTCTACCTTTTACTGCTCTGCCTTTTTCTTTTCCAACATTCTTCCAAATGTAAATCAGCAAAGCAATAACTGTCACAGATAACGTTGCTTCCAAAACACAAGTAGTAGGATATTGGTTCAGTAATGTTCAAAACAGCATATCGCAAACTTCCCAACAAATGTTTGGAATCCAATTTTATGGTCCCAGAATGGAAAGTGACACAGGAAATCACACTCCAGCACTCAGAGACAGCAGGCCTCTAGCATTGAATGACAATGCTGTAAGAAATTTCCGCTAGGGAATGTTTGACAGGAGATGCCACTTCTAACTCTGTGCTTTCAGTTTCTAAGTCCAAGTGAGTTGGTAAGAAAAATCCTGCTAAAGACATTTATATGATCTTCAGACATAAAGAGACAGTAAAGGAACATGCAGTAGCAGCTACAGTAAAAATGTTTTTAGTTTCTATAATCAAAAGATACATGCAGAGGATAGCTTCCAAAAACTCAAGTGCAAAAAGGGTATAGTCCAAATAATCAAGTGGTTTTACAAAATGATTAAAAAAAATAAAACCTGAGTAAAATAAACAATTTTCTACAAAGGCTAAGTGAGGTCAAAAATTTACAGTACAGTGAGAAAGGGATGGATTATGCTCTTAAGAGTAGGGGATCTTGTTTACCGCCCTCTTCTCATGTCTAAAAATACTATTGAATCAATACTTTTACAGAGCTTATAATGTGCCAGGCACTGTTCTCACAGCCTTACACATTAAATCATCCAATCTTTAAAATACAATTCTGAGACAGGTATTACAACTATCTCCATGCTACAGAAGAGGAAACAAGCACAGAGAGGTCAACTAAGTTGCCTAAAGTTGCACAGCTGCAATTTAAACCCAGGCAATTTGTTTCTAGATGTTAAGTAACACCCAAGGACACATAGCCTTGAACCACTCAAATCTGTCTTTCTGAAAAGCTGATCTCACTATATGATACAAGACCCACTATCTAAATCTACAATGGTAAGCCACTCAGACACTATATATATATTTTGTATAATGAAAATAACTTCATTATAATTTCCTTTGGAGCTTATTTCACTAATGTACAAAAGATGAGAAATTCACTTTTAATGAGTTCTCACTGTGTGTGGCCCTACACAGGCACTGTATTTCCTTCATCCCATCCACTTCTCACCAGGATGTGGGACAACCTTCAGCACCTGCTTTTACAGAGGAAGAGACTACATACTTGGGAGGAAAAGTGAAACCACTTGCCCAATTGTGTAACTGATGAGACTAATACTAAAACAAAGCCACATAATTTCAAGAGAAATAAGGAGGAAATGCATTCATATATATATGTATATTTATTTATTTGTATTTGGAACATATCTATACTCAAACATTATACAGCATCAACTTCTTGCTTCCTTGTTTGAGTACCTGATCTTATCTAGTACATTATAAAAGCTCCTGGAGACGAAAGCCTTTGTTTTTAAAAACTTTGTACACCACATTACTTTTGGTATAATAACGTGCAAGTAGTAAAAGCCCCAGAAACATGTCAAATAATGGATGAATATTTATTTCTGGCCCAGAGGTAAATAAAACTCACCCAACTAATGTACGAGTGTGTGTATGCTAATTAAATCAATTAAGTACAAAGTACAAAACTCTAACATCTGTGGAAATCTCTAGCTTCCACTGATTTACCTCAGAAGGTAAAGTATCCCTTTTGAAAAACAGGAAGGTTTTCCAGCTCATAGCAGATTGGTACACTGAAACTCCAAGTTGAGAAAAAATTCACCTAAGAATTCCATAAAAAGATTCCATTTGAATACTTTAAAATTAAATGTTGGACTCATCCAGTTTATAAAAGATATTCTTTTTTTTTTTTTTTTTGAGACAGACAGAGTTTCGCTCTTGTTGCCCAGTCTGGAGTGCAACGGCGTGATCTCGGCTCACCACAACCTCCACCTCCCGGGTCCAAGCAATTCTC
>NW_016809121.1:305814-329062 GCF_001698545.2 Rhinopithecus bieti | reverse complement strand
TGAGACAGACAGAGTTTCGCTCTTGTTGCCCAGTCTGGAGTGCAACGGCGTGATCTCGGCTCACCACAACCTCCACCTCCCGGGTCCAAGCAATTCTCCTGCCTCAGCCTCCTGAGTAGCTGGGATTACAGGCATGTGCCACCATGCCCAGCTAATTTTTTTGTATTTTTATTAAAGACAGGGCTTCTTTATGTTGGTCAGGCTGGTCTCGAACTCCCGACCTAAGTTGAGCCGCCCTCCTCGGTCTCCCAAAGTGCTGGGATTACAGGCGTGAGCCACCGTGCCCAGCCAAAAGATATTCTTAAATTATCACCTTCATATTCAAAATAAGATTTCTATCATAATGCTATATTAGATCCAGCCAATTTTTATTTGATATTATTATAAAAAACAAATGTTTTATGCAAATGACTACATTTTGGGAAAAATAATTTTCTAAGACCAATGAATTATGTAATATGTAAAAACTCCAAGACTAAATTAAATACACATCTTGTAGGTATGTCTGCATTTCATGTCTGCATTTCTGTGAGTATAATTTTACAAGTAATGAAGTATATGAAAGAATTTTTAAAGGGTCTATTTCTCACATTACATATGTCTAATTAATAACTATAACTTATTCTTATCTGAGTACTTAAGAATATGAGAACAATAACCTTCACTGGCCCATTTAAGAAGAAAAAAAAACAACATTTTCCAAGGAATTCAACATGGGTTTGAATTCTGAATTTGGCCACTTAGTAGCCAAGGAGACCTATGCAATTTATATTCGTGGCCTTTGTTTTTTCTCAATAAAAGAGGTGATTCTGATATTGAAAAAGCACCTTTCTAAAAGTTGTTCAACATGGTTTTGTTGTAAAATACTACTGAACCTTTCTATCTAGTGGAATTCCTCATCAGAACAAGTGTCTGACACCAAGATCCTGTTAATAATTGGGTCTCCGGTCAGTTTACCTGAGTAGCTTACTAATTCACTTGGCAGGTGGAGCTGCTCGGTACAAATTTTCCTTTCGAATAAAACTAAAGGCAAATGTATGTCTGGGTTTCCTTTCTGGAAATGTACTACTCACTTCCTTCAGTCTCAGAGGGCACCTCATCAAAAGGGCCGTAACTCACCTTTCTAACCCAGGCTTCCAACACTGCCTCCTCCATTGCACTTGATCCTTCCCCATCACACTCATCGCTTCTTGGTGTGTTACATATTCCTTTATTGTCTGTGTCCCTTCATCACCATGTACGTCCATGAAAGCAGACATTTTGCTGTTGTCCAGCAACATATAAAGGCAGATGGTTTGGAATTCTAAATTTGGCCACTTAGAAGCCAAGGAGATCTATGCAGTTTACTTGAGGTTTTTCTCATCTCTAAAAGAGTATATAATAATAATGATAATAAAAATGATTTCACACAGGATTGTTACAGAATTAAAAGATACAATAATACCATGTGAAGTGTGACACACAGTACATTTCACATCATAAATATTCAAAAAAGAATGATGCTCTTTTATTACTTTTCAAAAAAATGCTAACAGATAAAATCAGAAAAGTCATATGATAGCTTTTCAAACTTTGCTCTTTAAGAGCAATAAAACTTTAAATGATATTATTCCTCTTTGCTGCCACAAATGTCACCTGCACAGTTATGCAGCTACAGCCATGATTCCATAGAATAATAAAGAACTTATAATTTGAAAACATACTAACCCCCCCCAAAAAAAAACCACAACTCTTGAAATTTGAATATCCAGAGGACCATTATTAAGCGTAAGATAGAAAAATCTACAAAATTATTACATAAATGATGCCAACTGTGTTTCAGTAATTCTTGTGAAATGAACAGAAACCCTGATAAGCTGTTTCAGAAAGTAAAATTAAAACAGTTTTCGTAGAACATTTTTGAGAACTATGAGTTTCCAATTACTTCTCAAAGTGAGTGTATATAAACTAGCTAATGAGAGTAGCAGAAACAAAAAAACACCAAATTTCACATCTAAGATTCTGACTACAATTCTATGGTCAAGACAATTGTTGTCTTAAAAGTGCTGAAGTCACTGTAGTAACAGCTAGTGAAAATATATTTGAATTTCATAGGCTCATCTTTCACAGTAGAGAGAAATTCCATCACATCTTGAAGTGTACATACCTATAATAAGGGCCTAGTCTGAATTATAATCTATTCTCTAGAGTTATAAATAAAATCTAGCTCATTAATTAGTAAGGGGCATTTCCTAAATTCAGACAGTAACAAGGGTCTGCTTCAAATCACACGAGATTTTATAACTTTCATATTTGAAATTTCATTGTACTTATAAATACTTGATATCAAAAAATAAGTTTTTTCAATGGGCCCAACATGTCAGCAACTAGAAGAAAATACTAATAACTTCTGATACACACATAAATTCCAAATAGTTTTGCTAAAAGTCTACAAGGAGTTTCTAAACATATACATCTGCCTTTGTAAATAGGGACATTCAACAAATAGTCATTTTGCACTGACTTACGTCTCCTCCTCACCAACCACACTTCCCCAGGTTGTCAGGATGACTAAGCAGCACAGAGGGAAGGAGTCTACACACTGTAAGAACTCCATTTCTTCCTCCAAATCTCAGGAGTCAAAGAACAGACATCACCATCCACTCCTCTCACATAAACGGAAAGTCAGAGAAACATATATGAAGTGCCTTGCTAACATCAGGCAATGACTGTATCTGGCAGTGAGGATACAAAGATAAGTAAGGCTAAGTTGCTAGTGGAGACAAATGTAATGCTGACCGCTCCAGAGACGTATCACAAAGGTTCCCAGGGAGTCAAGAGAAGGAAGGCACTCTGCCCTCTCATATTCCAACATAAGATTACTTCCAACCTTCCTTCTGACTCCCCTGTTTACCTGCTCTATAAAATCCCAGAATTTCTCCCTCTTCTTTAAGGATTTCCTCATTAATGAACCTTCTCTCTATTGCAAGAGCCTGAATAAAACCATCTCCTTAATTGTTTGGTGCATTTTAACGTTCACAAAAGGTACCATCTTACTTTGACTGCAATTCAAGGCAAGGGAGCTAAGATTTCTGTTGCTGCGTCAAGCCATTTTGACAGTGCAGCTGGCTCCAGTCTCAGATGATGAGAGACTCAACTCTCACCACAGAAACTTGGCCTCTTTTGGTGCCCCATTAGATCAAATGTGACATCATGTGCTGAGATGGACCTGTGGGGCTGTGACATATGAAGAAGTGACTGCGGTTGGGCCTTGAAGAAGCAATGTGCTCTGAGCAGCGGTCTCATAAAAATATGTTGCTGCAATTATAGAGGCTTCCCTGCAATACTTCTTTAGAGGTTCCTCTGTTACTACACACCCTGTGCACATTTACACATGGACACAAACATTGACAACTTTACCTTCTGCACAGAAGCCAAACCCACTAGGAAATACCACACTGAAGAGGCTTCAATGCACATATTTTAAAAAAAGAAAAAAGAAAAGAAAGAATGTGAATAGCATCCTCAAATTAGTCCAAAGAATACAAACTGAGGAAACTGATAAAAACAGACATACTCAATGGTTAAAGAAGGAACTGGCAAACTATAGCTCATGGGTCAAATCTGGTCAGCTGCTTTTATAAATAACAAAACATAACATAACAAGCACAAAATAATAAGCTTCACACTTTACTGGAACAAATCCACACTCATTTTTAAAATATATTTTCTATGGTCGTGTGCTGTAACAGCAGAGACAAGTAGTTACAACGAAGACCACTGGCCAAAAAGCCAAGTATTGCTATCTGGCCCTTTACAGAAAAAGTTTGACAACTCCTAGGATAATGCATCAAAATTAATGCCTAACCCTCAACACAGAGAACAGCCTCCAAACTCGAAATTATATTCAAGTATAGTTAAAAGATCACCATTCTACTTTCTCAGTAGTTCTTTCTTTTGGGTGAAATATGATTTTTCCTAATTTGTAGACTTTCTATTCTTGTGTAACACAATTAAAATAATACCAGCATCTATTGGACTAAGCAGGAAGAAATGCTTAAGCACTTCTAGTTCAGCCTTTTTGTCAACTGAACAATAAACTGTGTTAAATTTTGCTAATGGAGACTAATATGAAAAAGCCTCCTTAGCACAGAGAAGACTCCTAATATGTTACTGCTTTTCAAATTTAATATAATTCTTTTTGTGAGGCAATAATTGCATCTTTTTTGCAGGGTTCACTGATTGGAGTAAACAGTGAAGGTCAGGGGATGTGAACGATCTCAGGGTGTCTCCCAACTCCACCTCACCTTCTCAGATCCCACCCACACCATTTCCTCCTCACCCTGAGAGTCAGGAGGCACTTGGTAATGTTGAGTGCTTCTTGCTTGCTCTCTTGGTCTGACGATGGAGTCTGGGCACTACTGAAATAAACCTGGAAAGATACATTCAAACGAGATTGTAAAGGAAGTTTAATAATAAGTTAAGGAACATGTTTCTGAAGAGGAGAGGGACATGATCTTGTCTGTGTGTTGCAATGATAATTTTGGAGGGCATGGGGAAAGGATGGAGAGGGAAGTTACTAGAAACAAGAATGGCTGACACTGTTACTCAGGCAGAGAGAATAAGCACCAGAGACCTTGCCCAGGCAATGGCAGCAAGAACCAAGAAGAGAAAAGAGATGGGAAATACAGTCTCAAGGTGGAAGCAACTGAACTATTTTGCCAACTGATTTTGAAGTTCATTGTCTTTTTCCCATTTTTTATAGCTGTTTGAATGCTTTCCTTTTAGAAAAGGACATTCTTAAGGACATTTGATTGTTAGGTTCTAAGCTCTTTAAGAGCAAGGACAATGCCTAATTTCTTTTTTTTCCCTAATATTTACATCCAAACTGCATGGCATAGATGTTGTGGCATGAGATGCAGTCTGCAGAGCAGAACAGGGAGAAACTGGAGTGGTAGCAGCTGGGGCCCAGATCCCGCCTCCTTCACTTCCTAGCTGTTTGCCCTTGCCAGTACTCCATTTTCTCAGTACAACGTGGAATATAATGTCTGTTTTAGGATTGTTTTAAGAATGAGAGAGAAAAGAGAAAGGGAGAATGTGTTTCTATAGATGTGCATGTAACATTTATAGAAATGGGCATTCAGGAAAAAGAAATTGTTACTAGTATTTTCACACTAGTTGCCCCTCCCCTTTAGGAAAGAACATTTACTGGGCTTGGTTTTCTCTAAAAAATTATCTTGAAGGTTTATTTTATTCTAAGAGATGTGCAGTGGGAGTCATTTTCAAGGAAGTACCTTGAAAAATCCAGGGGAAAATTGTACTGAAAATGTGAGTCATACAGCAACTGATTATAGTTCTAGCTTAATAAACCTAATAATTTTCTCCTCACTATATCCTGCCAAGGACACACCTCCTTACTGAAGGCTCAATGTTTCAAGAAATAATAGGTGCTAATAAGTGAGTTAATTGAAATGTGCATCTAAAGCAAGGTATTCAGTAAGATACTGATTAAAAATACTGCTCAGTACCAGAGGGTTTAGAGTGCCTTAGGCAGAGCAGTAACAAGAGGAGAAAATTAATGGCATCTGACCACTCTAGCTCCCCAATACAAATCCAACTTAAGATATGAGGGAAAAAATAAGGTTTCTTTGATTTTTGAGAAACTCTGAGAAGATCTCTGCTGACATTTGAGAAGAGGCAAGTTTCTTCAGAGAGTGCATGACATGGTAATGTGGTTTGGCTCTGTGTCTCCACCCAAATTTCATGTCGAGTTGTAATCCCCAGGTGTCAAGGGAGGGACCTGGTGAGAGGTGATCAGATCACAGAGGCGGGTTCCCTCATGGGGTTCTCATGATAGCGAGTGAGTTCTCACGAGCTCTGACGGTTTAAAACTGTGTGGCTTTCTTTACTGTCTTTCTCCTGTTGCCATGTGAGACATGCCCTTCTTCCCCTTCACCTTCTACTACGATTCTAAATTTCCTAAGACCTTCCCAGCCATGCAGAATTGTGAGTCAATTAAACCTCTTATCTTTATAAATTACCCAGTCTTGAGTAGTTATCGCAGTGCGAAAATAGACTAATACACAGGGCCACTGATATTCTGATTCTAGAGACTATCCATGGAATTGTCTTCTTATCCCAACACTAAAGAATGGCTCCTGTGCCTTCCCCTCTGAGGTGGAAAAAAAAAATCGGTTTTCTTCACGACCTTCTTGTAACCTCCTACAAAGATCAGGAAACCTTTAAAGGGCATAGCAATTTGTTGTATCTTGAAGAAAAAATGTCTCCAGATCATGGTTTTATTTACAAAGCAGACTGTCACCTATACTGAATGATGGATTTCAAGTTAAGTTGGAAGTGAGCTACCCTGAGCAGCAACTCGTGAATTACATTGATTTTCAAATGTCTACCTTGTGAGTTTTTTTTTTTCATTCAATTTAATTGTATTAAATACAGAGCAGTAAAATATAGTGTGAACCTCACAGTGAGTGGGGAAAAAAGAGATATTTGACAAAGTCACAGTTCTTTCTGCATGAATCTTTTTTATGAGACATGGATTTAAGTATATCTTAGCAAGAAAACAAAAATATAGCTTTGAAGTATTACCTATCTACTTACTAAGACAATCTGGATTTTCAATATGAATCAAGGAAAATGACTTAAAAGCCTACAAGTAATCTGAAAAATGTTTTCTTCTCCAGTGAGTACGCTGAGTGGCAAATCTCTGTGCTATTCTTTATCCCCATGTAACAACAGAACAGTCAATGACGTTTTAATGTAAAATCCAAGAATGATTCCGATTCTGCATAAGATTTTAAAAGTTCTCTGGGGTTTAGAAAACTGATGACAACCTTTATTTAAAGCCAGATTGAATGAAATCATGTTTCTTTTAAGTAAGTCAGCATGCCTAAGAAAATAAGTTTTACTAAAAACTGAACAGAGTTGCATATTGTTTTAATAGTCCTTCAGCTTACAGTTTAACACAAGAATTGAGAATTAAAGCAGCTTTTTATCTGACCTTTTGTTTTAATCTACTGTTTACCAGCCTAATACTTTGACAATTTTGAAATTTTACAACAATCTCTAGAATATTGGATATAGAAATGTCTTCTTTGCCAATATTCAGAAAATGGCAAGTCATCTTACCAAGAACAATTTATCAATATCTATTTAAAGTTCACCTAGTAAATGACATACATGCATTGTTTTGGGTCAGATAACACTGTACTACTACCACATGAAAAAAATAAAAGCAAACTACCAAATATATTAGGGAGAATGACTACTTTCCTCTAAGTGCAGCAGATGTCAATTGCAATGAGTATTTGACTGCAGTGTCATTATGCTGAAATTGGATTTCTAAAGAAATGCACAGAAGAATTTCTATCAAAATACAATAAATATTTACCCCTTCTGACCTTTCTGCAGAATATGATTTGCTGAAAGGGTCACAGTCAATATCAATTCACAGAAAAAGAAAATGACTTACGAGAAGATAAGACTTCATGACCAAATTGCAAAATTACTAGACGCAAAAAAAGAGGAAGATGCAGCTGTCCCTTCCTATACATGACAGACATGACCCCCAAAGAACTGGAGGTAAATCAAATCATGTTTTAAAATGAACTCACAGGAAGCTCTTGAATAAGTTCTCTTTCCTACAATACTCTTGCTTTCCAGGCTAGAGATCAAACTCTTTGTCAAAGGCAAAGCCCATGTTCACCCAGATTCCTGAGCTCATTAGTTGATAAAATTAAATAATGGAAATCTTGCTGGCTTGCATGTTTTCACATAGATTATATATCACACAGGTAACCTGAATACCCTATTACAGTGACTAGCACCTAGTGGGCCTGCATCTAATTCCAATCTGAAACATTACCTACTGCCCATGAGTTGCTACTTCTCCTATATGACTAAATGTTGAGATTTTACAGACCAAAGGTAGGGCCAATATTCTGGCTGGCATTCTTCTATTTAATAAGTCCATTTTAAAAGTACATGATCTAGATGATCTAGGTAATATTAACTGTAAAACAATTTTTAAGACCAGGTGTGGTGGCTCATGCCTGTAATCCTAGCACTTTGGGAGGCCAAGGCAGGCAGATCACTTGAGGTCAGGAGTTCGAGGCCAGCCTGGCCAACACGGTGAAACCCCGTCTCTACTAGACATACAAAAAATTAGCTGGGCATGGTGGTGCATGCTTGTAGTCCCAGGTACTGGGGAGGCTGAGGCAGGGGAATCACTTGAACCTGGGAGGCAGAGGCTGCAAAGAGCCAAAATTGTGCCACTGCACTCTAGCCTGGAAGACAGTACAAGACTCTGTCTCAAAAAAAAAAAAAAAAGTTTACATATATAATTTTGTAACATGGAATTCGCCGCCCACGCCAAAAAAAAAAAGGCATTTTCTTTTAGGGGAAAAAAAGCCCATGACCATTTTTAAGCTCCTTGGATTGAACCCATGCTATAAATAGATTTATAAAAGGCTGCTCTTTGCTGCCCTAAGGCATGCAGTCAGTGTCTCCCTTGCCTTCCTTCCTTTACTCAATCTGTCATTGCACTGATGCTGTCCTAATAACCTCATTCGCCCTAAACATACTGCTTTTTTTCTTTCCCTAGCTTTTTGCAGTAGTTCTAACACCACCAACTGTATGTTTCTCTAGAGAAAGCTTTTGTTGTTCCTGCTTTCGTCGTTCATGCTTTCCTTCCAATGATCCCTGGCCTTAGCACCACAATGATCCTGCCTTAAGCATCCAATGATCCTGCCTTAGCACCACCACTTCAGAGTGGAGAGGAGGACGACAGAGATGGTGCCTTATCTAAGACCTCCCAGAAGTCGTGCCTGAAGGGCTCCTGCAGCAGGGCCAGGGAGCCGCTTCTGACACGGCATGGAAGCAACAGCCTTTGCTTTCCTTTCACCTCCTCCCAGGGTACACTTGTTTGCTGGTACAGGATAAGAAACTAAAGAAGTCAAATAAGTGCTATCAAACAAGGTTATATAAAGCACATGAAAACACACTTCTCATTTCTGGATTGTTCCCTAAGACTGCCTTCAGAAAAATTGTGTCTTCTGTTGGTTCGTTTTACTTCCTTTGTCGTGGGAGACAATTTTTAACTTTCAGGAGCTAAAGCTCCTAACAAAGACTCTTTGCCTTCTACATGCCCAGCAATTTAAGAGACGACCTCTCATCTCTAGTGACATGGACAGACCCTACTTTTAATACCATCTCTAATGAATTTGCCCAAGAGAGAAACTCCAAACTCTTTCAGTACATGTCTGTCAAACTGAGGGATACATATCCCAGGGATATAAATGACAGAGTGATGGGTTCCATGAAGCCAATGAACAAACACTGGAACTATTTAGAAAAAGCATGTTTAGAGTCAAGTAAAACAGTTACATTATAGAACAGAATGCAAACTTTGGTTAATGTCTAGGATAAAGCGGAAAAATTCAAATATATTTGAGCTTACCACAGCTGCCTCCTGTTATAACTAGGCCCCAAAGGGCCTGCCTCTCTTCACTCAACTTTGAAGCTGAGCAGAAAAGTTTGTCAATCAGGCCAGGCGCGGTGGCTCAAGCCTGTAATCCCAGCACTTTGGGAGGCTGAGACGGGCGGATCACGAGGTCAGGAGATCGAGACCATCCTGGCTAACACGGTGAAACCCCGTCTCTACTAAAAAATACAAAAAACTAGCCGGGCGATTGGCGGGCGCCTGTAGTCCCAGCTACTCGGGAGCCTGAGGCAGGAGAATGGCGTAAACCCAGGAGGCGGAGCTTGCAGTGAGCTGAGATCCGGCCACTGCACTCCAGCCTGGGCGCGAGACTCCGTCTCAAAAAAAAAAAAGTTTGGCAATCATTGCTTAAGTAATTAGCTATGTCTCTATCAGGATTCTGTATCTGTTGATAATACAGGCCATGACTCTATTACACATCTATGCAATATGATATAAACTAGGAAAACAAACCAGACATACCACAAAATGATGGAAATCATATGTTACTTTGTATTTAAATTTGCTTTCAATTCTGAAAACAGTCATTGTGTCCCTACTAATTTAACACTTAGGCTTGGGAACCTGAGATAAAAGATGTATAGTTAGTTCTTACTGCAATATCTTAGAAATCTGGTACATGTACACTTTATAGCCATGATCGAAACTTGCAAAAATCAATCTGGCCCACTTAATAAAACAGAATTTTGCATCTGCTGTTTCCTCTCTCTGGTACAGTCTTCCCTCCAGTTCTCTATTGCTGATTCCTTTTCACCCTTCAAGTTCATCTCTTCAGAGAGGCTTCCCTAACCATCCCATGTAAAGTACCCCTTTTCATTCCCTCTATAAGCATTTTATTATTCTGTTCATTTTTTTCAAAGCAATTACCATAATTTGTACTTATCTGGTAGTTAATTGCTCTTTCATTTATTATTTGTGTGCCTCATCCAATGAGAATGGACCAGAATCTTGTCAGTCTTATTTACTGCCACATCCCCACCTCTGATGCATGTCACTCAATAAACACTTTTGAAAGAAATACTGCCACATAGCATTTAGAAATAAAGAGGGGGCACGTCTCACAGACTTTCAAAACCCTAAAAAAAAAACAGACCTTGAAGCTATTATAATCTGGCTTTCTTTTCTTACAAACCTAAAAAGAAACCAAGGTGCGGCAACTCTCCCGAGATTCATTTAAGATGGCAAGTTTTAGACACAGCCAGTGAGTGATATTCTTCCATCTCCCTGTCTCCCACTCCAGTGAGCTCTCCAAACCAAGCTGTTGTTTCTGCTAGTCTTACTTTATTATTCCTACAGGATGTATAAACAATGCTGAGCACACGTGAAAACCAAATGTTTGCTTCTTTTCCCATACTGCCTTTTTGTTGTTGTTTTGCCAACTACAGTGGAAAAAAACACACAAAACATTGTATGTCATGCAAAAGAGTCTGACCTCGATGCCATGAGCACAAGAGATGAGATTCTACTGCACTCCAACCTTATTCCACGGTATGGCCTGGAAGTCTCAACTTTGCTGTTGGCATGGCCAGAGCAACTGCCATATCTACTATATATAGTGTTGTTTTAAACCAAGAGAAATGTTCTATACACTGACAATCTCAAACATCCAAAAAGTAAATTAATGTAGCCAATATACACTTCAATGAGTATTTGATTGCAGTGTCATTATGCTGAAATTCAGTATCTAGGCCTATTTTCCTCAAAGAGGTCAAGTTTAAATTCAAGTGAACAAGAAAAGAAAAATTTCTATGAAAAGAGAAGGATCACATATGCAAGTGTCATAACAGTCACAAGTCATAAATCCACTGGGGAACTGCTAGACAAGACATGGTTTACTGATCTGGAATCAGACCTACTTATTAGTAAGCTCAATGAGAACAGGTATCTAAGCTACCATATTCGATAAAACATTCCTCCTTACAAGAAACAGTGTGTCTCAAACAACGTCTTTCTAAATTCCTGGAATATCGGGATAATTTGTGGTGCCTACATCAAGGTTCCCTTCAGGCAGCTGCACTCTACTGCCCACAGTTCCCAGGCTTGATGATGTGGATCAAAATTCTCAGGATCCATGGACAGATTAACAGGCCATTCTCTAACCCTCCAACACAATGGCTTTTCTGCACCACATCTTTTCTGTGCCAGTGCATTTTTATTACTTTGAAGTTAGCCGTTTCTTTATGTGCATTTGTCCAGCTAGCCTACCGTTCTTGAATGAAGCATGATGGAGGGATAAGACCATATCAGTTTGTTAACACTAAGTCCTTGCACTGGTCTCTACTTTCTAATTAAACTGACCCAGAGTCTTGCTCCCGAACATCACAATACCGATATACAATTCACAGTTCTGCAGACCACATTTTACTGTGGTCAAGTTTCTTAATCATAAAAAATCAGGTCCCCAATCACTGGTGCCATGTAATCTGGCAAATCTGTCTGAATGCATTCATGCCATAGTGCTCTTAACTGTGTACTTTTTAAAAAGAACACTTAAATGTTAGACCTAATACCATAAAACCCTAGAAGAAAAATCTAGGTAGTTTACCATTCAGGACCAGGCATGGGCAAGGACTTCATGTCTAAAACACCAAAAGCAACGGCAGCAAAAGCAAAAATTGACAAATTGGGATCTATTAAACTAAAGGAGCTTTTGCACAGCAAAAAAATCTACCATCAGCGTGAACAGGACCTACAGAATGGGAGAAAATTTTTGCACCTACTCATCTGACAAAGGCAATATCCAGAATCTACAAAGAACTCAAAACAAATATACGAGAAAAAAACAAACAATCCCCATCAAAAAGTGGGGAAAGGATATGAACAGACATTTCTCAAAAGAAGATATTTCATACAGGCCAAAGACACATGAAAAAATGCTCATCATCCACTCGCCATCAGAGAAATGCAAATCATAAACCCAATGACGATACCATCTCCCACACCAGTTTAAGAATGGCAATCCTTAAGAAGTCAGGAAACAACAGGTGTTGGGAGGAATGTGGCAGAAATAGGAACACTTTACACTGTTGGTGGGATTTGTAAAACTAGTTCAACCATTATGGAAAACAGTATGGCAATTCCTCAAGGATCTGAAACTAGATGTACATTGACCCAGCCATCCCACTACTGGGTATATACCCAAAGGATTATAAATTCATTATATACAAAAGACACATCGTACATATGTTTATTGCAGGCACTAATTCAACAATAGCAAAGACTTGGAATCAACCCAATGCTCCATCTGTGACAGACTGGATTAAGAAAATGTGGACATATACACCATGGAATACTATTGCCAGCCATAAAAAAGGACGAGTTTGCGTCCTTGTGTAGGGACATGGATGCAAGCCTGGAAAACCATCATTCTTACAAATAATCACCAAGAAACAGGAAAACCAAACACCGCATGTTCTCACTCATAGGTGGGGAACTGAACAATGAGACTCACTTAGGACTCGGGAAGGGGAACATCACGCACTGGGGCTATCATGGGGGAGGGAGGTGAGGGGAAGGAGGGAGGGCTTGCATTGGGAGAGTTATTACAAGATATAAAGATGAATTGATGGGTGCTGACGATGTTGATGGGTGCAGCACACCAACATGGCATAGTATACATATGTAACAAACCTGCACTGTTATGCAATGTACCTAGAACTTAAAGTATAATAATAAAAAAAAAAAAAAAAAAAGGTATTGGATTGGCATAAAAAAAAAAAAAGAACATAAAGATTAGCTTAAATTAGCAAGATGATCTACTTCAAATAATAAAATTTAGAAACGGATAAGTTAATAATTCTATTAGTTCCAAAGTTTAGAATATTTACTCAAGCATGAGCAAATGTTATTAGGATCCAGTGAATAATATTAGAGTATTTTTAAAAACCTGTGCCAAATGTGAATGTAAAACAAAACTGGGGAATAGGGAATTATTTTATCTATATCCAAGAAAAGGGGCCCTATTTAGCTCCCAAAGACTTCTGATAAAACCTAAAGCAGATGTTGATAATTGCAACCCTATGTACCCCAGATTTCTTTAAAAATTCATTTGGTTATATATTCTGAATAATGTATAAAACTCAAATAGGATACACTGTCAACACATGCATGGCTAGAGTAGTCAGACATATTTTTTAGCAGTCAAAATGAAGCTATATCCTTAATGCTTTGTAATAAAATCAATGATATCCATATCCCTAAACAAGAAGGCTTTTAAAATTAAATTCTTATCCTTTATATAAATTAATAAAAATATAGGGTATAAATAGTATTTAACAATTGTTCTCTCACCCTGAAAAGTTTTTCCACTCACACATTATTTGTACATGAGTTTCAAATGTAGGAATTACTACAATTAAAACAAATTCATGGCCAGGTGCAGTGGCTCACGCCTGTAATCCCAGTACTTTGGGAAGCCAAGGTGGGCAGATCACCTGAGGTCAGGAGTTCAAGACCAGCCTGACCAACATGGTGAAACCTCATCTCTACAAAAAATACTGAACTTAGCTGGGTGTGATGGCCCATGCCTGTAATCCCAACTACTCGGGAGGCTGAGGAAGGAGAATCACTTGAACTCGAGAGGCAGAGGTTGCAGTGAGACAAGATCATGCCATTGCACTCCAGTCTGGGCTATAGAGTGAGACTTCATCTCAAAAAAAAAAAAAAAAAATCATATTTCATTTGAGTTACTGAGAAGAGGAATTTAGACAGCAGCATAAAATAAGTTGTCATTTAAATAGACATTTTAAGACAATTTTTTAAATGAACACAATGTTGAACTCAGTACAACATTTTGTTAAAGCAAAATTCTCCTTAATCTTTGCACTAATATGTTATTCTAGAAATGCTGACATTGCTGGACACCTGGCAAATGCTCAAAAGTGTTAAAAAAAAATGAACTTCACATAGAATTGGCTCACTGTTAGTTTGTTGAGGCTTTGATCTGAGTAACAAAGTGACAGCATCATGCTATCATGGTACAGGTACGTAAAGTTAAATCAAGCCATACGTGGCTAACACAGAGACCAGCTTCTTCAGAGTGCTCATTCTGTTGTTTCAGAAAGGCAACAATGGTCAGATCCACAAAAAATCATACGAGAAAGTAGACTGGACAGACCTTCTAACACCTGTATATGACATGTATCAACAAAGGAGTGGGTGTGCTTGGCATTTTCTCAGGTATGAAAATAATTTGACTAATATTAATCTGCCTCTCCCCTTGAGCTAACAACTAATATAGAGGCAAAAGGAAGCACAAGAGAAAATAAGACCAATTTGGGAAATGTAAAGTGAGCAGGCTAACTGCTATTGTCGAAAACTGCATTGTGAAATGTCTACCTTTTCCCATCGCTTACATGCTACACATCACTTACCCAAATCAGGCTGTCAAGGTTATAGATCCTGCCTCAGAACTGTCTGGTAAATCTTTATGTGAAATCTTTTCAATAATAAATTCATCAAAATAAATTAACAAGAGACTTTTCTTTTCTTGGTTTTCTGACATGGTAAATTTCAGAATCGAAAATGAATTAAATATTTTAATGAAAATAGGGAAACATAAACTTATTCCTAAACTAGTACATGAGGTACTCATATGATTTATAAAAATTAGTATGAAAATTAATGCAACACATGTAGACAAAGCATTTTAATTTTTTACAATGATTATTTTGAAAACAGTTCAAATAGTTTTTAAATTAATATGGAAGGTCAATAATACATATATANGCCTGACCAACATGGTGAAACCTCATCTCTACAAAAAATACTGAACTTAGCTGGGTGTGATGGCCCATGCCTGTAATCCCAACTACTCGGGAGGCTGAGGAAGGAGAATCACTTGAACTCGAGAGGCAGAGGTTGCAGTGAGACAAGATCATGCCATTGCACTCCAGTCTGGGCTATAGAGTGAGACTTCATCTCAAAAAAAAAAAAAAAAATCATATTTCATTTGAGTTACTGAGAAGAGGAATTTAGACAGCAGCATAAAATAAGTTGTCATTTAAATAGACATTTTAAGACAATTTTTTAAATGAACACAATGTTGAACTCAGTACAACATTTTGTTAAAGCAAAATTCTCCTTAATCTTTGCACTAATATGTTATTCTAGAAATGCTGACATTGCTGGACACCTGGCAAATGCTCAAAAAGTGTTAAAAAAAAATGAACTTCACATAGAATTGGCTCACTGTTAGTTTGTTGAGGCTTTGATCTGAGTAACAAAGTGACAGCATCATGCTATCATGGTACAGGTACGTAAAGTTAAATCAAGCCATACGTGGCTAACACAGAGACCAGCTTCTTCAGAGTGCTCATTCTGTTGTTTCAGAAAGGCAACAATGGTCAGATCCACAAAAAATCATACGAGAAAGTAGACTGGACAGACCTTCTAACACCTGTATATGACATGTATCAACAAAGGAGTGGGTGTGCTTGGCATTTTCTCAGGTATGAAAAATAATTTGACTAATATTAATCTGCCTCTCCCCTTGAGCTAACAACTAATATAGAGGCAAAAGGAAGCACAAGAGAAAATAAGACCAATTTGGGAAATGTAAAGTGAGCAGGCTAACTGCTATTGTCGAAAAACTGCATTGTGAAATGTCTACCTTTTCCCATCGCTTACATGCTACACATCACTTACCCAAATCAGGCTGTCAAGGTTATAGATCCTGCCTCAGAACTGTCTGGTAAATCTTTATGTGAAATCTTTTTCAATAATAAATTCATCAAAATAAATTAACAAGAGACTTTTCTTTTCTTGGTTTTCTGACATGGTAAATTTCAGAATCGAAAATGAATTAAATATTTTAATGAAAATAGGGAAACATAAACTTATTCCTAAACTAGTACATGAGGTACTCATATGATTTATAAAAATTAGTATGAAAATTAATGCAACACATGTAGACAAAGCATTTTAATTTTTTACAATGATTATTTTGAAAACAGTTCAAATAGTTTTTAAATTAATATGGAAGGTCAATAATACATATATAATTTTATATAGGGATATTTATACATAAATAATACATGGATATACATAAATATCCATATATTAAAAAATGTTTTATATATACACACACACAATAATGACAAATAAATAAGACCACTGTATAGTTTTAAATTCATATAAGTATAAAGTCTATATACCTGAGCCGACCTCTTTTTCCTCCTCTTCAATGTTGTTTTTGATGCTATCATATTCCTCATCAATGGTCTGGTTACCACGCATCTGAGATAAAATTCTGCGGGCCTTCTGAGTCTGTCCTTTCTGAATAAGCCATCGAGGGCTCTCAGGCAAAAAGAGAAAGCCAAAAAACTGTATAACTGCCGGAATTGCTGCAAGTCCCAACATGTACCTGCAAGAAAAAAAATCCACATTTACTGTAAAATTTGCTCTTACCATCATGTGCTCACTACATACTTTTGTGTTGTGTTGACAACAATAATATTTAATGCAAAGTTAGCCAGATTTATTTGTGTGTTTGTGTATCTGTCTGTCACTAGGAAAAAAGGATATTTTTGTGCTGTACTGAAAATTTAAAATGAGAAAATCTAATTATTTCTCTATCTTTCCCACAAATTACATTGAAAAGAATGAGCAAAAGTTACAATAATTATGTATACACATTCTAAACCAAACATAATCACCATTCCTATGTAAGGTTAACATATGTAATTTTGTACTTTACAATATAAAATGGGGCTATGATAAAACTTTCTGATATCTGCTTAAAAGGCACACTTTCCATTAAAATAAGTGCCCAAATGTGTTTCTTTATAGTTATTTTTGACTTGTGAATCATTAGTTATAATTTTGTTTTTACAATTTTCCTATTTCATTTTGCCTTCAAGCATCATGTTCATCATCATCACCTGAGGAATGGGCGCCCACAGGAAAAAAAAAGATGGAGTCAGAAACCAATAATCCTAATAAAAATGATGACAAATATAAAAATCTGCTCATATTGTTGTAAGTTATCTGTTATCTCTTTAAATATCTATTCTTAATGGTTGGCAAAATTCTAAATAGCAAATAACAATATCATTTTAACTCCATCCAAGAAATAACAAAAATAGTAATGAGTGTATCAACATCAAAGATCTCTCCAAATTATAATCACCAGACTGATTTCCTAACATCTCTAAAGCCTCCATCTTTTTTAACCAAAGGGGTTGAATTAGATAAACTTTAAGCTGTCTTTCAAGTGGAAACTCCATGCATCTAGGATACCGGGATGTTTTCTGTTAATCCAACTTCTCTAGGTATGTTCCAGGGTAGATTCCTAACAATAGAGCTCAGCAGGCCAATTCTATTTCTATAACAAACCACACTGATATGCGTAAGTCATGGAAGTCACCTGGCTCAATATATTTTTCAAAGCTATTCTACCTTTTAAGCTGTGCTAAACTAAAAGTATAGTAGTCTTAAAGGTTCCAGAGATAAATCTCACTAAATAAGTCTGCTATTTTCCATGCAATTTCATTTTAATTAAAAAATCAGTAGAAGAAAAAATACGATCATTACATGGGTAGTAAGAATACCTTCTACTACAAACTACAAACTAAAACTACACATGGAAACAGAAAAATTAACCAGGATTTGGAAAGTAAATAAACTATTTATGAATGAATGACTAAATGAATCAGTTGGCCTGCAGTGTTAAATCTTATTAGAGGTGTCTTATGCTTTAGGCCATGGATTGTGATAATTACACCAATATTTAGTCACTCCTGCCTCTGCTCATCCACAGAGCACACAGTTTTTTAGCCTTAATTTATGTCTCTGTATCCTGTATTATAATACATTATTTACCTATCCCAATCAATTGCTTAATATTATTTAACTTTGTATTCAGCATAGCATCTAGTCATCTTGCACACAGTAGACACTGAGTACATATTTTATGAAATAATACATAAGCACCTGTATATCTAAACTTTCTACATTAACTAACCAGAAAATAACTGTGCTTTGGATTTACATGACAATATCTTAGAAGACAACTCTTCTGGGTCATTTAGCTCTGCAAATTTACTTGCACAGTAATTCCCTCCAACCAAACCATTCATTATTATAGATATAACTGGACCTTCTCTTCTAGTCCTCGGATGAGAGCTACAGAGATCAGCTCACAAAAATATGTACTGCTGGCCTCTTCTCCTTAAGATGTTAACTTGTATAATTTAATCTGTTATTTAAACATGTGTTTTATTGCTGTAAATCAATAAAACTTCCATCTGAGCTGTGTCAAAGAAATGTTTATACTATATTGATAATTATTTAAAAGTGATTTTTTAAGGTAGACCCTAAATATACAGGATTAGGAAATAAATTTTAAAAGTCCTAAGCCTTTATGTTTCATTTATCTACACCTATCTTTCTATTAAGATAGAAAAGTGGCAGATAATGCTTCAAAAAGCACTGAAATAAATGCAGAAACTGAATCATTTTCAGGTCCAAGATGCTCACATAATATTTTGCACTCTACTACTTGCTATTAAATCCCAGCATGCAGTATTTTAACAAGTTTTTTTAAAACAGAAAAAAGAGAAAGGAAGAGAAGAGAAAAGAGAAGACAAAAAGAAAAGGAAAATACAGACATATATCAGCCTATGTTTCTTAAGTGAGTTACCGAAGACAGAATAGGCCTTCTCACCTTTTGAAATCTGTGCAAGAGTCTGGATCTGAAATGTACAATTTTGTTGCCCTATACCAACGTGGGGAAAAGGAATTTGTACCCTGCTGCCAATCATTAAGAATACTAAAGCTTCTTTCCAGAGATGAGTCAAGAAAAAAATGTTTTACACATTTGTATCCTAATACTTCTAAAAGTAAAATGGAAAGCTTATTTTGTTTTAATTAACTTTCATGATAAAAATATTTTGATATGAATAATTTTCATGGCTTTGAAGAAATGCAGTACACAAGATCAGAGCTTATATAACAGAGGACACAGGAACAGATGTAGGTGTCACATCAGCTCCGGGCATACAAACCACGAGAACCTGGTCAAGTTACTTACCATTTTATTTATTTATTTATTGAGATGGAGTCTCACTCTGTCTCCCAGCCTGGAGTATAGTGGTGCGGTCTCAACTCACTGCAACCTCCGCCTCCTGGGTTCAAGCAATTCTCCTACCTCAGCCTCCTGAGTAGCTGGGACTACAGTTGCGTGCCACCACGCCTGGCTAATTTTTGTATTTTTAGTAGAAACGGGGTTTCAAAATATTGGCCAGGCTGGTCTCGAACTCCTGATCTCGTGATCCACCCGCCCAAAGTGCTGGGATTACAGGCATGCGCCACTGCATTCGGCCAAGTTACTTAACGTTTTAACACACAGGTGATAGTGTCTATTTCATAAGACTGCTGGGGGAATTAAGTGAAATCATTGTAACGTGTTTGTTCTGGCCGTATCACCCAACTAAATTTTCAGCAGGTAGAACTAACCAATTTCTTTCTTAAGAAAAACATTCCTCTAACGATGTGCAGACTGGAGAATAGGAAAGATAAATAAGAGGCTGTGTTGCTGTGGTACTTATAAAAATTTCAACATGAGACAAAAAGAGAAGGATCTCTATAAACTAAACTAAGGCAGTAGTAGTAGGACTACCAGTCCTCTAAATCCAAGGAAAGCAGGAATTAGATGAATGACAGAGTATTGTGATATACTGGGGCAGGCAGTCCCCAAGAAAAGCAAGTAGTTTCCTATTGATACAAGAGATCTCATTATTCTAAATTTAGTCAGGTACTCTAAACCTGGTTTCACATTAGAATCACCTAGGAGGCTGGTGAAACCCACCAGTTTCCAGGCCCACCCTCCCCTAGGGATTTTGATTAATTGATCTGGGCTCTGGGCCCAGGGAGTTCTGTTTTATTAAAAGCTCTCCAGGTGGTGCTAATGTGCGGTTGTGGCTGAGAACCAAGGATCTAAATGCTTTTAAAACCCGGGGTAAACATGAACAACAAGCACCCAAGGTCCACACCTTAGGGCAAAAGCCATTTATCTTCTGCGGGCAAGTAAGCGCACCAGACGAACACACAGTCAAACAGGCATGCCAAGCTCTCATAAGTTTTAAAAATATTTAGTATGTTCTTTACCATCATGATCACTCATCTAAGGATTTAAAATTTTCTAAACTTACAGTTATGAAATGAACTATTTTCTGGCACAGCTAGCAGTACCAGCACCTTCCTACCAAAGCAGGCCATTTAAAGGGAGAGGAACGCTTCCAAATGACAAGGTTAGGCCAGCTATCAATAAAGAACAATCCCACCAATGTCACCTCAGGTTAAGCCTTCTCAATTCCAGAGACTGAAGCTGTGTGAATCATGGATCCTGCATTCCTGGGGCCAGACCTCCTGCTACGGCTCAGCTGAGCAAGTCTGCTGTCTCTTCCATCAGATGGCTAGGGGCCTCACAACAAACCAAACAGCTCCTTCTCTGAACTGCACATTCGCTCTCATTCCTGTTTTAAAGCAATCCTGCTGCTCTCACCTATGTAACGAAAGACAATAATCCTCTAACATCTGCTTCCTTAAGTCATAGACTTTTTGCGCTTCGTGATCATTGACCTCCTCTCTGAACTGACAACATGAGTTAGCATGTTATCTACTCTTTAGCAGTCCAGAGGTGTGATGATTATGTTCCAAATATGTGAAAATCTAGTTGAATGCACAATCTCAGCATAGACATGTAATTGTTTAGTAACAACAATACTAATGGCAATAGTAATAGCTAATGTGTAGCACCAGTTACCATGTGCCAAGCACTGTTCAGAACAGTTAAGAAACATTAACTCCTATGATTTCACAACAACCCTATGAGGCGAGTGCCCATTATTATCCCCACTTTCTAGACAAAGAAATGAGGCACAAAGAAGATACATGGTTAGTATGCAACAGAACTACAGTTAAAATCCAGGAAGTCTGGCTCCTACAATAAATGTTTACTGCAAGTCAAGCTATATTAAATGTTCAGTAATTACTTGATAATTAATTCAGTAGAACAAATAAAAAAAAGTGCATGAATTTACCTTAGCTTCATGTTTAAAGAATTCAGAGGTTCCCTTTGGAAGTATTATTCCCTCACCTCTGTTAAATGCAGTAAAACACTGCAGAAATAACAAAGCAAAAACAAAGCTGGCTGGCTGGGAGCTGTCACTCCTAATTGTGCCCAGCACAGGTGCCCAACACAGTACCACCCACTGGGCTGGGTAACTGCAAGCTGAATTTAAATAACACAGAACTGCTAGTAGGAATGGAATATCCTGTGATTCTCTCAACACCTATCCTTACTAAATCAGAACTCCCTAAGAGCATTACTGTTAAAATAGCTGACTAGTTAAAATACCTCATGTGTAAAGGGTAAATTTGTACTGCTTATTTTGAACACTGTGCCAAACTAAGGTTTTATTTAATGTTTCTTTAACATACACTAGAAAACTTTTCATGCAGGAAAAAGTTGGATAACAAGAAGGTGGGTAATTTTAAAACCATTAGGAGCAAAATATTCGTTTGCAAGGTTTTAAAGGATTTGATCCTTTGAAAATATTTTCTATGATGAATATGATAGATCGCAAGTTGCTTTCAATTTTTCAATCTCTGCATCCCAAAGGTTTCCCCAAGCTTCACTCCTCCTAGAGAAACTGTATAGGAGTAAACAATTGTGTCTTGCTTTTGTGCTGTTTCTTTCCCTTCTCCCCTATGTTCCTGTTTCTCCTTAAATCCACAAATGACATGAAAAGGTTGCCAATGCCTTACAGTGGAAGATCGATATGATCTGTGGTTTTAATTTTAAGTCAAGCTGTAATGGAAAAACTATCCTACTTAAGGGAAGTTTATTACAATACATTATATTTTTTAAAAACATGCAATTGTTTTTATAGCCCTTGAGGAGCTGAATTCTACTAAGAGAAGACACTTTTCACTTTGAGAGGCACAGGAAAGGTTTTCAGACACCATACTCATTTAGCCAGTTATCCTCCCAACAGATCATGAGAGCATTAAGGTACAGGTCAACTATCACTTCCTTACTGGTTTCCCAACTTCATATTGTCAAAACTATGGTTCCAAGCAAAATAACCACCTCATATATTTTAGTCACAGATAATCTTGATACTTTCTAAAACACTAAGATTGGCTCACTGACTATCTCTGAAATGTCATCCTGAGTACAGTGAGGCTTTTTAGCAAATTCTCTAATAACATCCAATGCTGTCTTAAACTAAAAAAAAAAAAATGAAATGAAAAAATTGTATCTGTAATTCCAATTAAGCTTTATTTCCAGTCTGTCTTCTGGCTTGCACTTTTGCTATTGATTAACAAATCGTGTCCATGTTAGCCCATTCTGAATAGCTCAGAGGAATATTATAAATATTAAGATGATTTATTCTTTAAAATTCTATAGCTTCAAGTTGGCATCCTTTCACAAATAACTATAAAATAAACTCAAAATCTTTTTTTCCTGCAATAGTTCACTGAAAATAAAAAGGGTTAGCAATTAGAATCAGTAGATTATTTGAAAACACTACCTAATGAAGATGTATTGTGTTTGCTTAGAAAGCCAAGCCTTGTGATTTCTCTGAGCTGCTACTCAGCTATTTACCCAGGAAACATCTCCTGAATGTATGTTAAATGCCAAGCACTAAAGCTAATCACTGAACACCATGAATAAACTTACCCAGGGATGGCATCCGCCCCCCCCCCCCCCCCCCCCCCCCCCCCCCCCCCCCCACCCCCCCAAAC
>NW_016809121.1:287153-305550 GCF_001698545.2 Rhinopithecus bieti | reverse complement strand
CCCCCCCCAGCTAGAACTTCGCAATGATAAACAGGACAGTGAAACATTTTCCCCTTAAAAAAGCATAACTTAAACCCCTTCAACCTCATCCAAGAACACTGTGCCCTCAGCCCTACATCCAGAGCTATCCAACTACATTGTTCAACGTTCCAAACGAATTTTGAATCTTTCATATACTGAAGGAATAATCACGAGTGATATGTTTACTAAAAGATCTCTATCCATGGATTTACAAAAGAAATGGTCATCGTTATTGATCAATAACTAGATATTTACACGATAACATGGTCACCAAACGTAAGTTACGATTTATGTAATATGTTTCTACTTAATGCAAAAGTTTTAGATGCAAACAGATAACACTGAATTTAGCCAGTTGCCAAAGTTATGTTACAGCAACTTACTTGGTAACACATTTTTAAATTTTAGTTCATGCTTCACAAGTCTATTTTAGCAGAAAAGAAAACATTGCCACATTGAGATCCCAGGCTGGAAAGTTACTTTTCCTCTGCCACCAAGGACAATGTAAAACATGCACCCTGATGACTGATACACTTGATAATGGGATGGCAGCTACAGAATAAACATAAGACCACAGCTGAAGGTATATAAGAAAAATTTCAATGTGCACGGCTGGAATCTTTCACGTTAAATGCAGGTAATATATGATCCGCAAATGATCAACTCCTGTGTTACCTAGAGAAAGATTCTGTGTAAACTGCAAACAAACAAACCATCATTACCAGGTAAGTAAACATAACAAAATATTAACTCTGTCTACATAGCTTAAGAGAAGACGCCACCAAGTAAATTAATATCAGCATATAAGTGGCTTGGCCAGGGTTATTTAAAATGTCATGATTATAGTGGAAGAAGCAAAATATATTCTGACAGAATGTGATACTGCTGAAATCAATGAATGTGGCATTTTGCACTAATATTAGGTAGTTTTAAACTGTATGGTAAAATATGTTAAGACCTGCACAAAATCCACAGTACTATTGCCGAAAATAATGTACACACTTCTTAAATATACACATATCCTTTTTCTTCTCCCAAACCCTGAGAATGCATGAAAAGCTTTGAGCTACAGATTATAGAGAAACAGTAATGATCAACAGATATCCCTTGCTTCAAGTAACCTATACTCCACTAATCATCAAACAAAATAGGATTCTTTAACTGCCATGATAGGGGTTTAGGCCCAGTGTAGGAGGAGTAAGGAGAGCAGTTATTCCAACAGAAGCTATTAGAAAAACATTCCGGCAGAAACATTTATATTATTCACTGGCCAAGGCAGAACAGGAATATATCAGAGAAATCCACCATAAGGCTGAAATTAATTTATTTTTTAGGTAAAATTTATATACAAGAAAATGCAGAGATCCAAGGTGTAACCATTCTGAATTTTAAGAAAATATGCACACCCTTGTAAACACTATCTCAATCAAGAAAGAGAACATTTCCATAATTCGAGGAAGTTCTCTTATACCCCTGTTCCAGTCAATCCCCATTGCCACAGACTACCACTGATCAAACTTTTGTCCCCATAGCACATTGATGAACTTCATATGGAATCATGGGGAATGTACTGTTTTGTGTCTAGCTTCTTTTAGTCAGCACAATATTTTAAAAATTCATTCATATGGTTGTTCCTTCTATGTCACTGATTCATTTATCTACTGTTACCAGACTGTGTTGATTACTTTAGTGTTATAATAAGTCTTGAAATTAGACACTGAATCCTCCAACTTTGTTCTTTGAGATAGTTTAGCAATTTTAGGTCCTCTGATTTTCCATAAAAATTTTAGAATCAACTTTTCTGGTTGAATGAATGTAAGTGATGATAGTGGATATCTTTGCCTAGCAAACAGTCATAAGGGAAAGCATCATTTTTTCACCACTGAGAATAAAGTTGGCTGCAATTTTTTTTGTGTGGATGTCATTTTCTATTCTGGTTTGCTGAAAGGTTTTATCATAAATGAATGTTATTCTCTCAAATATTTTCTCTGCATATACTGAGATGATCATACAGGTTTGCCTCCATTGAATAATTTCAATATGGTAACTTGCATGGATTATTGTTCCATATGCTAAACCAACCAACCTTCCTGGGTCATGATTTATTCCCCTTTTACATACTGCTTGGTTCAGTTTTACTAATTTTTTGTTGTTAAGGATACTTTTTGGTCTGTGTTCATGAAATTGGACTCAAATTTACTTTTCTTGTAACAATTCAGGCCCTAGTATTAGAATTATGCTGGCTTCCAAAACCTTAATGGGAAGTGTTTATTCTACCTTAATTTTCTTAAAGTTTTTGTTTAAAATTGAAGCTATTTCTTCCTTAAATATTTTATAGCATTCACCAGGGGCTGGGTGCAGTGGCCCACACCTATAATCTCAGCAATCTGGGAAGCTGCAGTGGGTAGATTGCTTAAGCTCAGGATTTCAAAACCAGCCCAGGCAACAAGGTGAAACCTCAACTCTACAAAAAATACAAAGATTTGCTGGGTGTGGTTGCATGTGTCTGCGGTCCCAGCTACTCAGGAGGTTGAGGTGGGAGGATCCCTTGAGCCTAGGAGGTCGATGCTGTAGTGAGCTGTGATCGTGCCACTGCACTGCAGCCACCTGAGTGCCAGAGTGAGTGAGACTCGGTCTCAAAAAAAGAAAAAAACAAATTTTATATGGGCCTGGAACTTGCTTTGCAAGTAACTTATTAATCAGGATTTAGCTTCTTTAATAAATACAGGGATACTCGAATTTTCCATTTTATGTCCATTTTTGGTAAGTTGTGATTGTCAAGCAAATGACCATCCCATCTAAGTTGGTAAATTTATTGGCACAAAGTTGTTCACAGTATTCCTTCATTATCCTCATAATGTCCATAAAATGACATGCCCTCTTTTATTCCTAATATTGATAATTTGTACTTTATCTTTTTCTTCTTAATCAGTTTAATCAATCATAGCCAGTTTATCAATTTTATTAATCTTTTCAAAGAACCAACTGTTACATTGACTTCTGCTGTTTATTGTTTCATTCTTTGTTTTGTTTGGTTTTAATTATCTCTTATTTTTCTAGCTTCTTAACATGAAACTTAGATCACTGACTTTAAACCTTTCCTCTTCTCTACTGTAATCACTTTTAAGCTACATATTTTCATCTAAGCACTGCTGTAGCTGCATTTCACAAATTTTAATATATTGTATTTTATTTCCATTCAAAGCTATTTTCCAATTTTCCTTCTGATTTCCCCTTAGACCCATGAATTATTTAGAACATGCTACTTTAATTTACAAATATTTGCAGCTTTTTCTGGCCATCTTATTGTTATTGTTTCTAATTTAATTCTGCTATGGTCAGGGGACAGATACTTCATTTATTTATTTAATAAATTATTAACATTTATTTTATACCCCAAGATATGATGAATTCTGGAGACTGTCTAATGTAAACTTGAAAAATAATACGTAAGGCCAGGTGTGGTAGCTCACACCTGTAATCCCAAGCCAAGGTGGGTGGATCACTTGAGCCCAGGAGTTTAAAGACATGGCAAAACCCCGTCTCTACAAAAAAAATACAAAAATTAATGCGCATGGTGGCATTTGCTTCTAGTCCTAGCTACTCAGGAGGCTGAGGTGGAAGGGTTGCTTGAGCCCAGGAGGTCGAGGCTGCAGTGAGCCATGTTCATGCCACTGCACTCCAGTCTGGGTGACAGAGCAAGACCCTGTCTCAAAAAAAAAAAAAAAAAAAAAAAAAAAAAAAAAAAAGAACAGAAAAAAAGTAAAGAAAGAAAAGGAAAAGGAAAGGAAAGGAAAATAATATGTATATTGCGATTGTTGGATGCAGCAGTCTGCAAATGTCAATTTTGACAAGGTATTTAATAGTACTGGACTGCTTTTTTATAACCTATCTTATATCTAGATGTTCTATCATTGTTAAAAAAAAAAAGTTAAAAATTTTGCAAATATAAGCCTGATTTGCCTATTTTTTATTGTGGTAAAATATAAATAAAATTACCATTTTATCCATTTTTAAGTATACAGCTCTACAGAATTAAGTGCATTCACACTGTTGGCTAACTGCCAGCTGACAATTTTTGCTTCATGTATTCTGAAGCTATCTTATTAGATAAACTACACATTTTGTATCATTATCATTTCTGATGACTTGGCTCTTTTGTCATTAGAAAATGCCCTTCTTTATCTCTGCTAATACTGTGTCTCCAGAAGTCTACTTTGTGTGACTATTAATATAGCCACACCAGCCTTCCTATACTTACTTTTGTGTACTATATCTTTTCCCAACCTTTCACTTTGAATCTAACAGCATTAAAGTGTGTCTCTTTAGACAATGCATACCTGTGTCACATTTTTAGTACACAATAATTTTTACATTTAATGTAATTATTACCATAAGTGTGTTTTAGGTATACCATTTTGCTATTTGTTATTTGTGCCATCTCTTATTCATTCCTGTGTTCTTAATTTATTGCATTTATTCAGCTTATCAAAATATTTTAAGTATTCCATTTTCATGCTCATATGGCTTCTTATGTGTTTCTTTTTGTAATATATTCTAGTCATTGTTCTACAGATAAAAACATGTATCTTTCACTTATCAGTCTACCTGGAGATACTGCTGCACCATTTCACAAATATATAATTCCATTTACTGCCTCCAACTTTTTTGCTATTATCATAAAATTGAGAGGAAGGTACAGAGATATCCCATACACTTCCTGCCCATGTATGCATAGCCTCCCTGATTATCAACATCTTCCACCAAAGTGGGACATTTGTTGCAAGAGATGAGCCCACATTAGCACATCGTTATCACCTATAGTCCAAAGTTTACATTAGGTTTCACTCTTGGTGCTGTATAGTTCATGAGTTTGGACAAATGTATAATGGCATGTATCTACCATTAAAGTATAATAAAGAGTATTTTCAGTATCCTAAATATCATCCATTGCTCTATACATACATACATTCTGCCCATGTTTATAGTGGTCATCTTCAGGGGAATTAGACTTACACAAACTGCTCTGTTATTACCAAACCATGTTTACATTTTCCTGGAAAAAAATCAGGTAACTGAAGGTGAGAGCAATTTTTATTGCCAACTTAAATGCCGAATATAGAGACTTAACCTAAAACATTCTGAAGATAACAGCAAACAATACCTAATAGCAGTGAAGAGTTTGTATGTTCACCGCTACTAACTCATTTGATCCTGTAAACAACATTGTGTAACTGCTGGAACACCAGCTAGGTGAGAATATTAGAGCTGAGATAAATTAATTCATATGCTGTGAAAGCAAATCTTAAACATATTTTTCGTATCACACTGTAATATCTTCATGATAAACAGTCGTATTTCTATCTTCAGCACTAAGGTATCTACTTTTGGGAGTTGTTTTGACAAAGGGTCTCACACTGTCACCCAGGTTGGAGTGCAGTGGCACGATCTTGGCTCACTGCAACCTCTGCCTCTGGGGTTCAAGATTCTCCCACCTCAGCCTCCTGAGTAGCTGAGATTACAGGCACGTGCCACTACACCCAGCTAATTTTTGTATTTTTTTGGTAGACATGGGGTTTCACCATGTTAGCCAGGGCGGTCTCAAACTCCTGACCTCAGGTGATCCACCCGCCTTAGCCTCCCAAAGTGCCGAGATTACAGGCGTTGAGTCATGGCACCCGGCAGGTATTTACTTGTAATCAGACTGTTTGCCACCAATTAATGCATGTGTTATCTAAATCTATCATTCTTAAAATGGCTACTGCATACTTCTATTTGTAAGATAGTGATTGACTCATATTCTACATTTCATATAGAGCCAAGTACCACTGATCTATTAGCATGAAATTATAAGAACACATTCTCCAGCATAAATTTGTTTAGAAATAACATCCCCATTTAAATATCATTCTGAGAAGCATCTTACTGACATGGATTTTAAAATAATAATAATAATTATTATTATTATTATTTGAGATGGAGTCTCGCTCTGTCACCCAGCCTGGAGTGCAGTGGCGCAATCTCGGCTCACTGCAACCTCTGTCTCATGGGTTCAAGCAATTCTCTGTCTCAGCCTCCTGAGTAACTGGGATTACAGGTGCCCACCACCACACCCGGCTAATTTTTGTATTTTTTTAGTAGAGACAGGGTTTCACCATCTTGGCCAGGCTGGTCTTGAACTACTGACTTTATGATTCACCTGCCTTGGCCTCCCAGAGTGCTGGGATTACAGGTGTGAGCTAATATTATAGGGGACAGAGGCTCATCAATTCATCCATCTAAAATTAATATTGATTTAAAAAAATATTTTGAGGCTTTCAATAAACAAACCCAAATCTGATGTGTTATGAAAGTAAGAGCAAAGGATTTCAAGTTCCATCCACACCTACCAAAGGCCGGCCTTCCTGCTTTACCCCCAAACTCCCAGAAGATCATCATAGCCCTCCTCCTCGCTGCTCTAACTTCTCACTCTTGTCCAAACCTGACTGGCTCTTTCAGATGACAGGGCCTTCGAAGATTACATTTCACCTAGAATTTACCTCTCCCTCACTGTACCTGGAATTATTTTATTCAAAAATCTCAAATATCTTTCTGTTGTGACGCTAAGTTATTCACTCCTCTTGGGAGTTCCTATAACACTATATCCATCATTTGCTTAACAGACTGAAAAAAAAGTCTCTCTCCTATATTAGGCCATTAGAGGCTTCAGGAGAGGAGCACTTCTTATCCATCTTTCCATCTTTAGTATTAAATACAAGACTAGTATGCAGAAAGTGTCAAGAAATTCTTTTTGAATGAATGACTGAATCATTTCCATACCAACTGATGACTCCAAAAGTATAACCTCACAGCTGTACCTTGGCAGCAGCCTCATAAATAGGTTTCCTAAATCTACCCAAGAGGCGAGAGCCCCAGTTAGTTCTGGGCATCACTGCCATGGTGATCTTTGACTCCTATCATGGCATACTCTGCTAAAAAAATAATAAATTCCCTTTGCCTGTAGACAGAAGTTGGACTTGAATTCATAGACCATTGGAATCTGGCTTCAGCCTCTTATGTACATCATCACTGTAGCCTCAATCCTCCCTGATCCTACTCCCTCTTGGTCTATACTCTGCCTCCCATATCCACCTGTGTCCACCTGAGTCCCATCAATTCTTCAAAATTTAGCATGTCTCACATTGTGCATGAGTCAGCCTCAGGATACTCAGTAAAATCTCTCCTATAGAGGTTCCCAAGCTAGTATTTTGTATTTCTCATTCAATACCTATATCACATCAATTAAATGATGAAACATGAAAATGACTAGTACAACCAGACATTTAACAAATGGTTGTACGTAGTTCAGTGAGGTGGAATAAGATAAGCCTGTGTTTTTTTTTTTAAAGTAAGTCTAGGAATAAGATGAGTAAAATCAGCATAAAACAGAAAATTTAGCCTCTCTGTATATATACTTATCCCTATTAATACAAATCACATGATGACCATATACTTGTAAACACAGAAACACTCATTTGAAACTCAGCATTATCAAACAGAAAATAATGAAAGTTTCCAGATTCCCAGGGAGGTATATTCTTTTGAAGGAGATAAATTTTCATAGGCTAGAAACTAATCTTCTTTCTCTTATTTTATCCTCAAAACACATATAATTAATAATTTAATTTTCAGCTATCTATGAAGTATATATATATCCCTCTGTATAAATTAATACATTGGTATTTTGGTTTATAATCAGTATCTTTTTATGCTGATTAAGAGTCCTTTCCCTAGAGCCCAGTCAATTTCAGCTCAGTTCAATAAACATTTACTGAATATTTACTATGTTCTGGGCCCTTCCTAGATCTAAAAATGAGTAAAAGGTCAGTGACATTTAGGAATTCCAAAATGAATGAGAGATGATAGAAAAATAAGCAAGTAGTTCAAAATAATATAGTGAATATAAAAATGGAGCTTTGTAGAAAGTATTATGAAAAGACAAGGGAACAGAGATTCCATGATTCATGAGCAGAGATTTACAGGATGAACAGGAGGTGGACAAGAATCCCTGGATAGGCTAGGGAGACACTACAGGCAAAAAGAGCATAAGGAGGAAAAAAAAAAAAAAAAACCTAGAAACATGACAAAGCAAGATGTGGATGGTTTATAAGCCTGGGTATTACATAAAGCGGAGTAGGGGACAACGCTAGTGAGAAAAATCTTTAAAAGCATGCATGGATGCATGCCATGATAAGGAATTTTTTTTTTTCCTGTAGGAAATAGACAATCTTGAAACATTTTACTAGTGGCATGCCCAGATAAGTTTTCTAGACAGATCATTTTGATGGCTAAGTTCACTTACTATATATATTTACTGATAAGCCAGGATTTAACTAAGCAATTTTCGAAAAGGCCATTTTTGTTTGCTTGAAGTATAGTGAGTAAATCTCACTATGTTCATGAAGTAAGATTTTAAAATATTAGCAAAGAAGACAGGTATGGTGACTCACACCTGTAATCCCAACACTTTGGGAAACTGAGGCGGGTGGATCACTTGAGGTCAGGAGTTTGAGAGCAGCCTGGCCAACATGGTGAAACCTCATCTCTACTAAAACAAAATAAAATAAAGAAACTATATATATATGCAAAGAAAAGGGCAAACAGCAATAGAACTTTATCATTAACTATTGAAATATCTCTGCCATCTTTATCAACACTACAATATATTAGGAAAAAAACAAGTTATCCTCATGATTACTCATTACAGAAATGCAAATCAAAACCACAATCAGATGCCACTTCACACCCACTAGGATGACTGTCATCAAAAAAGACAAATAACAAGTGTTTACTAGGACATGGAAAAATTGAAAACCTCATACTTTGCTTGTGGGAATGTAAAATAACACAACCACTTTGGAAGCAGTCTGGCCAGTCCTCAAAAAGCTAAATACAGTTATCATATGACCTAGCAATTCCACTGCTAGGTGTATAAGCAAGAGAAGCAAATGCCTACGTCTATCCTAAAATTTGTACACAAATGTTCATAGCATCATTATTTATATAGCCCCAAAATGTTAATAATATCTATCAACTGATGAATAAACAAAATGTGGTATATCCACATTATTATTTGCTATAAAAAGAAATGAAGTACTGACACATACCACAACTTAGATGAACCTTGAAAATTTGCTAAGTGAAAGAAGCCAGTCATAAAGAACCACATATTCATATATGAAATATACAGAATACATAAACCTATGGAAACACAAAGTAGATTAATGGTTGCCTAAATATGGGACAGTTTGGGGGCTTAGAGGGTGATGGTTAAGGAATGCAAGGTTTCTTTTGAGGGTGATGAAAATATTCTAAATTTGATTATGGCGATGGTTGCATAGCTTTGTGAATACACTAAAAACCAAATAATTGTACAATGTAAATGGAAGAGTTGAATGGTGCGTGAATTACATCGCAATAAAGTTGTTTTCATTAAAAAAATCAAATCTTTAACAATATTTTCAAAATTTTATTTCCTCTTTCTTCATGAAGCCAGATGGTGTCCTTCCCAGTACAGAATGTACTATGACACTGAAGTGCCAGAAAAATAGAACATTGAATCTGCTACTGGCAATTCTTTTTTCTAGAAAAAGTAAACTTCCAGTTGTTCAGCAGAAAACAATTTATTTCTATGATATTCAAACAATAAGAGAACAGAAACTTTGACCCATCTGGCATAAAAGGTGAACTATAATGTTTCAACAACATCAAAATATAAATGCTTTTCTGTCAATTGATTTCATCTTCCATCTGTCTTAATCCAATCACTACTGTAAAAATTATCAATAATTATGGCTTGAAATTATCAATAATTATCAATAGTGATATCAATGCTTGAATAATCAATATTTAAGCATTTAATCAATGCTTAAAATAATCAATAATTATAAATGCTTGAAAGCAGAACCATGAGGAAGAAGGGAGTTAGCTTTTGAATAAGAAGACTTGAATCTAATCTCTGCCAAGGCCAAGTAATAGCCATGTGATCTCAGGCTAATATTTAACTTCTCTGAGCATCAAGTTTTTAATCTGCAAAATGAGAATAATACCAATTCCACTAACCTGTCAAGATTTTGGTTAGGATCAAATAGTATTTGCTACCAGAGGCTAACTGTTCGTCACTATAATGCAAGACCAGTAAATTCGGGACACTGGTTATTATAGTATAAAATTAAACATTAGAAACTTGAGGTAGAGTTTCAGAAGCAATAAAAGTCAAAAAAGGAAATAAAACAAATTAAAAATATTCAAATTCTTTGAAGACTGAGGACATCTAACATGAAGATATATAAAATATGAGCATGAAAAGAAATTTTACATGATATATTTAGACCCACATTTTCCTTAAGATTTTTCCTTAAGAATTTGAAACATATTGCTATAAAAGTGATGAGTTATCTATTGTTATAATTATGAATAAGTTATCGTTGTTGACAATTCCAGAGTCTAAAGTTAATACTAAGGTAGCACTTCAATCTTTATTTGCTTATAACCACATTCCTATTAGCCCAGGAGTCAGATGAGATAAATATACTGATAAGGATACTAGATAACAGAAGACATAACAGAGAAAATTCACCTAAAAAAAGGAAAACATGTTTGCATGTATACATAATTAAATGTGTATTCATGCAAACAATAAATTGGCTTCAAAACAATCTGGCTGTTAATACCCTGGGTCTATCTTATCAACCAGAGTTAGTTTTCCCATACTCTTATTTTTTCACCCCTAGGCAATCCAATATTGCCGGAAAAATAAACACGAGCATGCTAATTGGCTTTAGTGCAAATATGTGCCTCCAGCTTCAGCTGGGATTCCATGGTTACTTGGAAATCATGTGTTGTCCCTAGTCTTTTCCTTCTCATGCTTCCCACAGCAGCAACACACTTTAAATCTTTTTATCTCTAGTCTTCTGCCCTACCATCTTGAAGCATCATTCTTGCCAATAAAGAAAACAGATACCACAGAATGTTGATTTTCTTTCAGCCTCTCTTACAACATCAATAGTAGCACCCATCCTTTACTCAATTCATCAGAACAGCAACTAATAGTGTGATTCTTCATTTATTATCTGCCATGTGCCAAGCGCTAGGCTAAACACTTTACATATAATAAGTAATTTGGATGCCACAATAATTTTGTAAGTATTTCTGGTTCTACTTTATAGAAAAGTGAAGCTCAGAGGGCCTAAATGACTTGTTCGAGGTGCTTAGCTAATGAATGGTAAAAAACATATTTTAATCCAGGTCTGCCTATGATGTCTCCTGGCCTCTGGAAGGGGGTTTCAGGCTTGTCCCAACACCTCCACTTTTACACAGGCACACCACATTAATAAATGTATTGTCACTACTGGGTGATCTTTCTCTTTCCTAACCAGGACTGAGAAAAATTTCATAATTGTTATGCCTAAGTGAAAAATGTGATTTATGCAACTATACATGCCATGCATTTGAATATATCTATATTAGTTACATTAATAAAATTTTAACAAAATATAAATTGATGATTTAGAACTTCTTAAAGACATGCAAGCTGAAAGACTGACTTCCATTGTATTTACAAGAAAAACTTAAAATACCAGGTTATGCTGAAAACAGTTACCATCTTTCCTCTTTCTCTTCATCTGCTGAGCAGAAAAAAAACAAGAAAAAAGAAATTTCCTGCTTCAGTTTAGCAACATCTGCAGACACAACAACCGTTTTAAAAACTGTGTCCTCCTCTTAATGGTCCTTACAAATGTAGGCCCTCATTAGCTTCAAAGAGTTTTCTCACATGACTTTTAATTAAAACTTTGCCCGTTTAGGTCTTTAATGGCACATCCTAAGCTACAAGGTTTATCGTGCTTCTTACACAGAGGTTTAATTCCCTGGGTCCACATCACATTACACCCTTTTTTTGGAGATGGAGTCTCGCTCTGTTGTCCAGGCTGGAGTGCGGTGGTGTCATCTCAGCTCACTGCAACCTCCGTCTTCTGGATTCAAGCGATTCTCCTGCCTCAGCCTCCCAAGTAGCTGGGATCACAGGTGTGTGCCGCCACACCTGGCTAATTTTTGTATTTTTAGTAGAGACCGGGTTTCACCATGTTGGCCAGGCTGGTCTCAAACTCCTGACCTCAAGTGATCCGCCTACCTTGGCCTCCTGAAGTGCTGATATTACAGGCATGAACCACCACACCCGGCCTATACACTTTTTTTTCTACTGTTGAGGATTACCATCAACACTGTAAAAGCCAAGCAAGCAAGGGTTTGAGTTTATCTTGTTGAATATTCTATTCCCCAGTACCTACAGAGAAGTAAATACCGAATAAAGATATGTTCTATTAAGTAGAGGCAAGAAAACAAGATAGGCAATATTGTATAACCTCTACTGCCTTTTAATAAAATTTCTCTGGAACAGTTACATGAGTACTATAAAGATATCAAAATCCAGAGCCCATAATATCTTTTAAGCTTTAACATAAGATTTTGTTTTAATATTTAGTTTGTATTTATTTTAAAGCAGTCTTAAAACCACTTTTGTCATTTATTGATTCAAAATAAGCCAAATATCAAGGAATAATTTGTATATTTTAAACTCACACGTATCTTTTATAGAGGTAAATTTTATCTTTTAAACACTAGGTTTCTTTCAGATCAAAATGTAGCTTCCAGAATGCAAAAAGGATGTTAGTTATATCTGTAGTTCATAAACAACTTGTAAATCATTGTAGAATTCACAAACTCCATATATATTTATCACTGCATTCATTTTTAAACAAATATTGCAAAAGATTGCACACCGTGTGAGAAATGTCACCTAAATGCTAAAAAAGCCCGGTAAATATCAATTCTTAATGGTAGGTTCTTTGTCTATCATCAAAATAAATATCAGCTTCTTGTCCACTTTCAGTTTTGCTAAATGCCACCTACTTATAAATTAGTTATAATGACTCAAAACACACAGTTATATTTTGACTATGATTTGTCAATTTTTCTCCCCTTCCCCAAATCAAGATTTGAAAAATTAAATGTAAAAAGTATTTACAAACCTCCATCCATCCTTCTGGAGATAACTGAAGGCTCCGTCAACAACACTTGCAAAGAACTGCCCTCCTGTGATGAAGAGGGTATTAATGGTGACTAATCGGCCTCTTAAATTGGGTGGTGAGACCTCCGCAATGTACACTGGCACTGTCATAGAAGCAATGCCTATAAAAACAATGAAAAGTAAACGTGAGACATTTACTCGAGATTTCTGTTGCAATAAATACTAATGCTAGATTTAGGCATACACTTACGTATATGGGCTTGGTTTTCTACTTTAAACACAAGTTTACCACATATTTAAGATTCTGTTCATAACAATTTGGGGCTACTGCAGACCAGTAAAAATGTATGTGAGATATCATTTTTCGTATTATCACTTGAAAGCCTACAAATAAAAGCACCCCTAAAGGCCTAAGATAATTTCAGAGTGCATATCAGTATGCTTTATAACTTCTTGAGGACTAAAAATACAAAAAAAAAGTTTTCTAGATAGAATGATTACTGAAATATTTTTAGTTTATATGGAAATGTAATCAGACAATAGTGAGAATAAAAGTTATCTTAGGATACATATTAACTATTCAAAACATAGTTAGAGGCCAGTGGATGTACCAAAACTTTTAATTGGTTTACTAATAAGAAATTCATATGTTAAATCACCTTATTCAATTGGTTAGGTGTACATTTCAGAATAAAAGAGTTTACAGCTAAGGTATATTTGGTTATATTAACTTTAAATTTTTTTCTATCTGAAATTAATGCAGCATTCTCTATGGCAGTAGTTCTAACTTCACTGATAATCAGAATTACTTACGCGACTTTTTTATTTAAATAAAGTTGCTCTTACCTCACCCACCCCAGACCTACTTAACAGAGAACTACAGAGGTAGGGGATGAAACTATCCTTTTAAAATTCTCCAGAGGTGATCTTGAGGCTTACTGTGTATTTAAAAACCTAAAGTTGTATAGTACAGAACTTTGAGCCAATCCAAATGATTTCTTAAAGTCTCACCCTCTTGTGGCACCTGCAATTTCCATGTATGTCTGATTATTTAGCCAATTTTAGTATTTAGTATTATTTAACCTGTTATAGTATTCAGCCTTACCCAAAGGTTGGACAGATATTGATTTGCTGTATCTAATCAATACTTAACAAAGTCTCCATAAAAAATAGATTGCCTACAAATTTTAATTTTTATATCTCTAGATACTATAAATCAATCCTTAGATTAAGCCAGAATATCAATAAAATGAATAAAACAGATCTATATAGAATTGCTTTTAACAAATTGCTTTTTAACAAATTTGTGATTGCAAAAAATAGCTTGTGTTGAAGGAATCAGTACTAAGAAACCTGTTGCTGTGTTTTCTGTACAAGGGCTGTTGAAGGTACTATTTATTATATTGCGTACAGCAAGAGACATTTCTCTATGTAACCGCAATAGTTGTACTTTTCTACAAGTGATTTTTGTTAGTTGATGGCTATTATAAATCACAGCCTTTTTCATTTCCCTTTCTATGTATGCAGTCAGAGAGGCCCACCTCCATCCAATGTTTTGGACTTCAAGGTATTATTTTGTGACACAAACTCTCTTCTAATGCCATAACAGTGGTAATTTATCCTATTATAAGTATATTTTTCCTCTATTTTTATTTGCTTTGTTACATCTTTGAACAAGGCAAATACATACATAAATGAACAGATAGGCAAGATTTATTTAGGTAATATATATTTATTTGGGAAAATTCACTGTATTATTGCATAACTACTGATAAGTAGTTGTTAAATTTGCACATAAGTCAAACCATTAAGTATCAGAATTAGATACTAATTTCCACCAATGTTGTTTGCTACTGTAGTGCCTGTCAATAATCTTATGACTTTGAGTTTCACAGAATAGTAAGCATGTGCTAATGGACACAGTATTAACAGTCTTCACAATTAAATCATCACCTAAGCAGCTGAAATTTCCATTTGACTGCTAATCAATTTAATGGCACAGACCACCCTGAAATGCCCTCATCTAACTTGGAAAGAGGAAATAAACATCCACTGAAAATGTTGACAAGGGATTTGTATACTCTTTTTAGTTCTTTCACTATTAGAACATCTCAAACTTTCATAAATCAAACAATAATTTATCATTTGGATTTTTTTCGGCTTTGTTCTGTCTATGAACGGGAATTTGGTTGTTCTCTTTAGACAGAGATCTTTATTTAGCCATGCAGCCACAAATTTGAGCATGGGAAATCAGGACTGTGGTTTCAGGCAACACATGCTTGTCAAAAAAAAAAAAAAAAAACATAGATTTTACTTGACAGAAACACAGGTATGTCCTCAGACCCTGATAAAGCTCAATTATTTAAAACAAACATCAGAGCTTTGAAAGCAGCACATACTGACAACGGGTAAAGACTGAAGACAGACTTATTGGATTTGGAGTTGGAAAGAACCATAAAAGACCTTCAGTTCAATGAGTGCTCACGCTGATTTAACACTGCGACAACTGCCTACATTCAGCAGATATTTTACTGGGACTAACTATCTTATTTAATCCTCAGGATATCCCTTTCAAGGGCGTGTAATTATCTCCATTTTTCATACCCCAGGTCACACGATGAGTAGGTAGAAGAATCAGAATTTAAAGCAGACAGCAAGATTCTAAAACCCAATTTTGATGGCACAAACTATATTGACCAATCATTATAAATAAGGGGAGGCTCTGGAACCAGTGGATTTAATTCCAGCCTTGCTACTTATCAGCTGGTTAAGTTTGGACAACTTAACTTTTCTGGGTCTGAAGTTCCTCATCTATAAAATGGGAACAATAAAAGTAAAAGTAACTCCTTCATAGGAGTTGAGAGGATTCAATGAGCTAAGTAAAGCACCTAAAACTGTGCCTGGCTTACAGAAGGTAGTCAATAATATCAGCAATTATTTTTATTCTTATTATCATCTCTAGTTATGAGGCATCCCAATTCTTTCCATTCAATTCAACCTATAATAGGTGACAGGATTATAAGGATGAGTACAAACAAAATAGGGTTTCTGCTATGAGGGAAAGCACACACAAAACCTACTCACAAAAGCATACAATCTAGTAATTAACTTCAAAATAACATGGTAAGGGTCATAATAAAGTTATACACTGGATTCTACTGTGGCATGCTGACAATGACCAGGTGGTAGTTGGAAAGGTTGGGCAGTCAATTTTGCACAGAACATGAGCTTAAAATAAATGAAATGGCACAGGGTTTTCTGAGAGATAAATAGAAAATGTGAGGCGGAATATGCGTGCAGATAAGATGGAAGAGACAGAGGGTGCCTGAGTCATGGAAGCAGCATCCATTAATCAGTGAGTATTCATCAGACTCTGGGTCTGAGCTCAGCACTGTGTTAAGCATTTTGGTGACAGTGCTCTAGGAGAGAGACATGAGCTCCGTCCTCATGGAGCTTAGGGTCTGCTGGTCAAGTGGGATGGGTCTTGTCAAAGGGGAAGTGTGAGGAACATCAGGCTATAGCAAAGGGACCAGCCCAGCCTGAGGAGTCAGCAGGGCCTTGGATAGAAGTCATATTTAAGCTGAGATGTAGTGAATAAGAAAGTGAGAATAGGTTGGAGGTAGGGGAGAGTTGGGAGGTACTGCAGACAATCAGATCAGCTTAGATATGGGCCTTCAGGCAGGAAGATATGCATCCTGCTGAGGAAGGGGTGGCAGACTACTTTTAGAGAAATGGGCAAGGATCAACCACAGTGTAAAGGATCTTAAATACCAAATTAAGGGCTTGGCACACACAGGCCTCTGAATAGGGTAGAAGAGGAAGATGCATGATCAGGTTCATGTTTTTAAAGGATCATTCTGGTTGGAGTATGGAAAACTGATTGCAGGGAAGCAACACATACAGTGGCAGCAATGGAGATGGACCGAAATGAAGAGATTTGAGAATTATGTCTTTGGTATCTAGGTTAAAGAGAATATGAATAGCATGTGAAGGATAAGGAGAGAAAGAAGCTGAGGATGATGTTTCGATGTCAGGAAAAAGCAATTAGGAGCATGACGGGCACTTTGTACAAGGATAAGGAGGGGCAAAAATGAAGTTTAATTAAGTACAAGATAATAAGGTCAGGTCATAGATGGATTGAGTCAGAGGCACTTTGTGAAATATAGAAGTAGATAGTAAGTGGCCTGCTTGATAGTGTGCTGGGAATATAGATTATTTACATGTGAGTGGTCCCACCCCCTTTTTGTTCCCCCTACCCAATAAGGTCTTCGCCAGAATAACCTGTCTTCTCCTTTATCCTCAAAGGAGAATTTGGTCTTCGTCAGTCTAGTTCTTGAGCTTTTATCATGCTAGGCCAAAGAAAGGCTGGAGAAAAGAAAACATGGGCAAATGATGAAGCATGTAGGGAGAAGAGTAAAAAAAGACAAAAAACAGTTGTGAGTGAGAGACTCGGGGTCAGTCTGGAGAAAATGGGAGCCTGCAACAAAGGGAGTAAGCCTTGACTGTGGAAGTGAGGAGATGATAGCGGTTTTAAGAAATAATGCTGATTTGTAACCTACATGCTACTATATTCTTCAAGAGAAGTAAGTTAAGAGCAGTTCTGCCATACTATTGCTTTTAGTTGCTGGACTATATTTCTTCAAATGCAACATCAAACTGAGATTTGGCCAGGTAGGGCTTGGGAGTTAAACAACTAGGTGGAGCTCAAAGGATGGTTCTATGTAGACAATGCACATAACTGAAACTATGGAAATGGATAAGATCACTCAATGGCATATGAGAAGAATGCTTAGAATAGAATCCTGAAACAGTCCAACAATTAAGGAACTAGGAGGGGGAACTGAGAAGGTAGATGACCAGCAAATGTCTACCTTACCTTTCAATACTATGTTATTTTTAAAGGCTTTGTATGTCACCATTTTGTCTTATCATGTAAAATCATGCTACCAGGCTGGGTGCAGCTGGCTCACGCCTGTAATCCCAGCACTTTGGGAAGCCAAGGCAGGTGGATCACGAGGTCAGGAGATTGAGACGATCCTGGCCAACACGGTGAAACCCCGTCTCTACTAAAATACAAAAAATTAGTCAGGCATGGTGGCACGCGCCTGTAATCCCAGCTACTCAGGAGGCTGAGGCAGGGAAATCGCTTGAACCCGGGAGGTGGAGGTTACAGTGACCCAAGATTGCACCATTGCACTACAGCCTGGTGACAGAGCAAGACTCCATCTCAAAATAAATAAATAAATAAATAAATAAATAAATAAATAAATAAATAAATAAATTCTATAAACTGGCTGGTGGGACAGATAT
>NW_016809121.1:273203-284314 GCF_001698545.2 Rhinopithecus bieti | reverse complement strand
CTAGAACTTAAAGTAATAAAAAATAAAAAAATTAAAAAATAAAAAATAAATTAAAAAAAAGAAAGAAAATATATCAAGGCTCACATTTTTGCTCTGGTACTATAACTCAAAGATGATGATTTGAGATATTCAAAATGAAGAGTCAGGTGCTTTAAAAATGAATGTAATGAATAACATTTAAATATGATTTAAATATTTGAAGTGCAGGAGCGTTCTGTGAAGAGATTTTGCTTTCTTTCCTATTTTAATCACTAACCAAATAAAATAAATGTCTGATAAAGAAAAAGCAAGTTATTAATAGTCCATACTAAACTCATACATTGAAATTAACATAGGAATATAATGGTATAAATTCCTGTTAACAGCTTATCACAGTAAACACAACCACAAAAATCCATGTTGGTGTTATTTCTAAATATTTTTTAAAAGCTCAGTTTCTTAGAAACTTTCCTACAAAATTATAAGAACTCCATCAGTGAACACTCATTATCACACTTGGCTTGAGAAGTTTCACCAGAAAACTGCATCTCAGACACCGCAGTGTGACCGGATTCACACAATACCTTGCTGCCAAGCTGATTCACCATCTCAACAGCACAAAACGCTCTGGAGTGCAGAAGTTGGCTTTCAAAAACGGCTGGAAGCCCTTTTAAAGGCCTAAATCAGAAGTATAAATAATTTCATAACCAAATACCATTAGAAAATCCTGTTGTGATGGATAAATACCCATGAATCACAGCTGTCTCTCAGCATGATAAGCCAGGCAGCAACTAATTAGCTTCTAAGAAGCACATGAAGCTACTTTTTAATAATAATGCTTCTTGAACAAGAAGGATTATGATGTTCTAATTTCATTTTGTAAATTATTGCTTTATCATCTCTAAAGAAATAATTTTAATAAAAAGAAACAGAATCTGTCAAAGGAATCAGTATCCCTCGCTGTAGTTGTTTTGGTTTGGCTGTCTTGCTCAGGGCTGATATGTTTACATTTTTCTAAACAGTCAAGTATCTACGGTTACTACATTGTTAACAATCTAGAATTCAGTTTCTACTTTTTTCTCATAAGGCTTAGGACACTCAGAAAAGATGCTGGGAAACTTCAAAGTGCACAAAATACCAACATAAAATGCCTGTAACAGAAGAGTCAGGTTATAAGAAAGATTCTCTCTATAGAAATAACTAGCAGCATCAATGGTCTACAGACTTAAAGAGCTCTTAACATAGTATTACAAACATGTCATCAGGCTTTCAACTCATTGCAGTCTCCCATGGCCTAAAATGGCCACTTCTGTTAGACTGCTTGAGAATATTCTCTCTGTCTATGTCCTTTTTCACTGGTAACATCTCAGTACAGCCTGTATCACATTTGTCTCTCCAAGCAGGACTACAAGCCTGTTAATGGAATGATCAGATTTCACATATCTTCTGTACTATAAATTGCCTAAGTGTCAAGCCTAAGGGCATACAGTAAGGTATTGATTAGTGAAAAGTTATTGATTAGTACTATGGAATGCATACACAAAACTATATTCTTTTAAACTAGTGTTAACTGATTGGTTTTAGCTGATTGGTTTCCTTAATGATATTCAATAGGGAAAATTTGGAAACTACAGGCAAGAAGTAAAGTGAATAAAAATCACCTGAATCACCCATAGATAACCACTGTTTAAATTTGTTTATAACTCTCAGTATTTTTTCTACAAATCTATAGTTTTCACTCATACTGCATTTTCCTTCTCTTTAAAATACTCAAAGGGTCTCAAACTTGTTACATAAGTTAGGCAGGTACCACTAATATAGAAGACCAACTGAGTGGAAGATATTAAGCTGCTTGCCTAACAACTAAGGCACAACACACTCCACAGGCCAAAAAACCACACAAAAAAAACAGCCAAACAAAACACATCTCTACAGAGCCACATACAACAAACCCTGGTTTGGCATCCTTGTAGTACAAAATCATTTTAAATAACAGTATAATTTCCAATACTAAGATATCACTTACGTAACCATTCCCTTTTTATTCCATACTAGATTCTTACATACACATTAGAATGGAAAGCCTGTAGCTTTCAGATATTGGAAGTAAGTTCTGCTTTTTGGACAGAATGTTCATCAATTAAATTAAGTTTAAGTTTAGTATCATAATAGTAGTGTTATAAAGAGAACAACACTGGGTGAGAAAGGCCAGGGAAAAACACAGAGAAAGAAACAATTTCTTGACAGGAAGTGATGGCAAAAAAAGAAATTGATATTCAAGAAATTTCCTAAAATAGATTTAAGAGGTTATAAAAAATATGAGAAAGATCACTGTATGAAGTGCTACATAAGCAGAAGCAGTATGTGTTTCCACCTGAAAAGTGGAATGCACAAAGGTTAATAAAAAATCAATATGCTTTCCCCAAGGCAGTGAACAAGCAGCAACGTAAGTGGTGCTTCATCATATTTAACTCTATGTGACATCTACAGGCAAATGTTCTAAGAACAACAGTGTGGCCTAAATCAGAGCTAAAAGGATGTGAATCACCTGAATACAGATGATAATTGCATAGGTGTCAATGAAATGCACAAGGAATATGTACAGAATATGACTAGCCCAGGACTAGAATTTAGTTGTAGAAATGCTCATGCAATAAAGGGCTGAGAAGTAAAATAGAAGAAACTATTGAAGGAAACACTAGAGTTGCAAAATAATAAATGAACACAGTCCCCCCCCCCCATTTTTTAAGCTGTTCTTCAATATAAGATGACGTGACCTTGCCTAAAAAGCAGAACCCAGAAGGCAAAAGGGTCTCAAAAAAATAAAAACAAAAAGCAGAAACGAAGAGCCAAGAAGAGGGAAGCAAATCACAAGACAATAGGCTAAAATTAAAAAGGGAAATGAGTAGCACAAGGAAGGACTGTAAAAACACACGGATTTAATAGCAGAATACATAAATAATAACAAAAGTAAACCCCATTCTGTACACAGTAAAAAGTAGAAATGAAGCTGTGTGAAGTCTGAATCGGAAGTATAGAACGTCAATTTAATATGCTCTCCATGATCAGAAAGCAAAGGAAATTGCAATGATAAAATATATTGTTGAGAAAGAAACCATTATAAGAAAAATAAAATGAGCTCAGGTATAGGTGCTAAAGCTGGAAACATCCTATACAATTTTCTAATTTGCAAGGTTAATAAAAATTGATTTAAAAAATTTTATGGATGGAGCAGGAAGAAAAAACATCTTGTCAACAAAGTAGTAAAAAGCAGATAATATGAAATGACATAGAGCAACAACTACAGATGTTTGAGGGAAAATTATTGTGACTCAAGTGTTTTATTTAGTATTTTACTTAATTTGGACTACAGAAATCCAGGTAAATAAGTACACTGCTGAGTGTCTCCTTAACCATTTTTCCAATGGTTCTATTTTCCTAGTTGTAAGTAACATATTTCTTGAGCTACATTGGTAGAATTTCTTGACTTCTCTGATAACCACTTCAAAGCATTAACTAATCTTTTTCTGTTGTAGCATGTGATAACAATGGCTAAGAATTTCACTTAGTTGGAACACTATGCCTGAATAATCTTTAAACAAAAATTTCTACTTATTTTTTCAACATTCAAAGAGGCACAGATTATAGAGCAACATAATGTCCACCTTAATTACCAAAGATCTCTGCTAATTATTTCCTGTGTCTGAAACTTAGACTGAATGGTCCTGGCCTTTGAATTTTTAAGTGGTAAAAATTATAAAAGTCACTCAGCAATAGATATTATCTTTATCAACCACTTCTAATATTATCTTTCCATCTAGGGTGTATAAATGTCCCTCTGCTGCTTACACTTGAAAATTTCTAGATAGATAGATAGATAGATAGATAGATAGATAGATAGATAGATAGATAGATAGATAATTTGCCATATATATTATATATATTACATATAAATATATAGTAAAATCTTAACCAAGTAAACATGCAGAAGAAAAAGGCATGTCTTTAAGATCTACAAACAATGTCACATAAACTTGTTTTCCCAGGGTCTTCAATGATAATCCATGGCCAATCATAGCTCCTCTAACTACAGTCATTTTCCAATGTTGAGAAAAAACAGAGCCAAATTAACCGTCACTTTCCTTATTTTATTAACTACAAAACAGGTAATTATCTTCTACATGCATACCTTTTGCACTTGATCTTCCAAGATACTTCTAAATAGAAATAGAAAGTTTCGTTACAGAGCCAATGAGGAAACTGCCATCCTAAAATGAAGAACAAAAAGTCTGTTTTTTTGGAGCTGTAGCTTCTGTATCACTGCGCTTTCACCATAAAGCTAGATCTCATTAAAGATAAAAGGAGAATGGACTGAAAAAAAAAAAAAAGAGAGGGAAGGTCATTCGATTCTCTTTACCATGTAGCCAAAATTATTTTAATGGACTTAACCAATTTCATATTTGGTTCTTCAGTAAACCAGCTATATACACATAACTCCAAATTGCTTAGTTCTTTGAAATGGCAGGCACTAATTATGGTGAAACATTTTACAACATTTGAACAAACTTTTTCCTGTAGGGCTGAAAAAGATTATATAGCTACCTAACACTTATGAAGAGTGATAAGCAAGATGCAAGATGCTGTAACTGTGGCTCATAATATTCTGAGAAATAGACTCCACATTACATGACAAAAACTTCATGAACAAGTCAAATGACTGTGAAAAGGGCAGTATCATCTCTCTTAGGCTGGCTTTAGAACAAACTGATTAAAATAAACCCATGCATTACTCTCCATGGCTAATAAACATCTTTTCATTCTACTTGTAGATCTAGTGGCAGCTGTGACTCAGCCAACAGAGCCTAGCTCTTGCACAAATTAGCTGGCATGAATGCCAGCATTATCACTTATTTCTGCTGCAGTAACTCTGAGACACTGATATAGCCAGAATAGAGGTAGTGATTTCCTTTGACATATGATGAGGTAATAAAACTTTTGGCACTGCTGCCACTCATACTTTACCTCAATGATTTGACTGTAAAACACATAGCTCCATTGTCTTATCCTTTTTTATTAGATTTTATAAACTCTCCATCTACAAGTATGCTAATGGCACATTTCAATACATTTCATTTATACAGAGTCAACACCCTATGCCAGAAGAGACAGAGGAAGTAGATAGAAAACTGGATGATAGAAAAGACAGACACATAGATAGATAAAACAGATACACATTGAGTATGGAAAACCTTAAACTGTTTTTCCTCTGCTCTCACACCACAACAATCAACTTCTGACCAATCAGTTTCATGTTGAGGTTCCCAAACTCCCCCTTTAGGTTTGATTTCCTTGCTAGAGCAGCTCACAGAACTAAGGGAAAGTTGTTTACTGGTTTGTTCTAAAGGACATAATGATGGATATAGATGAAGAAATACATAGGACAATGTACGGGGAAGGAGCACAGAGCTTCCATGTCCTTCCTGAATGTGCCACCCTCCAGGAACCTCCATGTGTTCAGCTAGTTTCTTGGGCCTTTTATGGATACTTCATTGAAAAGGCATGATTGAAGCATGGATAACCATGTCAAAATGTGATCAGACAAAAAGGGTATGATCTTACACTAACAGAATAAATGAGGAAACCCAGAAAGGCCTGTTGGATTCTTCTTGACCCTTCTGTGTGGCATTTCTTCCTCCAAGGGTATGGGGAGGACCCTCTCTGGACTGCAGGCCTTATAATCCACAATGGAAGATTAGAGTCCTGTCTTGGACAGTGAAAGAACAGCAAGAGAAGGTCAAGGAGGGATAGATTCTGTTTCCTGATCCTACTTCTGAGGCCCAAAGGGCCCCAATATTATTTTTTAAAGACTGTAACAAAGGGCTGTGGGAGTTGTAAGCCAGAAATTGTGGATGAAAATCTGTAGCAATGGATGGATGGATGGATGGATGGATGGATGGATGGATGGATAGATGGACACACACATGCATGGATGGATGGATGCATGCATGGATGGATGGATGGACGGATGGATGGATGGATGGATAGCTCACAGTATCACAGACATATAGACAGATGTGGAAGGATGATGAATAGATGACAAGTAAATAATGTATGACAGGTATATGGCTGAAGATAATTTACATTGATTTTCAAAGGGCTAACTTTAACTTGATGAAAACTACTTAAATAAGTAGCAGTAAATGCAAAAACTTAAAAACCTCCTTTTGTTACATTTGTCGTGGCAAGTTGTAAAGGATCCCCAAAATCCTAAGGTTTCCTTTCTTTAGGTATGCTCAACCTTAAGCTTGTGTGTTTATCTTCATACTTATGGAAAGGGATCAGAAATCAAAGCAGAAAGGAAAATTCGCATGTATACTGGGTTGTTTTTTGCTTTAGTTTTTGTTTTGGTTTTAAATACAAAAGTAGGAAACAAGAAATAATCACTTTATTTTCAGCATACTCAATATTCTCACTGCTGCTAGAATTTCTTCATTAAACCACAGCTGACTTTTCAGCAGTAATAATGGAATCCAGAAAACAGTAAAATAGTATCTTCATTGCACAATCAACTTATGTTTCCAGTCCAACAGAAAAAAATATCTTTCAAGAACAAGGGCAAAATCCCTAAATAAGGAAATTCTGAAAGTGTATTTTAGATAAACAATGATCCCAAATGGATAGTGCAAGAATAAAGACGCAGGAAGAAATCAAGAGCATAGAAAATGGTAAAATGTAGAAAATAAATTTTAAAGTCATTAACAGTATCTTGTGGTGTATAAATGCAAACTCAAGAAAAGAGAATCAAAAGACGTGACAACAATAGAACTAAAATTGGGAGAAGGTTAAAGAAAGTTGATGTGCTTTAAGTTGCATATATTATTCAGAATAAGGATAAAGATATTATGTAACTTCAGATTTTGTTATGTTAAATATGTATGAGTAAAATTTCAGTGGCAACTACTGAAAATATATGCAAATATAACTTCCAAACTACTTGAGAAAAAATTGTATGAAAAATATATATACACACATGCAAGGCAATTCAAAAGGCAAAAGGAGAGAAAAGAAGCATAAATAAGCTGGGAAAGGAAAGGCAACAGAAAATGGTAGATCTAATATGTATAAATGAATCAAATGTACCAAGTAAAAAGAAGAGCAATCAGCCTGGACTTAAAGTTTATACTTTAGTCTTGTACAGGAAACATAACTTAAAATGACAGGAGCAAGACTAAAAGCAAAAGGATAAAAAACATGAATAGAGAAAAGTCTAAACAAAAGTGAAGATAGCCATATTAATCCATACAACATAAACACTGAGGCAAAAAACATAACTGGAAACATAGAGGGTCATTTTGGGGAAGATACACAATAATAAAAAATAATACAGAGTTTTAAAAATACAGTGTAACAACTATGCACATAGCATTTACAATGTATTAGGTACTACAAGTAATCTAGAGATGATTTAAGGTACACGGAAGCACAGGTGTTGGACATATGCCAATACTACAGCATTTTATACAAGGGACTTGAACGTCCACAGAATTTGGTGTCCATACAAGTGGGGTGCTGAACCCAATCCCCCATGAACATCAAAAGATGACTATACTTTCCAAATTGATATACAGATTTAATACAGTTGACATCAAAACCCAAATAAATTTGTGGGGGCCTTCAAATTTGACAATCCAAAAAAAAAAAAAGGAAATTTAAAAGTTGATACTTTGCTGGAAGGACAAAGGGCCAAGATGAGTCACTACTCTTGAAAAATAAAGGAGGACTTCTCCTTCTCCAAATCAAAATTTACTATAATGCTACTATAATAAACACAGTATACACAGAAAAAGAAAGACCATTAGAACAGAATAGAAAGCACAGAATGAGACACACCCACACATCAGTTCTTGACATACAACAGAAGAGCTACTGTAGATCGGGGGGAAAAGATGGACCTTTTCATAAATGGTGGTGAGACAACTGGGTATCCATGTGTAAAAAAATAACGTTGAACCCCTATTTCTTATCATACACAAAAGTCAACTGTTAAAAATTGATGGGTTAAAAAATACATATCAAAATTAAGCTTATTTAAAGTTTTTAAGAGATAAGATAGGTGGTCTTGTGAGGCCACGGTTTTATAATCAGAAATCCTGCAATCTTCAATTTAATCTGCCCTAGCTGATGGTAGAGGGTAGTCCCCTGAGCAGAAATCAAGATTATTATTCATGAAAAACACTAAATTTATTATGTTCTTATTTTTGTAGCTTCAGGGGAAAAAAAAAATCTCAAAACCTCAAAAGATCCATCACTTGTGAACATGGATACTGATGTAAAGAAGTACTAATTATTTGCTGATAATGAAAAACAGAAAAAAAAGCCTATATATCTGAGGACTATCCAGAAAAAAATAGAAGACGTTTGTAACTTAAAATGTCAACACTCTAAGATATTTTAGGAGTACTTCCAGAAGAGAAATCAATGGCTAAACTAAGTTTTACTGCATTGTATAAGCTTCCGTATTTCTAGATGAAAATCACACTGAGTTTCCATGTTTAAAATAAAAGTACTAAGCTATTAGAAAAAAAAAATAAATAAAGGGTTTAGTATAAACATCCAAATTAAAGTTGTAGGAGAAAATTTTCCTAAAATATTCGAGGGTGACATTAACATTAATTATGCTCTTAATTTAGAGAAAAGTGTTCCTTTTGAAAGACTGATTTACTTATTCTGCTTTATCTATCTTTATGAGAACTTAGTGATGGAAGAATATGGAGCCATTATAACTCACATTTTAAGTGACATTGACCAAAAAAGGTAATAGCAGGCTAGCCACTATAAATACTATTTTTCTGGTATCTATTTTACAAGTTGTTTTATATAGCTACCCTTTCATTAATGCTTCTATAAATACCATTTATCCAGTATCTATTTTACAAGTTATTTTATATAGATACCCCTTCATTAATGATTCTATAAATACCATTTTTCTGGTACCTATTTTACAGCTTATTTTATATACATACGCCTTCATTAATGCCTCCAATCAACTTTTTATTGTATCCCTAGAAATGGGACAAACCCATACATTTCAATAACTAAAAATCTCCCAGTGAAGTTTATTTGTCAGTTACTGATTATTCCACAACTTGTGACATTTCCGTTTTGAAGATAAAAGATAGACAGAAAAACCAGTTACAGGACTACTTTCTTTCACAAACACCATGCCCCAATATTTACTTGAAATCCACATTAGTTTTCCTTTGACAGACAGGGGAACAAGGAGACATTCCTGGCAACAACTCACTGAAGCATAATGCCTACCTCTAAATTAGTAAAAAAACTGAAGAAGAAAAAAAAAAAAAGCAGCTGCTATGTCTCTATTCAGAATCACACAGCAGCTGTGAAAGCAGTTTTATTCTTCCACTTCCAAGTCAGTGATTCAAAACCCTTGCCCAGAAGTGTGCCAGCAACTACCACACTAATTGCAAAATTGCCATAGCAATGAAATGACAATAGCCATGCATGTTCATTTGGATGACCAAGCCGGGGCTATTTATAACTGCAATAATGACTCCAACAAGAAAGTCATAGAGGACGGGCTAATTAAGGTGTGCAAATCCAAATATGTTCAAGACTTGACTTCATGTTTTATTCAGCTTACCCCAGAAAAATGTTGACTATAATCCCATTAACTATTTTTTACTTTTTTAAAAAACAAAACATCCGTTCTTACACAAAATATATCAAACTTCGAATTATTTTCTCCAGTGATTTTTGAATGAGAATTCTTCAGTACCAATTATAAAAATCATTTAAAATGATTGCCAGGCATGGTATGATGACTCATGCCTATAATCCCAGCAGTTTCAGAGGCCAAGGTGAGAGGATCACTTCAAGTCAGGAGTTTGAGATCCGCCTGGGCAACACAGTAAGAACTTGTCTGTACAAAACATTTTTTAAAATTAGCCAAGCATGGTGGTACACACCTGTGATCCCAGCTACTCAGGCAGCTGTGGCAGGAGGATCACTTGAGTCCACAAGTTTAAGGCTGCAGTGAGCTATAATCGCACCACTGTACTTCAGCCTGGGTGACAAAGAGACAGCCCTGTCTCTAAAATATATATACTATATTATGTGTACTGTGTATACATATATATTAATATGTACACTCACACATACATACACATATATCCCTAATCCGTTTGTCACAAGAAAGTGGTCTTAACTTTTTAACATATAAGTTTCAAAAATAAATAGTAATCATTATTTTAATATATTTCAATGTAAATAAAATACCTAATGTGGAGTCATTACTTACTGACGAAAGAACAAAAACGACAATAATCTCTCAAAGAGACTAACAGACTCCCACAGTGCAAGGAAATTCTTTTTCAAATCAAGGAAACTTCATTTAGGTGTCCCACAGTGTTCTTCTGCCTTCTTAAAATTACCAAAATTGGAATCTACCACAAGCAAGCTACATCTCATAGGAAAAGATCAGTAGATTGACTTGCCACCATAACAAATAGAGCAAAATATTTCATCAAACTTGTTACTGTTTCCATCAAGGATGCTGTTCAAGGCTATCACAAAAGACTAAGTGTTAGTGGTGAGAAACAACAGCAAAAATCACAATGAATCATTATTATAATACTAGAAATCCTTCAAAAACCTGTAACTGATGGTTAATTAATTAAATCAAACCTTATCAAAAAAAATCCAATCTAAAATTGATCATTTCAAAGAAAATTATTTTTTTAAAACGGAATAATACTGATTAAAAGGAGCATTTAAAAACTAAATATTGGGGAGCAAGATGGCCGAATAGGAACAGCTCCAGTCTCCAACTCCCAGCGCGAGCGACACAGAAGACCGGTGATTTCTGCATTTTCAACTGAGGTACTGGGGTCATCTCACTAGGGAGTGCCGGACAATCGGTGCTGGTCAGCTGCTGCAGCCTGACCAGCGAGAGCTGAAGCAGGGCGAGGCATCGCCTCACCTGGAAGCCAAGGGGGAAGGGAATCCGTTTTCCTAGCCAGGGGAACTGAGACACACAACACCTGGAAAATCGGGTAACTCCCACCCCAATACTGCGCTGTAAGCATACAGGCACACCAGGAGAATATATCCCA